>NC_079425.1:21621788-21666788 GCF_026213295.1 Gadus chalcogrammus | reverse complement strand
TTAATGCGCCCACTATCAAGGTCATGAATAGCAAAATTATTTCAGCCGCTGGAATTAATTATTCAGAGATAAAAGAGCAGCCCAGGAGGGCCTTTGATACATGTGAGAAGCCCTTTCTGTTATTGAGGCCAGGAAAAGAATTCCTGAACTCTTATGTTTTGGGTGATGCCTTAAAATAATGTTGATCTGGTTCGGTTTCGTTCTTTCTTTTGTGTTTTTTGGTTTCTTCTCTTTTTCTGCTTCTTCTCTTTTTCGCCTCTTGTGGTTATTTTAAATATTTTATATATCTTGTGTTTCTTTTTTTGTTACTCTCTTTATTCAGAATCTTTGTGGAGAAATAGTCCCGGGAAACTTGTCAACTGTGGAGAACTAACAAACCTTATAATAATATGTAGCGACCCATTCGAATCTTGGATGACTTCTCAAAGTTCAACAATCGTGATTGTGTCTCTCACTTTATAATTCATTTTCTGTTTCGTCGCCAGAGGAGAAAAAAATCATTTTACACATTGTTCTGATAAAAGTCTACCCCTGAATTATGAGATGGTACAGACGAAGACGGGAAGATTTATATGTCATTATTATTATTAACAATTGGCAAAAAGGAACTGAATGTATTTCTGTTCAAGGTTATGGCACAGGGAGCCATTATGGATCCACTCTGACCAAACAGTGGAAACGCACTGTGAATCTCCTTGAATCAGGCTTTGGCTTCACTGTATTTTGTGTTTGATAAGGGATTAAGCATAGTAAATCCTTTAGCTCACATGGGACCTCTCTTTAAGATATGCTCTGCTTCTTAGACCCACTTTGCTGCTCTTTCAAACTTCTTTACCCCCATTCTTTTGAGAACAGTTTCACCCAGAAACAATACACATTTTATTATTCTTTTCCCTTTTTTTTGGAGTACAAGTCATGCATTGTCTGTTGCGGTAGATGTAATTTGACATGCTGGCTTGTGCGATTAACTGAGCCATTAATGACAGTGGGGTCATTAGCGATTGGCTAGGGCTGCCCCTGGCCCCGGTCACAAGATGAACAGAACAGCCAATTGGATAACATTAACCCCACTTTAGCATGAAGCACTTTAAATGGTTCCAATCGCAGTGTTCTAGATTTGAGAGATTCAAGTGTTATGGGTGGAATTCCTACCTGTGGTTTATCTCAATTGAATACAGAGGGAACATTAAATTACTTATAAATGTTAATTAATCACGATGAGGTTCGGATGAAGATACCAGAGAAGGTTTTATTTATATAGTTCAACGACATCGAAGTAATAAAACACGAGTGAATAGAGAGGATAATTCCAATAGTATACTGACTTAATCAAGCACGCACACACACCCACACACACACACACACACACACACACACACACACACACACACACACACACACACACACACACACACACACACACACACACACACACACACACCAACAGGAGTGCCATTGACAGAGCTGAAGCCATCTACTCTGCAGCCCGCTGTGTAGAGCGACACCCCCGCATGAACAATCCATTCCAGTTAGAGCCAATGTACGCAATTAGCTTTCATCTCCTCCGTTCTCTTGTCACAATCTCACACAATGCCGTCGCCCTGAATGAATCACCTGTTCGCCTAAAATATCGGGCCCCCCTACCACCATTAGAACACCTTCTCCAGGTCTCATTATCAAACTAGGCCCCCCCCCCGCACACACATACACACACACACACACATGCACTCAAACACACCCACACACAGACACAGACACACACACACACACACACACACACACATGCACATACACACACACACACTCTCCGCCCCCTACAAACCTTTGCATTTCTTATGCATGGATGATTTAAAGAAGAGTGATGATGGCCAATAAAAGCAGGAGACTGAAGCTGTAAAAGTGGAATAAATGATCTGGGGGGTAAATGAGGGTGTTCTGAAGTCTTAACAAGATTGCTGTGTGCGTGTGTGAGTGTGTTTGATGGCCAGGAAGCCAGAGGATAGATAGCCCTTCATATAATATGCCAGTGTCAGTGGAAGAGGAGCGCTACGCACTGGCTGCTGAATCCGCTCAGGAAGTGGTTAGTTCCTGTGTCCTGTCAGAGGAGAGAGAGAGACACAGGGATGTATAGAGAGAGAGACAAAGAGAGAGAGAGATACCAGAGAAAGAGAGCCAGAGAGAATGAAAGAGAGAGAGAGAGAGAGATACTTAGAAAGAGAGCCAGAGAGAGAGAGAGAGAGAGAGAGAGAGAGAGAGAGATACTTAGAAAGAGAGTCAGAGAGAGAGAGAGAGAGAGAGAGAGAGAGAGAGAGAGAGAGAAATCTTAATAAAAAAGCACTGTTTAAATTATGCTGTAAGTGTGATTAATTAACCTTGATGACAATATAGGAGCTATATCTAAAAAATTATATGTATAAAAAAAGGATCATCTCTAAACCTATTGAACTCATGTGACCTTCCCAACAGATAAACAAAATAGAAACGCACAACTGCAGTTCATGATCCCCATCCAAACGGGTCCGTGTCACAGCGAGTCAAAGTAACATCAAACAAAAGGATACGACTTCGGAGAACAATCCCCCCCTGTCTCACTTGGGCACATGGATGCCAAACAGTGCGTGATATCAGCGCGCGGTCGAGGCACGCAGAGGGGAGATTCTATGGGACGCCAAACAGCACGATGCGTAAACACAGGGCCCGATTACCACACCGAGGCCCCGGCGATAGGAGCGGAGCGGCCAGGGACAACCACCCCCCCTGGGTCTTGTATCAAGTAACTTTTATAGGTTTGTGTATTGTAACTATCAGGACACGTTTCAACAAGGGGAGACTTGTTAAAGTCAACCTCAAGTGCCTCTTACAGAGACTGGAATAATACTTGACATTGTGTTTTTTTAGTTTTTTTATGTAACACCCCCCCCCCCCCCTCCCCCCGCCCCCGTTCTGGTTGGTAAGACGACCGTGATGGGGATGATATAACATGTGCGTTCAAGCCCTTATTGTAATTCCATAGGTTTGCTACGGACAATGAACCCAATCTAGGAAAAAAAGGAGAAGGGAAAACCCAAGAGCAGCCATGGCAGAGGTGAAACTACAGAGCAGCCGGGACAACAACGTGCGTTGTGAAACAAAGTCGTTCCCCTACGACCGCCACAACTCATCGCTGTCGTCCTGCTCGGGATTAGATCCTCCAGCTGCGGGGGTGAAGAGCGTGCGTCCCCTGGAGGGGCTTTTTCACTGACAGACGGACGCACGCCGCCACAGACCCCGAACGACAGAATGACCGGACATTATTACCAAACCTTTGTTTACTCAGGGGAAGGCCATTGAGAGCAATGACGCCCTGATTACGACATATACAGATTAAAACAGCAGTACAAACGCACAACAAATATGAACAGCCGTTCAAACAACCAGAACAACACTCCAATACACGCAGTAAATAAATAAATCAAACAATACATGCCAATACTTCACGGAGCATTGACAGGACCCCAGGGGGGTGGGGGGGGGGTTACACACGATGACATTACGTCTGACGTGATCCCCGCCGTGCGGCCGTGGCGTCGGGGTCCAGCCGGGGGGGGGCGGTCCCGACTGCCGGTCTGCTCCCTTGGCCTTCTCGCCGGTGCGGTGCGAGCCCGGGCTCTGCAGGGCCTAATCTCGGGTGGGCAGCCCCTAAGTCACGTCTGGGTTTAGCACATTGCTGAGGCTGGCTGAGCGACCGCAAGCTAATTCACCCAGCGATGTGAGGAGACGGTCCGTCTACAGCCCAGAGCCACGGCCAAACCGTGGCTTCAGTGGAGGGCGGTGCGCCAAGGATATTATTCCTCTGTTCCCCCCCTGTTCACTGTTCACGGACCCCCTTCCCCTCCCTCCCATATCCACTGTTACCCTCTCACTCATTATCTCTCTCTCTCTCTCCTTCTTTTCCTCTGTTTATGTCTCTCTGTCTCTCTCTCTCTCTCTCTCCTTCCTCTTCTCTCTGTCTCTGTCTCTCTCTTTCTGTCTCTCTCTCTAACTCTCTCTCTCTTTCTCTCTATCTCTCTCCTTCCTCTTCTCTCTGTCTCTGTCTCTCTCTCTCTCTCTCTCTCTCTCTTTCTGTCTCTCTCTCTCTCTAACTTTCTCTCTCCCTTTCTCGCTATCTCGCTCCTTCCGTTTCTCTCTGTGTGTCTCTCTCTCTATCTGTCTCTCTCTCTCTCTCTCTCTCTCCCTTCCATCCCTCTGACATACTTATGACACATGATTTAGGCTTTTTGATTAACCAATGTTTTGATTTTATTTAGTGTTTGATTCGATGATGCGTTCTTCCGCCTTTATTTATTGAAACTAATGCAAGTGGCAGCAATTCTCGTTCCTTGCGTCTCAAATAAAGTCGACCAGTCGTGACCAGGCTCACACACATCATGGTGCATATACTGTACATTGGTTCTCCGCCAAGGTGCCCAGAGAGATAAGCATGTGTATGTGTACTGTAAACATGTGTGCGAACCATAACTAACTTTAGCTCCTTTAAGTGTACTTGATACTCGATACAAAAGATAACAAACACGTTCAAGGAGAGAGCGCGAGTGGGCAGGGTTCGGCAGAGATTCCGTTTTTCGTTTTCCATCCTCTGCTGGCTAATCTTTTACCCTATCGGTGCCCTCGCGACCCAACAACACAGACTCTCTCCCCGCCCCCCTGTGCCACTTGCTCCTGATACGTGTGTGTGATAAGGGAACGGGTCAACACGATCCTGGCTGCGTGTTCCAGCACACTCTCCACCAGCACACACGCCTTTCAAATCATTCCCTGGTGCCACCGCAGCTACTTTACAAATAATAACCCCCATGTGGGCTGTCGGGCTCCAAGGCTGGGAGGGGGGGGAGCTGGGCCTGAAGCCCAGTATGAAACCCTGTCAAGATGACTATAAATTTCTCCTTGTTTTCAGCAATTGCAATTTAGGGGCCAGATGTGCAGGAGCCTGAGGACAGAAGCGGATAAACAGCTTCTTATACGGCTCTTTTCCATGCATATTATGCTACATGATTATCCAGCGTGGCTGAGACACTGGAGCAGAGAGAGAGAGATTCTTTCTGGGGGGATGAATTCGATATTGTTTAGCAGAGGAAAAATGCACCGTACAGTAGTTGAGTACATAACTGCGTAATTATGTTTTGTGTTGTATTTATGCTGAATGATTGCACGTTGAGAGCTTTTCCCCGACAAGAAATAGACAAAAGCTACGCCCAGGCTCCACTTGTGTGTATTTAAGGGCTTCGTTAAACAGCCCTACATGTATGTCTGTCGTATGTCTGTCTGCCATTTATTCATCCACAGCGATGGTGAACAAGTAGACAGACAGTTTTCCTTGGCCTGGGCAAAGCATTAGTGAAGATTAGTTGCAATGCAACAGCGAATGAATGGACAAATGTATGGTTTACTGTTTTACCCAAGGTATTAAATACATTTCTGACTTAGGTAATGATAAATATAACGAAGCATGAAGGGACGCTGAATTGGGTTTTGGGTCCGGATGCGTGTGTGAGTATCAGATATCTCAAGACATTCTGTGCGTGCTGTGGAGAGGGAAGGGCTGTCTTGTATGAGAAGTCACACTACATGTGACAGAAAGCACAATAACAGGTCAGGTCATGGTAACTTTTACAGAGCATAGTTCATACTTTCTATAATCCCCTACATATACAAGCTATAATTCATCCTAGCTGGCAAGAATGAAGGAGAAGTAATTAACAATTGTGCTTAGCTTAGTTCTTTTGTTAAAGTGGTGTATTTTAAAGTGTATTTGCATTTCAATTTTCATTTAATCTTGCGTCCCACCTTTGCCCAACAAACAGCTTCCCTGCCCTCCACTTGGTTGTTTCAGAAACCTGGTCCACATTTCTTTGAATTTTGTTGTTCTGAGTCCAATTTTGATTGCACGCTTTGATTGTTCATTGCCTCACTTGAAGGTCCCTATGGTTTAAAAAAAAAACATCTGCTAAAGGACTCAGTGTAAATAAGAGATCTGATGTGTGCACGTTATGGCGCTGGATACAGTATTGACTAGCGTGCGGTTAATGCTGCTGTCTTTGTCTCGGTGTAATGATGCGTTGTGGTGCCAGGCCCGGGCCAAATGAACACATTCCCCAGCACCGGCTCAGCCCCCTGCCTACCTCTCATTTGATTACATCCTGTGGTGCTGCCATTCCCTCCCACAGCTCCCGCCTGCACACACACACACACACACACACACACACACACACACACACACACACACACACACACACACACACACACACACACACACACACACACACACATACACACACTCATACACACAGATAAGGACACACACATACACACCCTCACACACATAGATACACACACACACACACACACACACACACACACACACACACACACACACACACACACACACACACACACACACACACACACACACACACACACACTCACCTACACACACACACACACACACACACACACACAAGATTAATAGTCCTTAATTAAGAGTAAAAAGTGACTAATTGGGGGCACATGTCATATGTATGTGTGTAATTTGCACAGCAGTGATGATAAGTTTGAGGACACCCCGTGTATCAAAACACATTTTAATTACAGCTGAGAATTAAAGAGCGTTAATGCTACGCTAATTACAGATGTAATGGGATAAACAACAACGTGCGGGGCGTGTGCAAAAGTCGACAATGGCACATCCGAGCAAGTGTGTGTGTTTGGTCTTTTAAGGAGGGAAAAAACACTCATGCTATGTGTGGTGCAAGTGTGTGTGTGTGGGCCTCTGTTTATGTGTACACGTGTTTGTGTGCATAATTGTGCGGATGGGTCTGTGCGTATGTGTGTCTGATTGTTGTGTGTGTGTGTGTGTGTGTGTGTGTGTGTGTGTG
Organism: Gadus chalcogrammus; assembly: GCF_026213295.1. NCBI lineage: Eukaryota > Metazoa > Chordata > Actinopteri > Gadiformes > Gadidae > Gadus > Gadus chalcogrammus. Next base: position 21,659,877 of record NC_079425.1, on the reverse strand, counting down.
TGTGTGTGTGTGTGTGTGTGTGTGTGTGTGTGTGTGTGTGTGTGTGCGCATGTGTGTGTGTTTGTGTGTGTGTGTGTGTGTGTGTGTGAGTGTGTGTTGGTGTGTGTATGTCTCTATGTCTGTGTGTGCGTGGTGAGTATGTCTACGTATGTGTGCGCGTGTGCGTCTATGTCTGCGTGTGTGTGTGTCTACATGTGCGTGTGCATGAGTCTATATGTGCTTTTGTGCGTGCTTGTGAGTGAGTGCGTGCGTGCCTGTGTGTATGTGTGTGTGCAAGCCTGTATACATTGGTGTGTGGGTGGATCCTGTAAAAAGGCTGCTACATGGGCCGTGTCCAGACAGTCTGTGGCCACACATAGAGCAGCAGCAGGCGGTTGACACCTCCATGGTTTACAGCCTCCTGTGGAAGGAGCCTCATTTTCTCCCGGTGCTGTCTCACTCTTTATGTTTCTACTTATATGAGGAGCTCTAATATTAGATCAGCCTCCACCGCTGCTCCAAACAAAATTCTTTATGCTTGTTAAAATAATGGGCCTCAGTTTTCCAACTCATAAAATCGCCTTTGTAATGCATCTTCTGAGACAATCACTCTCAGGCTGGGGAAGGCAACAGTTTTAATTAGTGGCGTTGGATTTCCTCTTGAATAAATCCCGCGTGCCGCTCCGGCGCTGATGTTGAGGTAATAGTCTAATTATTTCCGCCACTCTGAGGACGACCAACACCGTCTCTTCCCAAGTCGTCGTGCCGTCCCGTGCTTAACGGTATTCCGAAACCAACGATGACACAAACAACTTCTCCCAAGCTTCCTTTTCTCTCGCTTTTTCCAAGCTCAGGCGATTGGTCCTCAGCTAAAGCTTTAGCCCAGGCTATAGCGTTGTGGTCCTCAGCTATAGCTTTAGCCCAGGCTATAGCATTGTGGTCCTCAGCTATAGCTTTAGCCCAGGCTATAGCATTGTGGTCCTCAGCTATAGCTTTAGCCCAGGCTATAGCGTTGTGGTCCTCTGCTAAAGCTTTAGCCCAGGCTATAGCATTGTGGTCCTCAGCTATAGCTTTAGCCCAGGCTATAGCGTTGTGGTCCTCAGCTAAAGCTTTAGCCCAGGCTATAGCATTGTGGTCCTCAGCTAAAGCTTTAGCCCAGGCTATAGCATTGTGGTCCTCAGCTATAGCTTTAGCCCAGGCTATAGCGGTGTGGTCCTCAGCTAAAGCTTTAGCTCAGGCTATAGCGTTGTGGTCCTCAGCTAAAGCTTTAGCCCAGGCTATAGCATTGTGGTCCTCAGCTATAGCTTTAGCTCGGGCTATAGCATTGTGTTCCTCAGCTATAGCTTTAGCTCGGGCTATAGCATTGTGTTCCTCAGCTATAGCTTTAGCCCAGGCTATAGCATTGTGGTCCTCAGCTATAGCTTTCGCTCGGGCTATAGCATTGCGTTCCTCAGCTATAGCTTTAGCCCAGGCTATAGCGTTGTGATCCTCAGCTAAAGCTTTAGCTCAGGCTATAGCGTTGTGGTCCTCAGCTAAAGCTTTAGCCCAGGCTATAGCGTTGTGATCCTCAGCTGTAGCTCTAGTTCGGTTTACAGCGGCGCGGGCCGGAGGTCTGCAGAAAACCCCCTGCGTTGTGCACAGAGGCCCAGGTTCTCCCTAAGTCCTCATGAAGAATTCCTCAGTGGATTCCGAGGTGCCGCGGGGGCCACGGGCCGCACGCTGGCTGCTACAGAGGGCTTCTTACAGGCCTGGCCCGGGTGCTGCTGTAATCCCCGTAATCCTTGCACACAGGGGGGGGGGAGGAGAGGCTCAGATCTGGGGTGGAGGTGAGAGGTGGGGGTAGCGTGCTTTAATTAAGATCTGGACTGGGGGAGTGGGTGGAGGTGGGTGGAGGTGGGAGGGGGCTAGGGGGGTTGTGGGTGGGGGATGGGAGGTAGGGGTAGGGGGGTGGGCAATAAGGTTGAGTGAAGGGAGAGGAGAAATTGAAGCAATGGTCTGGGTATCAGGGGGAACTTAGAGGATGGCTTCCTTAGTTTTAAAAACTGAAGTTCTACTAACTATTATTTCTCCTTCACAGCTTATTAGTCATGATCCTCGGTTTGTTAAAGACAGTGGCAATTATAAAGGATGGCACATGCAGAACATTAAACAGAATGAACGTGGCAAGAGATTAAGAAAATAAAATAAGACGGTTTTGTTGTTAAGATTGAATATTGCAGACCGGTTCTCACAGGGTCCAACCTTAATGAAAAGCTTACTCAATACAAATCACCTTATTCCCTTGTCCTCTCCTCTCTTATTTTGTGTGATTTCATTTCCTTTCATTAGACTGCATTATTGCCTCTACTCTTATGCTATTGATTTGAGTAGATATGGTTATTACTGCATAAAAAAAAAAACGGGCAACTCCATCCATCTATCGCTCCTCAGGAAGCTGATTGGAGGTCTGGGAGGAGGAGAGGGTGACGGAGGAAAAGCAAAAGTGAATGTGAACACAAGTCATCTTTTCTCATCTCCAATTTCCATTCACTTTGGCTGGAAAACATTGCGTGAATGCAATCAATATCACTTATAGAATACTGGAAAGGCTATTAATACAGCGACAGACGAGTCCAGATGTACATTAGTATAACCTTCGATGGCAGCGTTGGAATAAAAACTTCTTCAAATCCTTAATTGAAAATAATATGTCAACGTATTGCACAGCAGTGAGAACAGCCCTCCAGCCTCATTATTGCAACGTGTATGTAGTGTACTACACTATAGATATACAATATATAATGAATTGTATTGCTGAGGCTGTCTCTGGCCTGTGGTAGAGGTAAAGTGCGAGCGTGAGGCCCTCGAGACGAGTGAAGGAGAGCACCTGGGGTCCTATGGCATCGAGGGCCGATCCGCTCTAATCCAATCAACCAATGACAGCAGGGGTGCGCTTTGACTCTGACCCCTCCCCCCCCTGATGGATATTGCCCCCGTCGACACCACATGAGAGATTTATGTTTCCCCAAAACACGCCATACACAAACACACACACACACACACAAACATGCATACACACACTTACAAATGTGGGTACGTGTGTGTGTGTGTGTGTGTGTGTGTGTGTGTGTGTGTGTGTGTGTGTGTGTGTGTGTGTGTGTGTGTGTGTGTGTGTGTGTGTGTGTGTGTGTGTGTGTGTGTGTGTGTGTGTGTGTGTATGTGTGTGTGTGTCTGTGTACGTGTGTGTGTGTAGGTGTGCAAATGAAGGATTGCATTTTTGCCTCTGATGAACAACTGTGTGTGTGTGTGTGTGTGTGTGTGTGTGTGTGTGTGTGTGTGTGTGTGTGTGTGTGTGTGTGTGTGTGTGTGTGTGTGTGTGTGTGTGTGTGTGTGTGTGTGTGTGTGTGTGTGTGTGTGTGTGTGTGTGTGTGTGTGTGTGTGTGTGCCTGTGTGTGTGTAGGTGTGTATGAGGGATTGCGTTTTTGCCTCTGATGAACAACAAGGCATGTTTTCCCTAAACTAATGTCACTGTAGTGCAAGGAGTAGCTGTATGCTAAAAGCCCCATAAGATTGTGCTTGAGAGAGATTTTGACATTGTTATTGGAACATCAATACTCTTTTAAACCATAAGGATAATTACTAAGCGACTACTGAATACATTACTACGTTGGCACAACTGACTTAATGATATGCATCCCAGCCTATAAACTAATGTAAGGTAGATTAGATAATTATCTCAAAGTGTTTTCCGTTCGACCCAAATTCATACAGCACATTTCTAGCTGACTCAAAACCCCGGCCAGGATTTAACCAACAATCTTCCAGGGGAAGAACTCCTGCCCTTACTGTTCCTAGAAAGAAATCTCAAAAGCCATAAAAGCCTGTCTCATAGTGAAAGGGCAACACAGGGCCGAAGGACAGTCTTACCTCAGGGCTCTTATCTGCATGTGGAGAACTCCATCCTGTAATCATGTGACATGCGCGGCTGACCCTGACAAGATCCTTTTACATGCTGATAACTAATCTAAAGACATCTCAAAGGTTCCCCAAGCAGAGACAACTAGGAGGAAGGCGTCGGCATGTGAACAAACTCTGTTCTTTGATTGGTGGCAGGATGTTACCGAGTCGCCCGTCCAGTTGACGTGTGGGTGCGTTGGCTGGTGTCTGACCAGCCGGCAATGAGGGAACGGTGAATAGTCGCACAGATGCCATGCGTAGCAACACTGAAGGTCCATATCGCGATCATCTTTCTAATGCCAAACGTGACCATTTTCGAACGATCACGTCTGACTTTGAACTTCGACTATACCACTGCCTGACACCATGGCACAGGGAATGGAAACCTTCGCCTCACTCAGAAACCCTTGTAATTAGGTGTACCGAAGGTTAGGACGATTGTAATACAAAACTACAAGACCACTTATCCTAAAGTCCTGCAAACCCACAGCTAAGAGGATAATGGGCCCTCCGTCTTTGAGCGAAACAGAGCTGAGCCGCGGAATGAAAATAATTAGTCCGACTGCGCTGCGGAATAATCAAACAGGTGTAAATTAAGAGATTGGTTGATTACGGCAGCCCTGAGTGCGTACCAGTTAATAAGAGCAAGTTGAGGAAGGGATGATTCCCCAGCGGGCGAGCGGGATTACCTCCGTAATCTCCTCTGTCACATGTAGTGATGCCCCAAATCTCTCCGTGCTCCGGCGAACGTTGGAGCTGTCAAGCGAGAGCGTGGGGGCCTTAACAGACACCTCTCTCCCACTCGCGGTTGCAATCACATGCACTGGCTGTTTAACATGGGCCATGTAGCGCCTGCTAATGATACCGGGCGCTGAACACCAGGAGATCAGAGGGTCCGTGGAGGGCCAGGGTGAGCTTGAATCACATATTAGTTTCAAAGCGAGAGAGAGAGAGAGACCTTGCATTCGGCGTGGATGGTAAAAATGTGGGTGTATCCGCGTGAGAGAGAGAAAAGGGAGTCAGTGGGAGAGACAGAGAGCAGGGGAGGAACGGGCCATACCTTCAGTAGGATTAAGCTCTAAGTCATTAAACTATCTAAATGGTACAAGGACCTGATCAAGATCTCTCCGGCTACAAATCTCATAATTCGGATTCAACTGAAATGTTTATACCTACAGAGTGAGCCTAAACTATGTTCAACAGTTAGCGGAAATATCTCATCGTGAACGTCTCAGGCATTTATACCGACCAAGTTCTGCTCTTCGAATCCCCGGGTGAGGTTAAGAGTTTGAGGGTTGCGGCCCTGCCTCTCGTATGCATTATCATAAATCATAGTATGGCTATTTAGTTATTCAATACCACACAGTCCCCGAGGACCATAATCTGTTTACAGGGGGGCTTGTAGCTTTGCATGGCACCTTCAAATCCATACAAATGCATTTTAATTGGTAACTAAATGCAAAATACATGCTAACAGGCGATTGCGGCAGCGCTCCAGAATTCGTAAATATGGTTCGAAGCATGAGCTCCAGATTATGGATTTTGCATCAATGTGTGTTTCCACTGTGATTTATAATAAGCACGGCATCTATTGTCTGACAAACAATGATGGGAGGTTTGCAGCTAATATGTGACTTCCAAGTCTCAGAATTTGTATCTTAATTGTTGTCCAAAAAAAAGCAAATAGCGTAAGAAATTCTTACGCCTTTCTTACTAAGAAATCGAACAATCCTTCCCTGCATGGATCAACAGGGCCAGGCTTTAGGCCCGATTCCAATTACTACCCTGGACTCCATGTGCATTAACAACTCATCACTTCTCTAGCTCGTTACATTGTGCAGTAAAAAAATACAAGAGGTCAATGCTAGCCGTGTCACTACTACAGAAGAATATACCAACACACTCACCTTTACGAGGCTGCCCACTAAAACTTTATCGCAGGGGGCAATCACCGTGCATTCCCCACTGCTCCCCGGGGTCTGGGGGCCATCGGAGTAATTCAAGCCACCGCCATTGTCACGGCAATCTATCGGCTCTAAAGGACTGTTCGTTCTGTGCTTCTTTCTGCTTCATACATGTGGACAGAATAAGCACAGTCCCGCCAAAATACCGTGATGAGTGAATAGAGGTGTACATTTTATTTATTAAATCATTTCATATTTTATATGATCATTTACGAGTGATTGCCTACTTTCATCCACGACATCCAGGTCTTCCCTTGTTAATCATTAGTCTCAGGATCATCCAGGTCTTCCCTTGTTAATCATTAGTCTCAGCATCGTCTTCAGGCATGTGATTGCTGTTCCAAAGGTCGCCATTTTCCTCAGGCACATGCCTGCAGTCTAGACCAGCAGTGGGTTCTCCTCGACCTGGAAATGTATCAGATTACACCTGTGATAAGAAGATGTTATTTTGAGATATTCGTCTGCTTCTCGGAAACAGAGACCTATCCTTTTTTTGTGTTTAGTGTCCCGGGGAGAAAATGTGCTCGTTGGTTAGAGTGCCTAATCTTGTAATCAAACACCTCAAATGCAATTTTTCAAGGGACATTAAATATCAGTGTGTCATACAGAAAATAATTCCACGATTAAATGTGTTGAGATTCATTGGAATCAAGGTACTTGTTTGTTTAAAATCAAACATCATAAAGATATTCCAAGACGAGCACGATCACTCCTGCAGCATGTTTTCACTTCAATGGCTAACTTTAATGGAGCAATCATACCATATAACCCTATATAAAGGGTGGCAGTTTTCCAAGGGGATATAGTTTCAGTGATTAAGGTCCAAAGGTGACACCATGTACTTTACCGCTTAAACGGATGGAGATGGAGAATGGCACTCACAGTTCTGCACGTAGCAGAGATAGCTGGAATTATACTTCAACACCTTATTTTTTTAGGCAACTTGATCAAATCAAATAAAAAATATGATGTTATGGAAAGTAACTTTTGATGATCCACCTTTGATGTAATGTTTGACATTCAAACAGAATTAGTTTGAATTTGGGAAATAAATAATACAACCCGTAGCGGCTCCGAAAAACAACGGCTGGGTGCCCTTTAGTCCTTTGAGTCATTTGATTGGGGGGAATAAAATAATAAACCCATAAAGTTGATCTAAAATGATAAATAATAACACTTGGATAAAGCATTGCCTTTTTTATTTTATTCAGTATATGATTTACACAATAGTACACAATCATTTTGCCGCCTGTTTTGGATTGTTTATTGTCCATTGAGAGGAAGCGACGGTGGGCTCTCTCCACAAACATCATCAGTAAATCAATACAGCCAGAGATTGGAGATACTATGCTTATCAGGCCCTTATCTTGTTGCCCCGGTCTTAAGGGTGATCCATGGGACCAGGTGATCATTCCTGCTGCTACTGAAAGAACACAAGGGTGTTGCTGTGGACACGCTGTGAACATTCCTTCAGATATCTCTCTCTCTCTCTCTCTCTCTCTCTCTCTCTCCCTCTCTCTCTCTCTCTCTCTCCCTCTCTCTCTCTCTCTCTCTCTCTCTCTCTCTCTCTCTCTCTCTCTCTCTCTCTCTCTCTCTCTCTCTCTCTCTCTAGTAGAGGCTTGGCTATCAAAGCATAGGGTTGCCAGGTTGGATAGTATTTTAGGTAAATGAGCAACCTCCGTAAATGTTCCTTTCTTTCCTTATTTGTATTACTTAACTTTTCTTCATTATTATCATGTGAGTCAAATGTCTGGTAAACTCAGAGCAATGTTCTTGTTATGTACCTATTGTGGAATCAAAATGAAGCATAACATTGGTAAAAGAGGGGGGGAGAAAGTCTAGAGGGGACTATTCCCCTCACCCCTAAATTGCACCAATGACGAAAATGACCCCCAATCTTAACAATTTCCATTAATCTGTGGACACTGATGAACTTAATGATCATAAGAAAAAACGAGTAATTCCGTTTAGCATAATAAGGCAAACAAATGTAATTGAACACATTGTATTGTTTTTTTTTATGATGGGTGAAGTGCTTGAATGTAACAGTTTCATATACTAACTCGAGAGCTAGAAGATTTACACAGGCGGTGAATAATCTATGTGTGTAACAGTAAGGTTCACGCAAACAAATGCAAAGTTAAGCTTTACAACTGTGCGCAGTCAAGGACAGATTGTACTGTAACAGTGGTCTGTGGTTATTAAGTTGATGCCAGAGGCAGGCCAGTGACACACCGAGACAAAAGCGGAGAGAAGTTTGGCTGAAAACCAATGATTCCAAACAGCGGGTAAGAAACTGACAAATGATTGTAAGACAGAAAACAACTAATAAGCCCTTTAATATATAACTGAGGTCAGTTCTGCACATGTGACCAAACAAGATGGTGGTATTTAAACAAAGGGGGGGGGGAGGGGGTAGCTATGCAAAGCAAAACCACCAATAGGCTACCATTAGGCCCCATTGGATCTATAGCGATATTTGAACAGAGATGAAAATACACGGCTATCTGCTGCCAGAACCCAAGAGCAACTCATTAGAACGTGCTAACAAAGAAGAGAACAACTGACCAGATTGGACCAACAAACAACACAAAGCAGAACAAATTGCAGAAAACAAAATACCGGTGTTGTCAACTTGTGCAGAACATTGTCTATGCAACCTGTGCAGGGCAGCATGGTAATAAGAGACTTTGGCTTGTCATTTTATCAGCCCTAGGAGGTGGCCTTTACAATGCAGTAATAAAGACACCTTCATAAATACGTGCGCATAATGGTAAAGTCCTACTGCTCCAATAAATGCACATGAACGGAAGGTATATACGTAACGGTGGAGGAGATAAGGCTGCATGATAAACTCCGGCGGTCATGCGACTGGGCCCCACAGGTTGAAGGCAGCAGTGAAGCATCCTGCAGCACTCACACACTGAGTGTGTGTTTGTGTATGATGAAGACATTGGAAATAATGTCATAATATTATGTCCTAATTACAAAACCAATGTAAAGTGCTAGGAGACGCATGTGTGTGTGTGTGTGTGGGTATGGATGTGTGTGTGTGCTGTCCACATTTGCATATGTTAGTGTATGTGTGCAAGTGTCTCTGTCTGGGGGAATGTGTTTGCATGAGTGTGGGTGTATGTGTATGTTTGTCTGTGTGTGTGTGTGTGTGGGCATTTGTTTCTGTGTGTGCGCATGTGTTTGTGCCTAGAGTTGGGCGTGTGTGTCAGTGTGTGTGTCTTTGCATGTGTGTTTGTGTGTTTGCATCTGTGTGCGTGTGCTTCTGTGCATTTGTGTCTGTGTGCATTTGACAGTTTCCAAGGACTCAACGCAAGATCACCTCGACTGTCAATCAAACAGCTGGAAGGTGAAGAGGAAGGAGGAGGCGGGCTCGCTGGCTAATCATTTTGTAATCAGGCGTCAAAACAAAACAAAAAATGTTTATCTGATCTACGCGGGCGGCTGCCAGACTTGACACGCACGCTTCTCCCCTCCGTGTCATGGTGTCAAGCCTAATGGACAGCACTGAGGAGGGGAGGTAATTATTTTTGACGACGCTCTCTGCTAATTCTCCATTTATATGGAACTCCTTTCTCCCTCCCCCCCTCCCCTCCTCCCCCCTCCCCGCCAATGGCAAAACAACACTCTCGATTGTTTGTTTACAGCGCGGGTCCGCTAGGATATCTACACCATCTACAAGAACTTTAAGGACATTCCCTCACTCTGTCCCTCTCTCCCTCTCTCCCTCTCACTCTGTCCCTCTCTCTCTCTCTCTCTCTCTCTCTCTCTCTCTCATATCATCATACCCCTCTCCTTCCTCCTCTCCTCTCCTCTCTCTCCCCCCCACCCCCCACCCCCCCCCCCCCCCCTCTCTCTCTCCTCTCTCCTCTCTCTCTCCCTGTCCCTCTCTCTCTCTCTCTCTCTCTCTCTCTCTCTCTCTCTCTCTCTCTATCCCTCTCTCTGGTTCAGTTAGAGGAAACACTCTTTAATGCACTGTTGAATGACGGAGTGGAGAAAGAAGAGGCACATTACTCAACATACATATTTGAATACAGACACACTGCTGCATTGCAATGTGTTGAACACAGAATATGTAACACACACTCATGCATTTCAAGGACACAAGAGTAGGTGGTGGGGGGGGGAGGTAAGTATACGCACACGGAAAGCACACACAATAAATACGCGCTTGCCTTTTTCGAGCTGTCAGAGGCTGTGTATGAGGTCCTAAATATTATGTGAGCTGACAGGTCCCCACCGCCACTAGCTCCGTCTCTGTCTGCTTCAGTCTATGCATCATTGGTCACAAGACTGTTAGCTCCCCGAAACATACACATACAAACAGCCCCTCTCTCTCTTTCCCTCTCTCTCTCGCTCTCAACTTCACTCTCTATTCTCTCTCTCATCTCACTTTCTTCCTCTTCCCTTCACTCTCCATTTTTCAATCCTTTCCACTCATGAATACACGTATGAATGTGGTTAACTGTATTCCAAGTTAAAACTACAAAAATGTGTATTAAGTATTATGACATTTTAGAATGCATTTGAAAAATGTAATAACTCATAAGTGATTCAAATATACAATTATCTTTCTTTCGTAGCTTTTCTTTTTTCTGTCTCTTCCAGTGGTATTCTCTCTTGCCGCCAAATTCTGACACACAACACACACAAATACGTAAGAAAATGCTTGACCAAACTGCAGCACTAATAAGGAAATAGTAGCATGGTTTCACGCTGTGCTTTAAGTAGGGGCCAAGCATTCCATCAAACACTGACCAAAACCGTCATACTGACGCTTGGTCCTGACATCAACATTCAAACAGCTAGTAAGATCACGATGATTGGCAGTTGGTCAGGAATGGAAGGGGGCTCCTATTTGACCATGTGAGTGACAGTTTGTCATATGGACATTGTTACATTACTGTACTTCACATTACGATGTCCTCCTTGTACTCAAGTAAAATCTTTGTGAACCCTTTTGGAGTGTTTCGAGAGTTCTACATGTTTAGCTTTGTTTTCCAGCAGAAGATCCTAGTCCACCTGAAAAATGGTATTCATTGCATAAAAAAAGTCTCAGACTTTTATTAACTAATTTACATCCTGGGACTGACACCAAACTTCCAGAGTCCCTGCTTGAACTCCTTTATATTATGTTATCTTAACAGTACTAGTCGGCATACCAAACAGTAATATCAGACCTGATGATCGATGGCCCTTCCCACTGATATATATACGGCAAGGCCAGAAGTGAGGAATGACATTGTATTCATGGGCCATCAATCTGGCCGGGATCCCGCGGCCCACGCTGGAGTGGCTGTTAATTCATTTTAAAGGGACACTGAGAGGTGCGAGGGGGCTGTGCGATGGGTCCTGGCCCTGTGATTGAGATCCTGGAAGTGAAACTGCTTTATAGGCGTCTTAATGTAAAATGGCAAGGCCCTGCCACACCGCGTGATCTGTGGCAGACCAGGGGCAGCGGGGGGGGGGGGGGGGGAGGACGCGGGCGGCGCTCACACGCCAAGGTGATTCATCAACAATGACCTAATGAATCTCCGGGTGGTACGTGTGATCTTGTTTGACTTGAGTTTGTTTTGCTGGAGGACGATGGGGGTATCCTGATGCCACACACACACACACACACACACACACACACACACACACACACACACACACACACACACACACACACACACACACTTACACAAAACAATGTAGTGCAGTTCATGAAAAAAAGTGAAACACAAACATAACTGGGCCAAGGCACTGTGAGCACTGCAGGTGTATGTGGGCCTTCCTTCAGCGACTCCTAAATGATTGATATTATTCATCCATCTTTAATTGGATGGGATGTGGTGACATTCATATGGCTTGTAGGTCAGAGATATTAATGGGGACTCACAGACGCACGCATCCCCTGTGACTCCTCAAGACAGGGGGAATTATAATAAATCTATTTAGCAGACTCCCAAAGCATAACTAACGGAACGGCGACGAGGATCTACCAGACTAAAACTGTGCCCTATTAGTAAATCTCCTGTTTTCAGTTACATTTCGTCCCGGGCACTGTGGGGGGGATGGGGGTGGGTTGGGGTGGGGGGGACAGGGACAGGGACATGGAGGGGGAGGGACAAGAGGTTGATTCCCTTGGAATTCTTCTTAGAAATCACGGCACTCAGACCTCATTCTCCTCAACAATGTCTCCGTAGAATTGATGAGCATTTAGGCATGACACCAATCAATTAGAAAGACAAATCCCCCATGTCACCGGGTTGCGGGGCCCTATTCTGTTCAGGGAGACAGGCACACTCCCCCCCCCCCCCCCAGATGCAAAACATGTCCCCAATTTGTCAGGAACACAATAACAGCTCGGGCAGACACGATTTGCATCATTGTGTTGACAACAAATAGGATTGATTGGGATATTGATTATTGCATTTCGTGGAAAAAAGAGATTTACCTGAAGAGGAGTTGAAATGGTTCATCAGTCAGATGGCTGGATTTATCTTCTGTGACCTTTGTTGAGATATCTTAGGATATCTATAAATGTGCTAATGAGTTAATGAATGACTGTAACATGTCGCCATATGGTTCTGAGCACAATGCTTCACTTCTTTCTGTGTAAATGAAGGAAAATCTGAGGATCCAAAACATCTGGACGGTTGAAGAACACATACACATACACAGACACACAAACACACACACACAAACACACACACAAACACCACTCAACAAAATAAGTTGGTTGCAAAATGAATATATGTATCACTTTTTGCACGTGTTGTCCTGTAAACTATCTTCAATTATTTAATTCTTATTCCTATTCTATGGAGTTGGGCAAAGCAGGAACTATCCAACCACCCACCAGACACCTGCACTCCACACAGACATCCAGGTTTGCACGTTAAGGGAACATGGAAGACCTGAGAGACATGGACTCTCACAGCGATGCTACTTATAGGGAAACAGGGGGGGGGGGGATAAATATAGCTGCATACTGCAACCCTTTTACACACATGCCCAGTCCTTACATGTTGATGGTGAAATACACCCCACAGAAAATAGGGCACGAAAGTAGACTTCCTATAGAATAGACCTGTAACTAAAGCAAATCACCTAAACAATGTAACTAAGTGGAACCTGCGCACCGTCGAGAGAAAGAGTCCCCCAGTCCAACAGGGACAGAGAACGATTCACCCAGTCCGAGAGAACCTCGACCCTTCCCTTTCTGACGGCTGGATGACGCCCGTTTCAATGGTCGCTGACAGCCATTTTGCATTCACCACCTGACTTTTCCCTTGGCCCGAAAGCACCTGCACACACACATCAATTTGACCATGCAGATCAAGCTTCTCCAGCATCTCAACTAGATCAGTATGCAAGGCTTGAATAATAATTTGTATAGAATTGGTTAAAGATAAACATGCCTTCACTATACGTTGACATGCACTTGCAGCCATCCGTGCACACAGAGAAAACTAAATGTGCCAAGTTGCAGTAGAGGTCAAGTGGAATGGAAAGACAAGACATGAAGCAATGCAGGTCCATTGGAAGGAAACTTAATACGCACATCTTAAATTACAACCTTCTTACACTGACACTCTTCAGCTCCACAATCTTGTATGAAATTGTGTGTGTTGGGTAATTGATCCGAGGTGGTGTGGCACCACTTGTTTTAAGCGGTTTACTAAGACCAACTTGAGGATGAATCTCACTCGGCAACAGTTGCATAATAAGACACAAAATAAGGGCCAATTGATCATTAGGACGTCAATAAGTAGTTTGCATAAAATTATTTCCTTTAAATAGTCTATGTTTGAGGTGACACCGGGTTGGCTCATCAATAATGCAAATGAGCCATTAGGGCATTAAGAGGCTGTCTGTGGGCATGAGGGACCACCAGGCGTCAGTGAGTTAATATCCAATACACCCCTCCCGCCAGACAAGCCAATCACTGGGCTGGGTTCAGACACCATTCCCGTCCGATGATGGAGGCCAGACATGTCCCAATACTTCGCTTTTTGGAAAGAGAAATGAAGGAAGGCAAGGGTGCTCTTAATACGTCCAATTGGGTGAAATCGTCAACATATTCGCCAAAGAATTTCAACACTGGCACCAGCAAAGTGTATCGCTGTGACGAGGCAGATGTTGTTCTCACATGAGAGCGTTTACAGACAATTACCGCTGGTACAACACACCAAAGGAGACTCCCAAAAGAAGGGGCCAGTCAGAGTAGGCACCAGGCCATGCCCTCCATCTCAATCCATAGCTGGCCCTGGCTCCCAGCTCCAACCTTGAGACCGCTTTCCCCTCCTTCTCCCCTTTCTTGACCTCCACCCGCCTGCCCCTCCGTCAATAACCAGAAGCCAGACTATAGGAGGGAGAAAGGAAATGTTTTTACAAACAAGATGGGATCCATACGAAGTGTATGGATTCATCACCTAAGTGATGTGTTCAAGAGTATGGATCCAAATGCATGAAGCATTATAAATTAGAAATTTACATTAGGATATACCTTTAATAACTGTTTAATTAAAAACACTTTCTTATTAGCTCATAGAAAGTTCGGAGAGGAAAACACTTTTTATGTATCCCAGGAGGAAATCTTGTGATTTAAAAGGCAGTGATGTTTTTTTAAGAGCTTTGACCATGTAGGCCTACTTCAAAAAAACAAAATGTTTAAACAGCATTTTATATTACAGGCCACTTTTGAATAACACAAATGTTTAAGAAATGATCTAAGTAAGTTTTGCTAATTTGTCATAATCATAATATATTATGATTATATGTATATATTGGGTCACCTAGAAGCTGATGGAGCAAACGCAATGATTTCAAGTACTAAAGAGCCACTTACTGGCCCAATACGGTACTGCACCCACTCAATCATTTAAACGTTATCTTTTCTTTCTAGTCTCTACAAACTCTACATTGTTTTAAACGGCTGATTACAAGACATATATTCACCCCTTTCTTCACATAAATACCTTTAGACAAAAAAACAAACAAACAAACACAGAGTCAGGCTAATCTGTTAGTACCTCACCATTCTAGATCTTTGTTTCATAGACCAAGGAGATTGTTTGTCCACCACTCACCTGCATACTCACAAAGTTCAATGATGGATATTGATTGGTCCACAGATCTTAATATCACCCTTAAAAAAAATTCTGTTGGCTAACTGATCCACCACTGAGAAAAACAAGTATTGATCGCTGCATCAATTCACCTATGCAAACTAAGCCAGCACCTAACACTATTTTTTTCTATTTCTCTGTGGCACATATTCCTAAATCAATGCATATAACAATGCCCAGATCAATACATTTTTAAGATTATAGGATTGTTTGGGAAGGGTTTAGTCAACATACAGGACACAATGAAGCAATTGTGATTGGCTTACACACACACACACACACACACACCACCCACCACACAACACAACACACACACACACACACACACACACACACAAACAAAGAGAAACACACACACACACACAAACACACACACACTCACACACAGAAACACACACGCACACATGCACACGAAACAGGCTTAACCAGCATCAGAAGACAATAAAACAGTTGGCTAAAGTGACACGATCGCAGCACGATGCGCGCGGTGTGGGCCGCGTCCAGACCCCTGGATGCCACTCGTGTGCCCATGCTCTGCCATCCTCCTCTGAATGCCAGTACACCAGGGGGCTCGTTAGCCCGCTATTACAGATGTGACGAGCACGCCATAATGGGCCAATTATCCCAAAACGTCGAAATTCTCTCCAAAGGAGAAGGGGTGTGTGATGATTAATGGTGAACACTTAAGGGGGAAGAGTTAGACAACGCAGTCGGATGGGAGAAAATATGTATCAGTCTGCCGCCACTGCAGATGCTTCCTCCCTCCTGACAACCGCAATTCATTTGAGATGCTATTAACATGCATAATTATGCTAATCAAGCAGTAATTAAGTGCCAATTCATCAGAGACCCCCTTTTTGTCAGTAATTTCATCAAGCGCTGCTGTTCAACATTATTTTTCATGCAATGTTGTTGTTGTTTTGTACTACTCCTCTGTCAATCTCGTTCTCTCATTTCCTCTGGCCACTGGCTTTATGTTATTTACATGTGTAATCAAATTTCCCCCTAACACATTCACCAGTGAATTCAATGTTTAGAATGTCCTTGCCCGAACAAGAGCACCAGAACTGCTGCAGAGGGTATTTCTAAACATTGAAACCATATATCTTTTTTTACAAGGTGTCCATCGAAGCTCTGCATGGATGTGCTATTCTTACCAAAATGAAAGAGCTTATGAAATCACATAATTAAGTGTTACCTTTTACTTTTGTGTTATTACATTAGACTGGTAATTTTTGATGAACCAACAATTAATATGATTTAACCCACCATGTCCATTCATATGTTAACCAAAATGAAGACGTTCTGTGTTTGGGTTCTCGCTTGGTTTCTTTGTGTACTGCATCCCCCTGCCTTATGATTGTGTAGCACCTGCATACACGAAAAAAGCAAAGTGCACTGGCATTCATCTTCCAACAGCACCTGGGGTCGTCAGACAGGTGTTCTCATTGGACCTGAAAGCCTTTGATGAGGCGTGTCACTCCTGACCCTTTGTGATGGGACCCTGAGGTCGGGAAACGGTCTCTTCCCACTAACATGGGAACTGTTTTGAGGCTCAGCACTTTTCCCATCAGTATGTGGGCCCAAACAACCATCATTTGGACATTGGTGGGCACTTGCCTTGCTCTTGATGACTCTCTTGTTCCCCATTTACTAGGCTATAAAGTGCACCAACTTCCTGTAATATTAAAGTCATTACTTGGTCGGTCTACCTGTCCTTCTGTTTCTATATTTGAGTATTTCTTTCAAGCAATGTGATCTGTAGGACACCTTGATATTTACCTCCTTCACCACAAAAATATCAGCATAATTTCCTTTTGCCCTCCTGGTATTAAATAATCGATGCATAATTTCTTTCAGGTTGAGGGCTTTTCAAATACGTATCAGAGGAAGAGAACTGTTACAGGTCATCAGGGTAGACAAGATCGCTGAAGACAGAAACCAGTCCTCTGTCATGTCGGTAATGTCCCATAAAGGAGATGGTGTATCTCCTACTGATTGTGTTTATATTTGGGGGGACATGAAGATGGAGCTGAGGAAATCAGAGCGAGGACATCAACTTCTTCACATTATTGTCGTTGCGACCATTCCATTACAGAATGTCCCTTTACTGGACGCGCTCAAACCGGACAGAACATATTTCAGTAAGAGAAGCTAGCGTTCCGCATGACTTGAGGAACAGATGTTTCACTGCGTGTCATGTTAGCCACTGATTGATACGTTAAACATATCCGTGCCTGAAGTGAACAGTTCTCCCAGTTGACTGAAGGACCATCCCGCTAGGAAAGAGTGGCCCCAAGACAGTAAGAGAGGGGCCCGGGTTAAGGGTCCGTTAAGGGCCCTTTCACAAGCTCTGTACATTGAGGGGGTCCGAAACCGAATGCAATAAATAGTTTTGGGTTGTTTCTAATTTAGTTTGAGCATTTGGACTTCTTCTGACAGATATTATTACACCCATTCTGTGGTAACTGGGGTGTCATTTGCTTTCCCTCGATAACACACATTGATCTTATGTTGTGGGAGCTCACACGCACGTGAGTCCTGACACAGCGCTCTGTCTTTAGTTGGTTGATGAGCTCCCTCAGTGTCTCAACTATAATTGTTTTGCCTGGCATTGATGGGCTCCACTCCTGTCACACTGGCCTAGATACATCAGGTCATTGGCTTCCTGCTAAATGAATCCTCCTTGACCCCCTGGTTTCTATAACTGGTTTCTCTTACCTCTTTTTTGCTCTTGTTCCTGCCACATGTTCTGGAAGTTGAAAACCTGTCTTCAACATTTTCCTGCATCAAGAAATCCTGTTATATTCTAACCTCCTGTGTTTGAATTGCAAGGGGTTCCGTTAAAATTCTGCTATCAAACTATTGAGTCATGCAAAAAGGTTTGACAAACATTGTCCAGCGAGGAGAAATACAGTCTGTTGGATACCAAATTACCACACAGGGTCAGAGACGCTGAAAGGTAGAAAGGGCTGCTTATCCACTCAACTCGGCTGCCCATTCTGAGGGTTCATCAGAGCGAGCCACCCTGCCACATCTGGGTGCAACCTTGGCTGACTTAGTGACAGGCCGGTTAGAAGGAACGGTGTGCCGGAGACAGATGCAACGTCTGAGGCTGGGTGGTCGCCGGTGTAAAACACATGCAACAGCCTATCGGGGAATCTGTCCTCCACACTGGGGGGCTGGGTCTGACGTTTTGACATGGGAAAAATCCCCACTGTCGATTAAAAAACCACGGACTGCGTTTCTAAGCCTATAGGTTTCACAAAGTGTTAACATTGGAACTGAAACATTTTACTGTTACTGTTGTAAAAACATTGACTACTGCTTCCAGAAAATAATATGAAATTAAAAAGAGAAAAACAGAGAAGACAACATTCCAGATGTAGCCATTTTGTTGTACAAAAATCCAGCAGTGTTATTTGTTTCCATTTGAACTAAATTTACTGCTGCAGTGGGAGAATAAATTGTAACGACTGGCAAAGGGTTTGTGAATTATTTATCTAAAAATCATAAAATTGCATATATATTTTCCACTGTACCATTAATAAGTAACTTGAAATCCAATGAATGTCCCAATAGCTTTTACCTAATTAAAACAACAGATATCATTTTGCAAGGCAAGGTGTCACTCATAGCCCCATTTCCTTCACACAGCATTTTATGGCCATTCCTCCAAGAGAAATGTGACACAAATAATAGCTATTAAACTGTCAGCCAATGGACGCCAGAGCACATTACTGAAATTAGCTAAGATACATCATTGTAAACAAAGCAGTATTCTCACAACAATACCATGCTCAACAAAATACACACATTAAATCCCTAGCAAGAACCCACACAATCAGAGAAACACACACCCCTTGCAACTATCAATTTCAAACGTATGTGACTTGTGTGTGTGTGTGTGTGTGTGTGTGTGTGTGTGTGTGTGTGTGTGTGTGTGTGGTGTGTGTGTGTGTGTGTGTGTGTGTGTGTGTGTGTGTGTGTGTGTGTGTGTGTGTGTGTGTGTGTGTGTGTGTGTCTCACACGCACACACGCACACACACACGCACACACGGGTAACCGTATATAAAGTTAGCGTTCGTTGTATTTATTCCCCAGGCAACACTGACACCTGCTGGCTTCACATGAGGTGGAACAGTTTATCGTGTAGTATAGATAATTTTTTCGTTATCGTCTAATTTTTATCATTCATCCCAAAAAAATGAGCTTAATTTGGAGCTCGATTGAACGATAAGGATTGTGGATCTTAATTGACCTTTCCCTATACCCATCGCATAAATATGCAAAGTATATCTCCAATGCTAACCACATTGTTTTAATTCCTTTTTAACACGGCTCATTGACGAATGTTACACACTTATCGATGGCATTAATTTATTTATGAACTCGTCATTTGCAATCATTGATTAGGGCATCCTTAGGAGGGGTCCTAGGAGTGTAATGATATGCAGAGATAACAGATGCCCCCAATTATTGTGTTTTCTCTAATTGAGGCTGTGTTGTGTCGCAGCGAGAGATCAGGGGGTGGGGACCTGCCGCCCTGGGATTATCTCAGAGAGCAACCGGCAAAGCACCCACCATCGCCCCTGCTTCGATTATACCGGTGATGTCATGTTTTATTATAGGCGCCGCCTACCCGTAATATAACATTGAGTGACCAATTCCCTGCCAACTACCAATTCAATATTCTGTTTCATTACACCACAAACAACAATAGTATAATGCTAAACAATTCAGAAAATCGAATGAAATCAGAACCATATGTTAGATCGTTTCATAGGTCTAGCGCCAATACTTTTATTAAACAAATCATGGTCATAATATTCACTGATTATTTATGAACTGTTGAGTCCATTGTGTATATCAAATCATTGACTTAAAAAATGCATAATTAGTATACAAACATTATGCATATTTAATCTATAACCCTACAGTAGATTACACCTTTAACTGCAGCAGCGAAGGGGGCGGGGGGAGCAGTCAGAAGAAATCAATAGTAGATTTAAATAAATAGGATTGTAGAACACATTGACCTATTAAGGTAGAACAGGGCCCATCGTTTTCAAGCCTCTTAGAATAACTCTGAGAATTTGCGCTAAAATTGAACTTATTATTAAATGTAGGCCTACTCATGGCTCAGTAGGAGTAGATGGGGACTATTCCAGTTTTTCTTTGAGCATCAATACCGACTCTGAATTAGTCTCCCGAGACCAGTGGAACTGTTTATTTACTGTCGCAGATACCGTCGCTTGTCGCAATGTATGGACTGGACTTTGATGTCTGGGCACATAAGTCCATGCCATGGTGGGACCAGGTCAGTAACTAATGGCACTGTTCTGACTCCATACCAATGCTGCAATCATAATGTTGTGATGGCCTACTCCGAAACCTATTCTTATGTTTCTTCCAACTTTAACTGAGCTAACTTGATTTTGGAGATCTCTGAATCCCGTTCCAATTGTTTTCCCACTAAACTAATTGAAAGGTCTAGAAATCCGCTCCTTGTTTCCCCGCTCCTCACCAAGTTAACAAAGAGCTATGGACAAGGTATGCAGCATAATATCACTTTGCTTTGGATCATGCCATAATAGCCGACATATGAGTCCAAATAACATTAGTTGGAGTCATATCTTAAAATACTAAACCTATTATAAAGGAAAAATAGACTATTGTGGGACATAGAGGAGAGATACATATTAGGTAAATTAATAAATGGATACAAATTCAGCGATAACGATGGAGGACCTCACTCTCCCTCCCAACCATGCTGGCACCATCATTACCCACATGAAAAAATTCTATAGTTTACTATAGTAAATAAACTATAGTATACCCTATATATACTATAGTAAATATTGTAGTGTTTTTGAACCTTACTATAGTAGTTTTACGACGGTAAACTATAGTATACTACAGAAAACTGCAGTTTTATTACTACAGTATACTACTACAGTAAACTATAGTATACTACAGAAAACTGCAGTTTTATTACTACAGTATACTACATTATATACTACTACATTTTACTAAATAAACTACAATCTACTGAAGTAAATTACAGAACTTTTATTATACTTTATTTTGCTATAGAATACTACAATTATGATACCATAGTACTATATATACTGCATTACAATAACTGCAGTATGCACTATTTTGTTGTTCTTTTAACTATGTCATTGTACTTTACCTAATGGATATTTCCAACTGTATCACTTTTTGTTGTTGCCATTTTTAACCATAGTGCTGTAACAATAATTCACTGCACATAAATTAGGCTTACAACCACCATTAACACAGTGTTTTCTACAGACTTCTAAAATATAAAAAAAATTAAAACAGTTGATAATTTATTGTTTCTGAAATTTGGCAGCATTGTTCAGCTTTTGTCGTATAAATGTTTTTATGTTCGTATCAGTTTATATGTGAACTTCAACTTTGCAGCATCTGTGGGAATACACACACACACACAAACACATACACGAAAGATGAGCATGAGAATGAGGGTATCACTCAACCGACATCTTTTCTCATTTCTATATACCTACTTGTTATTTCAACAAGGTCTTGTTTGGCTAGGCCAGGTTTTCCTTCTGTGCAGCTGCTGGATGACTGGCCAGTCACTGAATGGCCTGCCATATATTCCCTGGTATACATCCCATGCATGAGATCATTTATAAACTTCTGGGGGCTTTGGAAGGAGCAGCGCTCCACAAGTCCTTTTGGAATGACCTTTAATGCAAGTAGATAACATTACCACAAATCTACTTCAACATACAGCAGACTAGCGTCTTACCTCAATGATATATATATGCATTTAGATTAACCGAGTGTACGGCTGATGCATTTAGAAAAACAGTGCAACTGAAACTAAGTAACTTAACCTATACAAATAAAGTCAAACAGATTCTTACAGAGTGGCCCAGGGCCTCTGTTGCTGATGCTGATGATGGACCTGGAGCTGGTGATGGGTCTTCTGTTGCTGGTGGTGGAACTGCTGTTGGTGCTGGTGATAGTGTTGGTTCTGGTCTTGGTCTTGGTCTTGGTGTTGGTGTTGGTATTGGTGTTGTCGTTGGTCTTGGTGCTGAGCGGAGAAACTCCTCCATCTTCTGCAAAACGTCTGGCAGCACTGAGCAAAGGATTCATAATAGCCTTTTAGCTAACATGTAAAACAGAAACAACAATAGCATTACATTTCAATGTTGCTATTTTTGCCTTGAGAGAATCATTTCCCCCACCTGCAGCCTGTGGTTGTTCTCCCTCAACAGCTCACAAGATGGGTGATGGCACTGAAAATAAAAATTCCATTAGAAAAACAAAACTGACTCACATACACCTGGGCAAATACCTACAGAAGCCTGTTAGAGGGTACAAAGCTTACAGCTGATAGATTACAGGAATATATTGCTGTATCTATCCCTATACTATAGAGTTAGGAAATAAAAACTTTAATTGTAGGTAGAACATTAAGTGCAGACAGTTTATTGCATTAGTGGATCTTACTTCATTCCTGGTTTCATTAATTGAGTTCAGCTGACATGATCCTATGACAAACAGAAGATGTACATAGAGTTAAGGGTTACATCAAGACTGTACAACAGAGCGAGTAGACAATGCAGGCGGAACTGGAGATGAATACTCAAATCTAATCTTGGTAATATGCTTAATAAGTTGACAGAAAGCAAAAAGTCAAAATTATCTGACAGGCCAGGCAAAGCAGGCCAGTTGGCGACCCCATGGTGTACAATATGACAGACAACATTAGGCTACATCACATTACAATAATTCACTGATGTTAAGAAGCACTTCCATACGGTGAATATTTGTACATCACTGCACCAATACCTTGCTTTTCCAGTTCCATTAAGACGTTAAGACCTGTGCTTTTTCTCTTCTTCTTCTTCTCACATTGACTTAACTGAGGATCCTTTAAATCATAATGAAGTTTAGTTTTTCAACGATTTTAATTAAACTCATCCACAAGGCCTATAGATGACATTTCTGTAATAAAACTTTAGTTACCTACCAGCGATACTACGTCGTCGTCGTCGTCGTCGTCGTCAGAATATCGACCATTCTTCAGTTTCTTCCTTTTCCCCTTCCCTTTCTCCTCCGGGGTCGACAGTTTGTCTCCACCATCAAGATAATGCCTCCTCTTGCAAACCAACTCCTCTCTGTTGTCTGAAAACGTCAAAATTATGACGTTTTCATAATGTGTGTTTAAAATGCTAGTATTATTTTGGGCAAAATAAAGTTTCTCTCTGTAAATCCAGGCCGCGCACCCCACACTTCCCGCGCCTCACATTATAGGCCGCGAGCTAGGGGGCCTTATCTTGCCTTACCGTTGCAAGCTTAACAATTCACAACGTTTTTGAACCGAAAACGTTTACCGTGATATTTGAAATATTACCATATGTATGTAGTTATGCACATATTTTATATAAACATAGTCATGGGAGAAATAGAACCAAAGGGAAAAGAGTTTACACGCATATATCCTCACTCTACTGAGTATCCTCAACTAAGAACACATGATCAGACCACCCATCAGGCATCTGCTGCAATACAATCAGACACAGATGTTAATGGGGTTAAGGGACCTAGTCAACTGCTGCTACTTCCTAATTTCGACATTATCAAACATTTTATCCCAGAATATATTCAGAGTGTTTGCCTTGGTGTAACAAAACAATTTGTCAGTATTTGGTGTGATTCAAAAAACTCTGCTTTGCCATTCTATTTACAACCGAAAATAATCCAACAGATTGACAGTTCTCTCCTCACCATACAACCACCAAATGAAGTCAAAAGATGTCCAAGGTCATTGTCCGAGAGACACTATTGGAAGGCATCTGAATGGAGGGCATTTCTTTTCTTTTATACCCCCATTCTTTTGAAAACAGTTTTACCCCCGGTTTATTATAATCACTGGCTATTACTTGTCTTCTCCATCTACACACTCCTCCAGGATAATATCCAAAAGCTGATCTTTGCATGCTTCCTCTTGTCTTACGCGTTTTGTTGTCGAGGTACAAGAGCTTTATGGAAAATGTGATGTATCTTAGAATGTTCACTGCTTAACCCATCTTAGCAACGCAGTTGACATGTGGGGTCCGCTGTGGGCCAACTCTTCATTTGTTTATGAAGACACAATTGGCACTCTTCTTGAAATGTTCAATGGTACACAGGCAGTCCCTGAACACATTTTTAAGAGATTTTTTAACACAAAAACACGAATGCACCACACTGAATTATTCAACAATGCCAGTGATGACGTCTGTGATCTTTTCAACAAACTTGTTAACAAAGACAATACAGTGTTAAAATCATACAAAGTAGGTAGTGGTGCTCGGGTTGTCGGGAATTACACAACAAGAGTAATTACAGTGGGGGAGTCCATTCTCTTTGGAAATTATATAGAGGCCAGTGTCAAAGAATTCAAGAGATGTTTCATCCACCACACTTTATACGCACGGAAATGTATGCAGCAAATTTTAAACGCAATAATTCTTGTGTGGCTCTAAAAAACGGAGAGCATGGTAGCATTAAATCCATACTACTTTGTAAGCTCAATTGTGGTTGCTTATCAGCATGCAAGTGTGAAGAGGTGTACCTACACATTTTAAGATTCAAAAAGGATTCCAGACAATTAAGAATCTATTATGATTTTGCTAAGGTGAATACTGCTAAGCAAATTGTGAAGTTCAGAAAGACCCATGAAATACTTCTTTGCAAACCTAATGATATTTTGTGCAAATGCTTTTGCTACGTACACGATGAGTCAATTATTCTTATCAAGATGCCTGCATTAGAAAATGTTTAAAGATAGTAAGGCTTCAATTCTACTCTTTCATTGTTATTATATTCTGGTTGTTGTGGCCTATGCATGTTGTGCATTATGTTTTATATTTATGTGTGGTTTATGTTTCTACAATAAAATCTCCACATAATACAAATATTTGGCTTATGTTTCACCTATTCATTTTAGGACAAATTACAGAATAATCAAAATATATATTAAAAATAGTATAATAAAGTTAACTATAGTAATCTATACTGTACTACACTTTGTAGTGACTTACTATAGTATATACCATAGTGCACTACAATGTCTGGAAAATTACTATAGTAAATCCCACACTATATTGTAGTATAGTATAGTAATCTATAGTACTACACTGTGTAGTAACTTACTATAGTATTTACCATAGTACACTACAATGTCTGGAAAATTACTATAGTAAATCCCACACTATGTTGTAGACGTAGTATAGTATAGTAATCTATAGTATACTACACTGTGTAGTAACTTACTGTAGTATTTACCATAGAACACTACAATGTCTGGAAAATTACTATAGTAAATCCCACACTATATTGTAGTAAAGTATAGTAATCTATAGTATACTACACTGTGTAGTAACTTACTATAGTATTTACCATAGTACACTACAATGTCTGGAAAATTACTATTGTAAATCCTACACTATATTGTAGTATAGTATAGTAATCTATAGTATACTTCACTGTGTAGTAACTTACTATAGTATTTACCATAGTACACTACAATGTCTGGAAAATTACTATAGTAAATCCCACACTATATTGTAGTATATTATAGTATACTATAGTAATATATAGTAGCCTATACTGAAGTAAATGCTGTAGTAAACTATAGTATTTTTTCCCCTGGGTATGCACTACAGTACTACATTAACCATCCTTAAAATAGCATGTATAATACTGTTAATGATATTTTATTGATACATGGACCTATGCATCTAACCTTTTACTTGACAGACGATTAGGTTCATTTGTTTAGTTCTTTTCAAAATGGGCTTTGAGAAGGAGGCTCCATATGTGTCTCTAATTAATTGAAGCAAATATGAAAGCGATAACATTATTTTCTTTGTCTCTGCAGCTTTCTGATCCACCACCTGAACCGTCTCACGTCCCCTCCAACCTGACACTGGAGAAGAGGAGGAAGGCTGCTTCGGTCCTGTTTGGACCAGCTATAGGGAGACCCCTGGTGGCCGGGACGCCCACCAACCGGTTCGATTCTCAGTGAGGTATGTTAATGTGGGTTATTATGGAGGAATACGTTTGGACTGGAGTGTCAATACACTTTATTCTATAAAATTTATACAGGTTATTTTATGTATTGGTTTTATGCTTGGAGTTATTTCTAGCATTTAGTATCTCGTCAGTTGACTCAATCAAGATGTACCTTCAAACTAATTTGGAGCAGCAAGCAGAGAGGCTCAAATGTTTAAGGTATTACATGTTACAATGGCGAATATGATGCCCAATCACCCAGTGGCTTCCCCAAAGTAAGGTCATAGCCGAACAAGCAACTGTCCGTACCCTACATCTATGAACCATATACCTGTTCTTTAAACCAGTTTTGACATATTGTTGACATTGAATAAATAGTTCTGCAATACTTAGTAGGTTATAAACTTTGCCTGGCAGTTATCGCCAAGGATAATTCTAGCCTTGTTTCATTGATTCTATTAAATATAGGCCTTGCTACTTCGTATGCAACTGGATATATATTAGTGCAGTGCCCGTCCAAAACACGTCCAAAATCACACTCGACTCTGCACTTCTTTGGGTCCTCATAAATGCACAGGCAAAGTGGGAAGACAGACAGAGACTCATCTAATTATAGTTAGATTAAATAGATATTTGTGTTCTGGGTGGTATTTAATAGGATGAGGGATATGCAATCTAAAATGAAACAATACTCTTAGTGTCTGATTCCAGTAATACATTTTAATGATCTTGAAGTACCTAGAAAAGAGGTAAATAATCACGTCCGTCTACATTCGAGTTTGATTGCATCTTCATTTCATACCAGCAGAGGGCAGTATAAGGATATATAGGAACTATATGAGCTGTACGAATAGAAAAATGATCCCTACAAAAGTAGGAA
The DNA here is from genome assembly GCF_026213295.1 of Gadus chalcogrammus. Classification (NCBI taxonomy): domain Eukaryota; kingdom Metazoa; phylum Chordata; class Actinopteri; order Gadiformes; family Gadidae; genus Gadus; species Gadus chalcogrammus. The sequence continues at coordinate 21,632,929 of NC_079425.1, read as the reverse complement.
ATTAACCTTTGGTATAGAAAGTGTAATATCTTAATTATTTTTATATATTTATAAACACACATTTTTCTGACATTTATAACTGCATTTGCGTTATGTTTCTTCCATAAGTACACTTTGTTCTGTTCAAACACATTAAGTATAAGGGTCAATTGTGCTAATAGATAAATAAAGTTATGCATCATAAGGCTGGCAATATTCCAATACAAATCAGGAGAACATTGATATGTTCCTATACAGCATAAACAATAAAAGGCATTACATTAAAACACATGTGAACATCTGGAAGTCCACTCTGTAAGGAATGCAAATAATGGCAAAAATAGTTCATTCTGAAAGAAAGAAAGAAATAAAGAAGGTACGGCTCATAGGACTCTTCCTCACCGTTACGCTACTGTCATTTGTACCTGACCTGGGAACAGCTGGTAACACAGAAGTGGCTAGGGTTCTTCTGCTTATTGCATTGGTAGTTAGATAGCACTTTACACCAAATTAATGCGTTGTTGGCATCCAATAATTAGCAATGTAGACAAACAATGTCAACTCAAGTGCAAATAGAGCTTTCATTTTCTATATCCTAAAAAACAGTTGTATGCCAAATCTTAATCTATTTATTTGAATTATATTATTCTCATCTTGACGTCTGAAGTTGTAGTTCAGAAGACCATTTGTAATCTAAATGTGATGCTGGCTCAGAATGTATTCTTAGCTTTGAGAGTGTTTTGTCTTTCTTGAGCAGGCTTTCTATTGGATTATCCTACGATATCCACAACATCAATCTGGTTTGCATTTTGGACATAACATCTGCCCAAAAATATAACCGAACCACAACATGTCCTGGTTCATATGAGTGGCAACGGTTGTCGAGGTTTAAAAATAATCCATTTGGTAATCATGATGAGGCCTCAGCATCCACTCAGTACGCCAGCCTTCTCCTGCCTCTCAGACTGTCTGTCCAGCAAGGGGCTGAGATGCCTCATCCCTGAGTAGGGTCGATAGAAGACCCCATTAGCGGGGACAACTCCGCTGTCGATCGGGCAGATGTAGTCGGCAGTGTCATCGGGCTTCTTCTTCCTCAGGTGGCTGAACTGGGTAAAGCCTAACTTCTTTGGCTGTCAACAAAAACAACATAAGGAATTAATGCCTGAGTTATGATATGCCTGGACTGGACTCTCTTTACAGTTAACCGGCAAGCACTACATCACCATAGACATTACTTTGATAAAGTAAATGATTTGAAACGGTTTTGCCTGTGTGTATGTATGTTGATTATGGCACCTGTTCTGATCAGCCCTAGAGGGAGGGTTCTCCCACTCTGCGTTCCTTCTCAAGATTTCTTCCTTGCTAATTAAGGGAGGTTTTCTTGCCCTCTGGGGGGCTAAGGTCAGGGGGGTGTCATAAATATGTGGCCTGTTAAGCCCCTTGAGACTACCTGTGATTAACGTACTTTCAAATAAAATTGAATGAAATGAATGCCCTGGACTGGACTTGTCGAATCGCACATAGTGGTCCGGTGGTGACAGTAGTGGCTTGTGGCTTGTAACCGGATGGTTACTAATTAGATCCCTGGCTCCTCCTAGCTGGGTTAGCTGAGTGTTGAGGTGTCCCTGAGCAAAGCACCTCACCCTGACTGCTCCTGACGGGCTGGCTTTCGCCTTGCATGGTCCACACCGCCGTCAGTGTGTGAATGTGTGCATTAATGGTTGTAAGCCACTTTGGATAAAAGCGTCTGCAGTATCCCCTACAATGTCAATGTGAATGGTCTACAGCGAACGAGCTCCTCACCCTGACTTTGGCGGTGGTGGTGAGCGGGACGTGGCCCGTGGCGTTGGCGTACTCGCGCTTCTCCTGCGTGGCCTGGGCGCCCACCAGGGAGGAGAAGGCGCTGGCCAGGTGGCGACGCAGCAGGGTCTTCTGGGGGGGGATGTTCAGCAGCAGGGCCAGGGTCTCCGCGCTGAACCGGGGCTCCAGGATCTGGAAGGATCGAGAGGGAGAATGGTCATGATGTGACGTTCACCCCCATTCAAGATTCAAGGTTCTTGAGTCTCAGGCTCCTTCAACAAAGCAATATAAAAATAAAAAGTGAAAGGGAAACACAAACTGGACATGAAATAATTAGAATAACATAAAATATACTACTAATAATAATAGCTGTAAACGAAATAGAAAACTGGACATGAAATAATTAGAATGAAATAAAAATATAATTCTAATTGTAAATGAAATAGAATACTGTACTTGGAATATAACAATGTGAAATAAGAATAAGTAACATGTGACCAGTGTTGGAGATAACACACATCAGATGCTGCGTATAGAAACCCGTATATGAGGTCAGAGTTTGTTCTTTTATTTTCTCCTCTCGTGTTTACTTACAACAAGCCCCCCGTGCACCCCACTTCCACGGAGGTTAGGAGCGTACTCTGCCAGATCGACTGCCCGAAGCCACTCCATCACGCGGTGGTTTGACCACTGCACCACCTCGGACGGAGAGGGGCTCTTCTAAAGATAGCCCAGAGAGATTGTTTTAGCTTATGACCCTCTTGACATGTCACGGGGCTCATCGCCTTTTAGAAAAAACATCCATGTGTGGGCTTGTGTTGACTCTGCCTCCAGCGTGGCCTACCTCTTCGGCCGGTCTGCGGCGGAGACAGTGGGGGTTGAACTTGTTGGCATGTAGGACATGGATGGCACATTTAATACTGAGGTGATGGAGCTGACTGGTGACCTTCAGGGTCAAGAGGTCATTCTGGTCCAAGAGAGAAAGACAACAAGCTCATTAAGGATACTATGACAGAGTTTAAAAAACCTTCCAATGGTGAGTATTTATAACTCTTGTTTGAGATTAGAATGCCATATGCTCTAACACCGGGAAGAAAGAATGTGTCGGGATTATGTGCAGAACATGAAGGTAAAACAAAATACGGTGACGAAAAAAGACATGCATACTTTACGTCTTGTGAAAGCCGAAAAGGCTCATATCATGTGTCAAAGGATCACAGGATCATGAGTGATGAGAGTGGCTTTGTCACTGATTGGGTGTATACTTCAGATCATCAGACTGGAGTTCGGTGCCGGATCATTAATCAAGGCTTGCTTGATGTGCTGATTGGATTGGCTGGCTCTTACCACTGTGAGGTACTGTATCATGCGACCATCCACCCGCGCCTCATGGAACTGGTCTTTGTACTGTGGCAAGCCGATGTCATCCAGCCACCCTGCAAACCGGTCCCAGATACTTATTGAATGATTTCACAGAGGAGTCGCAAATTACCGCTGAATATGTTCGCTTTGAATCAAGGACAGAAGATGTCTTTGTTTCTTTCCGAGTTACAACTTTCCACCATGTTCTTCCAAGAGTGCATGTTTTAACTTCTTATATTCGTAAGGAAGCACTTACTGGTGACCCAGATGTGGTCCAGTTCAGAGGACTTCTCCACCACTTTGGTGCTGAGCGCCTTCAGAGCTAGCTGCAGCTTCTTTCTATGCAAGGGGTGCTTAATGCCCATCTCCTGGGGGGTTGTTGACAGTAATACTTAAGTTAATCACTGTTCATTGATTATAACATTGCTGTGCATGAAATATTAGCCTGTAATGAACAAAAATATTTGATGTAAAGATACAGGAGTGTAAACGCTTTTGAGCCAAACTTCCTAACCTTCTCGTAGTCCTGGGGGGAGGCAGAGAGCAGCGTCTGCCCGTTGTCCACCCACTGCCTTGTGAGGTTCACATACTGGGCCAGGCCATAGTCCTCCAGCCAGCCGCACACCTGCTCCTTGCTCCACTGGCCAAACGGTGTGTTCATATCCCTGACAATAGACACTTCATAAGCCTCATAGCATAATTGCCTCAGTCATATGTTGGCCATATTATGGTATCCAGCCTATCTCTACTCTACTCTACTCCCCTAACTAACGCTGCAGATTCACTGTGCCTCATTGGCTGAATCCTGAGCTCTTCAGAGTGCCTTTTACCTTCCATAATCACTATCTGCCTAAATCATCTATTTGAATTACACATCTCTGACGCTAAATACAAGATGAACCTTAAAATCTGACGAAGGCAATTATGCTATGAGGCGATGGTTAACGATTGGTTAACCATGACTAAAGACGTGATCTAAAGAGCAGGGGTTTGTTCCTCCACAGTGATCCACGAGGCCTTACCTTGAGGAGCTGTGGGACTCTGGGGTCCGGGTCAGCCTGGGCCCAGCCGTGGCACGCAGCCCCCCTCTCTGAAACTGACCAGCGTCAGGGTCCACTCCCTGGAGGCCCCCAGACTGGGTTCTGCGCAGTCTGTCAGGGCAACATAACCGTCACTTATGAACCTCACCCAGGCATCGTTCCCAACGGTTACCGCTGGTGGGATCGTAAACATCTGGAACCTGGTTCCAATGCACTGGTCCCCCTCCGTGATGAAGACAAAGAGACAAAAGAGCCACGATGACAACACACTCACTTGCCCCAGAGCTTCCTCAGGCTTCTGTTGGTCTTGAGGTATTCAGGGGAACCCAGGGCCCTGTCGCTGGCTGGGGCGCCCGCCTCGGAGCTCCCACTGGAGCAGTCACTGCCTTCTGCGTTTCCTTTATGAGAACCAACAGAGCCCAGAGTCAGCGTATGTGGAAATAACACGTGTTTTAGATTATATCGTGGGGGATTGACTGTGACTTTGAAAGTGATGCATGAATATAGCTATGGATGAAGAATAGTCTTGGCAAAAATACACATGGCACTGGTTGGAAAAGCCTTTCTTCTTTATGTTGTGCATGGATTCATGGGTACAGTAATACATTTATTTATCTATCATATCAGTAGTATTCACCAAAGGTTGTGAAAGTCCTATTAACTCTTAAGCATTAGACCTTTAGCAGTAAACCATTTGCTCCCGGCTGTGTTCTACATTATATTCTACCCAGGGAACCATAGGCTACAGACTATTAAGAGGGAAAATTGCTCATTGGCTCAGGGCCTGTGGTGGGGTAAAGTAAAGCAGTTCCAGCTGAACGTGTACGGGATATTTCTGGTTAATGTTTCAAAGCAAAAAAGCCCGCACTGCACATCACATCAGAAAGGGAGTGGGGTGGAAGTTGGGAGTTTAAAGTCATTTATGGAGATTATATTCGGTCTTGGGTGGGGCAGGGTACGTGTGGTCCATCAGACCAAGGGATAGGGTGTGGTCCCTCTTCTTCCACCAAGCCTGTACCCACTGGCCTCCAATATTAGCCATAATCATAAAGGACACGGAGCATCTGGTCAGGGAAATGTGGTTAGGCTAAAATTATAGTCGCAAAACGTCACTCACATGGATAAGTAAGTCGTGTAAGTACGTCAGCTGGGATTATTGCTATAGCTCTCTGGTTCTCAATGTTTACCACTGGGTTTGCTCCGGTTGGAGTCTCCATCCTCGCTGCCGTGTGGAGATGTGCGGCTCTGAGTGTCACTGGAGCTTTCTCGCTCTGTCTCTCTCTCCCTGTCCTCGCTCTGCTCCGACAGAGAAGCGTTAACAGGTGGCGTGTCCGCATGATCGCTCTGCAGGAAAATTTAATCACAAGGCAGGCTCAACGCTTTGCTATCAAAGATAATAACCTTTAAATAGCGATACGGTTATCATAGCAGAGAGGCTGGGAAATATTTTATGAGAGCTTTTGTTGTGTGTCATTATTGAAATATTCATGGACGGGTTCTGAATTCATGTCGTGCATGGTTAAATGAAATACCTTTTCTAATGGTCCATTTGGCAGGTCATTCGTGCTACTTGATAACGTCTGTGTATCTGTCCTGCAAAATGTAGAATTGAGAGTTAATGAGGTTAATTAACTTAGGAATTAATTCATATGATGTTTGCTGTGGGAAAACAAGAGTACCTTGTATTAATCTCCTTCTGAACTGATGCAAACGATGTGTTTTGAGAAGAAAGGCTGCTCGTGGAGACCTGGAATAAACATCCCATAATAATATGAATGTTAACATATATGGCACAAGTCCAAGTCATAGCATTGTATAGCCCGGGTATAATCGTCTCCTCAGACTTCAGTAATCAGGCACTACAAGGCTCCTTCAAGGCTTTCATTAACACCATGAGACCAACTGACACGTCGTTACCCACCTGAGATTTCACATCTTCAGACTTTGAGCTGGAAGAGTCCACATTCCCCACCATGCCCCCCTGCTCCTCTTCCTCACTGCTGCTGGACTCAGTCCTCCTATTGGACAATGATCGGATAGTGGGTGGAGCTACGATAAAAAGAAAATCAAAGGATCATTAGCTATTATACAGAGGCCTAACAATGCTCTTAAGCTAAAGAGTGTATTTCAAAGGGATCAAAGACTTCAATGGAGGCAGCAGGTAATAAGCAGGTAGTGGGACTATTTACGTTGTCTGGCGGTGTAGGGGACCTCTCTGAATTGCCGGCACTGTTTCAGGAGCATTGTGAGCTCCTCAATGCGTTGGTTCTGCGACAGGCAAACACAGAACAACGCGGCATCCCCGTTAAAAAGAAACATCTGGACGGTGGTCCTCACACTTTATACCAAACCACCCCAGCTCAACAAACACCATGCCCCCTTCACACAGCCTTTTCATCACAGCACGTCGGAGAGAGGGGATGGGCATGGGCCGGGCTGGAAACACGAGTGAGGCAGCTCTGTGGAGTGTGCGTGGGTCTTTGAAGTGGTGCCTGGGCCTGGTTTTAACATGTTTCCTTCAGTGCAGCTGAGTCCAAAATTAGGGTTGGCAGATAGAGAACTACAACATGTGGCTATGCCTAAAATGGCTCTGCGTTGTGTGTGTGTGTGTGTGTGTGTGTGTGTGTGTGTGTGTGTGTGTGTGTGTGTGTGTGTGTGTGTGTGTGTGTGTGTGTGTGTGTGTGTGTGTGTGTGTGTGTGTGTGTGTGTGTGTGTGTGTGTGTGTGTGTGTGTGTTGTGTGTGTGTGTGTGTGTGTGTGTGTGTGTGTATGTGTGTGTGTGTGTGTGTGTGTGTGTGTGTGTGTGTGTGTGTGTGTGTGTGTGTGTGTGTGTGTGTGTGTGTGTGTGTGTGCGTGTGTGTGTCTGGGCGTGTGTGTGGTACATGGCCCATACAAAAGGCCCTCTGTGCTGTGAAGGATTAAGGGCGGAGCCTGGGAGACATGGCAGCATCCCAAAACAGTTACAACTGTCTAAGCACTAACATATCAATGCAGCTTCGCAAGGCAGCTCAAAAGAGAGTGGATATAGTACATTAAGCACCCCATACGTCCTATCTAAACACACATAGTGCAGAAGGAGCAGAAAAACAGGCTCCATTCACAGTTACCTTCTCTTCATTGGCGGCTAACAGGGTCTCCATTCCAGCTCTCAGCTTCTGCAGTTCCAGCTCTATAAAGAGAAACACTATGCCAATCATCTGTGCAAACATAGCGGCTGAAATAGGTCATGCCAAATGAAGTATTAGATGTTTCCCATGCAAACATGAGATGACAAGCGCCATGCAGAAGAGTCCTGATTGAAGTCCATTTCCAGGAACAAAAGCAAAAACAAAGAAGGGAAGTCTAATTGCATACGGATGCACATATGAAAATCAAAAGAAAATGTTTTGCTACGAATGTTAGATTATACACAAAAGTCCACCAGCATTAATAGAAAGGGGTGATTGGTTGGAGAGCTATTGCCAGACAAAACCAGATGTTTCCTGTGCAGAAACAGAGGAGATGCTGTCTACACTATATGATACGAAAAGGTCAGGGCAAAGGAATATAATCGGACCGTGTGAGCAGCATGAATGAATATGCAACGGTAGTTCTTTATTCCTTAGAAGCATACCTGTTATTGCAATACAAGGTATTTTGGGCAGTGGATTTATAACCCCAAAAAAATCACACAATCAGGTTTCATTATCTGACTAGAGACAGGCACAGGGAGGGCCCTGGGTGGATTGGCAGAGTTTAAAGGAAGCACGTACCTCTCTCTGGGTTCTCATTAGGGAGACAGGGCCTGGCCATGAGCTGAGTGTTCAAGTTATCAATCTCTGTGTTCTTGCTGAACAGCAGCTGCTGGAGGCAGCTGATCTCGACCTGCGGGTAACACACAGAGCAACGTTGCAATTGAAAACACTTTTGGGCACTTGGAGAGAAAATAACAAGATAGGGACCTCCAGCGAAGGACAAATTGTGTCTGTCCACGCGTCTTTAGGCACACCTCAAAAATAACAGACTTGTTAAAGCTCTCTCAACAATAAAACATTAAACAGTGGCATAAATGCCCGTTCTATAAGAAGAGGGGATAGAAAGATTAGGATTTCTTTTCCACACTGGCATAGATATATAACCACCACAACACATTCCCAATAACTGCTAATGAACCTTGAAGGACCATTTATTGTCCTAGCACTGTCTTGAGATTTATAGGGAGAGAAGAACAGCAGATGGCAAAGAAGTTAATTTATTGCCTGATCTCTTTCCCAGAGCTTAAGTAAGGAAAAAAAATTCTATCTAGCATTAACATAAAAGAAGATGAAGAGGTCCCAGAGCAGTGATCAAGATGTAGAGTTATCTGTTTGAGTTCTAGTTTCACACGTTACATTGTTCTAGGAAACTAAGCAAAGGACCAAATTATGTCTCAATAAGTCGTTGATAAAGTTGAAGGTCACCTTAGATGAACATGCACACTGAAGTTCAATTTTGATGAGATGGCATTTAAAGGGGGATTGAGTCTGGCATAGTGGAAGCATGGTTTAAGAGTCTGGCTCTCCACCTTTACTTATTTCCCCCCCCCATAAACCTCAGAGAACCTCTGGCCAATGAACTGAGCCACGATCCACTGATTACAGCCACGGAAAGACACAGGAAAGAATAGGTACCGGTAGGTACAGACAAGGGGAACGATTGTGTAAGTGACCGAAGGGAGAGAAGAGCTTACCTTCAAAATATTATATTAGAGTTTAAGAGACCATAATTTAAAAAACAAATCAAAAATATACAGTAAGTCTACGAGTTAATACCATGGAACCATGCCAAGATAAACAAGAACGAGTTTCAAATGTAATGGGTAGTCATTATATCTATTTCTACCTACAAAATTGTTCTCAGACTTCTTAAGAAAACACAGTCCCCATGAATGAGTAAACTGTGAGAGAGAGAATGGCTTATTTCAAACTGGCTGGACCATCGGATTGGACTCCAGTTCGGAAACTAGTTTGTGACTAGACCGTCTGCAATGGAAGCTGCTGGGCAGCGATTGCGTTTATTCTAAAAACAGAGCGTGGAAGAAGAAAGAAACTCATTCCACCTTGGTTGCTTTGAGTTTCTTCTCATACTGCGACTTCTGATCTTCCAGGACTTCCACTCTGTCTTTGAGGAAGCGAAGCTCCTTTAACAACACCTGCAACAGAGGCATAGATCAGTTTCACTGCAATTATCTCTATTTTTTTTTTCTTACCACCACATTAGTACTGTGTAATTTCCCCACACCACACCACACCACAGATTAGGTAGTAGCTATTGCCCAACTGAATTACGACCAAAACCGTGCACATATTGCGGATGCATAATGCGATAATGTGACCATTATGGTTTAAGACAAGGAGCGTTGTTAGCACAATAAGTTCCAAAAATATGAATTCTCTCAATGTGGTAGACACCATGCTGTTGGCCGGAGGTCATGCACACTCGGGCTGCCTACACTCTGTTCTCCACACTGGCAGGTGGCGTCTGCGTTTGACCAGCTTTCTCCTAAGTTGTCATTGTCCTCATTCTCATCAGAACTGCCTGAAGCATCCGCCAGTGGGTGCATCTCCCCTGGGCCTCTGTCACAGGAAAGCCCCAGGGCCGAGCTCTGGCCTTCATGGGAAGCAGGTGGGCAGCTGGCCTCTACTGAGTCTGTCTGGATGTCTGCCTGGATATTCAGGGTTCTTTGCTCCTGGATCTTGCTATTGATCTCCTCCTGGAATTTACACATCTGCTCCTGCAGCTCGCTAATGAAATTTACGACATGCTAACAGATTCAAGGGGAGGGAAGGAATGAGGGGATGAGAAGTAAGAAAATGCAGGTTAAAAAAGAGAAAATAAATGATACGGTGTGCCTGGTCTGCCTGGAATGCATGTCGGTGTCATAAACAATCGCATGAGACTTAAAATAAGTTGAAAATAATAATAACAATATATAATATATAAATTGTATGTCCACCCTTGAAACCCTTGCAGTCAGCCTCTCTGTCTATGTTCAGTCTGCGCTGCTGAGGTGCAGCAGAGGATAGATTTATGATGTATCAGAGGGGAGAGCAGTCTTGTGTGTCTATAGTTAGGGTGTAAACAGCAGCCGGGCTATGCCTGGATCGTGGACAGAGGAAGTCTCACATGGGCCCGGTTGAACGGATATGACATACGATATGAAGTGCCTCCACCACTAAATATAACCACAGGCTGACTGACTTGACAGCAAGGACGCTGTCGAAGTTAGTGTACTGTATATGCTTGTGTTTTGTATGCGTAACAATGTTGTCTTTCTACAAGTGTGCGTTGTGTCCGGATGTTTGTGTTTGTTTGTTTGTGTTGTGTTTGTGTAGGTCGGGGGGGGAGAGAGTGCATGTGAGCGCACTTGGGTCGCTGCACATGTGTTCATCAGTGGTGGCATGGCAGTAAAATATCAAAGACACATAGAAGGGATGGAAAACACAGAAAAACTTTAAATAGGACAGAAACTTGAAACAGTCTCTAACAAACACTATACTCTAAGGATCTTTTTTTGTGTCAACTCAAAGCCACAAAATGCAGCTGTGTACTTTTCAAGGAATGCAAAACAAATCCTACTTCCATTCATTCCCACCTAAGCCCTCCAGAAGAGCACTTTAGCCTCTAGATGTAACAATGGTCCATTCAGTGCTCTTTAATGGTCAGAAGCTGAGCGTGGATGGCCAACGTCGGCACTGTAGCCGACGAGCGCTCATAATTTAGCATCTCATCCATCAGGGCTGCACACTCTGCCAGTACGGCGTTACCATGAAGACCGACACGCACTCTGAACAGCCATGTTTTCACAGTAACAACAGACATCACACCTCTCTCTCTCTCTCTCTCTCTCTCTCTCTCTCTCTCTCTCTCTCCACGTAACACCTTATACATTTGAGCCTCTCGCTCATAACAAGGTACAGGTTGAAACGTAGGCCAGACCAAT
>NC_079425.1:21529288-21616788 GCF_026213295.1 Gadus chalcogrammus | reverse complement strand
TCAGAACTTCCTTCCTGATCACGAGGTGTTGAAGCAGGTCTTACCTGAAGAATGAGCGATTCTTTGTCCCCCTCCAGGCGAGAGAGTCGCTCCTGGTAGGACGCGGTGCTGTTCCCAGGAGCGCTGAGGTTGACCTGTAGGAGTATCAGCCTCTGTTAGCTTCAGACATTACTGGGCCGACCAGAGCAGAGCAGAAGCCCACTTGATCGCATTGGTCCTGAACGAGAGCTTTTTGACCAATGGGGTCACACGCTGTGCACTGCTGCATGCAGTGAGTGCACACACACTTTTGTGCGTGTGTGCGGGCACACGGGCGTACACACTGAATTACTGTAGTCTCAAATAACCTATTGTGGCAGAGGACGATGTGGGAAAAATGCTAAAGAGGTTTACAGTTACTAAGCTTGTTTTAAATGCCGTTGCGCGCATTCTGGCTGGTCATAGTTGAGTGAGAATGGTGCTCTGTGGCTGTGCTGCCTGTATTTCGGTCCATGGTGTCCAAGTGCAATAGTATTGCAACCAAGTGAGAGAAGATAGCTGAGATGTGCAGCCTCTCACCCTCCATCATGGAAACTTTGTGTGGTTCAGCATCCATGCTGTTGAAGCCAGCCAACTCAAGTGGTTTGCAGTCATTTGAAAACGCCAATAACAATCTAAAAGCGAGGTTTAGGCACCCAAGCATTGAATACTTCACAGCATGTGTCTGCCATGCAAAGTATTATGATTTCAGAATGAAACACATATAACTCTTAATTTAAAGCAAAAGTTTCCAAAATATTTATTTTTTAAGATTTAGCAAACATTCAATTGTCATTTAATGTTTCCCCAATTGTGTATAAATCCACATTTCTTTGCATCGTATATTTTTATAAATATCATAATGCACAAATATTAAAATTTCAATATGGACAATGTTCTATAGTAGTCTATGTCATAGCTTTACACCAGCAAACCCCATAAAGAGACCACAGAAAAAACCTTTTGTAAATAAAGTGTACTATATGAAGTGTTGTTAAAGTTCTAGTGCTTTTTGTTCTGTGGCTGTAAGCTACAGTAAACGGACAGAGGTGTCTGCTTTATCCTCTCCTCACCTGACAAACAAGGTCTCAAATCTCAAACTCGATGAGACCATCAGAATAACAACAAAAACAACAACAACAGCATTTGTACGCAACTGCAAATCGTGTCACATCTTAAAGGAGCAGGCATGCATGGGAAAAAAAACGACGCCTTACCTTTTTGAGCCAGGTAAAATGCTTATGCAAATCAATATTGTACTCCATCCTGCAAGCCCATTGTTGTGTGTCTATCAGCACGGTTACACGTTAGATGCCAGACAGTTTGCATATCCCGTGAGGTGGGACGGCAGTGTAACGTGAGCAAGAGACTCCCCGGTCACACACAGTGCTGCGGCTCAGCGGAGCCCGCAGTGAGGAGGCAAACTTGTGAGTTCCAGAACTTCCAGTTCTTCTACTCTCACGAGCTCTCCTTCCACAAATTACAGACAGTGCATGAAGGACTTTGGCCCGTGTGGTTCGGAGCCTGGGTAGCCTGAAGCCAGCGTCTCTGATCAACTCCAGAGCAGAGCTTCACTCCTCTTACCATGCCAACTGCCTTTTTATTCTCTTCCTCCCTCTCCCTCTCTTTCCCCCTCTCTCTCTCCTGTTCCCTAAATGTGGTTTATTTTAGGGGGCTCACGAAAGGGGCAGAAGGAGCGAGGGAGCTTTCTGCGGCACATGCTTGTCAGATGTCATGCAGAAGAGGCAGGAAAGGAGCAGGGGGAGGTCGGTGGGGGGGTTAAGGGGAACCTTTCGAGGGTCCATTATAACGGGGGAATGGGGGGCTTAAAGAGAGAGAGAAAAGAGAAGAAAATGCCATTAAGGGGGGTGATTAGGTGAGCTGGAGGTCCAAATGAATTGGTGTGTGTTGGGAGTGGGAGGTAAGGGAAAGGGGGTTTATAGCAACAGGATATGCACTAAGACAAAGACAATAAAGGTAGGAGGAGGAGGGATTCGGACCGGAGCTCTGGAACTGATTAGCGGCCCGGTTTGCCGGAGGTTCAACCTTCTGTCAGAAGGGAGCGAGGAGAAGTCCTGCAGGCAGAGGGGTTAAAGATCCCCATTTTATTCAGCAGCCTTTTGACCCCGTGCAGAGAAGAGTCCTCTCCCCACTCATGTTTACCTGATTAGCCTTGGCGGTTTACTGTCCCTGTTCGAAAAATGTGTGGCTGTTTTCTGTAGTCGTGTTGTGGCTGATTAATACACACTATTTCCAAAGCGTAAAAAAAAGTACAAAACATTTATGTTGCAGATGTTTAACTTAAACGCACCTTCAATGATGTCCTGCAGTGGAGTGCCCGACATCGTTGAGCCGCAAGGCCAATGTATGACTAGTCATCAATTATTCACCTGGTATCTCTGGAGCGTAGCCAGCAGTGCGTGCACGGTGTCAGCTGAGATCCCTGTGCTATGAGACCTCTGCTCTTCCACACCTCTGTGTCGTCCACGCACTCCTCTGAGGCCCTCAGCCAGCTGAAGGGCCCTGCAGACGGGGTCAAGTGAACCGCAGTCCTCAGGGGCCAGGCCTGTTGAACGGCTGGGCCTGGTAGTGGCCCCTGGGTACTTCTCACCCCCTTTATTCAGCCTCAAGCAGGCATCGCAGGGGCCTTCTGCTGCAGCCGCGGCCGCATAACATTGGGAATTATACAAATGTTGCAGTTCTGTAGTTACTTTTTCCTCCGGAATGGTAATCGTAACCTGTGACTCAATGTTTTTGTTTGTGTGTATGTGTGCGAGTGTGTGCCAGACATACCTGTGTGTTGTTAGGGTTTGGATACGTGACAGAAACATGTTTGAGAAGCTTTTCTCAAACGCAATAGATACAACAACTGAGGTTTTCTTTCTTGCTAAATTGAAATCAACAATACTTAAAATCGCCCCTAGATGGCAGTATAGTGAGTAAATGTAAAATAATCCAATCCAACACGTGACCCAACATCACTAATCAAATATGTTTCTTCGGTGATTTGTAAAAGGAAAGGAAAAACTAGTTAAATGCAATTTTAGAATATGTTCGGACATGTGAAGGCTATTTTGTCCATGGTGTTGACACCTTGTCAGTGTTTATGACAAATGTGTTGGAGTCATTGTGTGATGTTATTATTACCAAAATTGTTTTTCTTATCAGTGTTTTTAGTGACCCACTTATACAAAATCTATTTGTACAACCATTTATTGACTTGTTTGGAGGTAGTCTATATGAACAGTAGGTCTTAATAACAATAAAGAAAGAAACTATATTTATATAGTTAGCTATATTTAACAAGAACGGCATACATCGTGAGGAGGGAAGGGGAAAATCAATTAAACGTAAAAACTGTTCAGTGTTAAAAGATTCAACATTTTCTTACTTTGTTTCACGCATATTCACACAAAATTAAATAGTCTGGCAGTTACCAGAGTCATATCCATAGTCATTTCATATATTCACTTTATCACAACAATTAAAAAATAAAAACAGCAGCAACAACATCTTCCACCTGTTTTGGATTCCGCAGTCCGTGGTGTAGACTACACCCAAGCGCAGGGACACGCGTGGCGTGCTGTGTGGGTGGCCCGGCCAACCCTCATCCGTGGACTATAGTCTCTAATAACGGAACGGGAGTTCTTACTAGCAATGATGTCATCCATCTGCCCCCAGGCCGCCGCTACCATGTGGCGTCCATCTGCTGCCATGGCAAAACAACCCATTGAAGTTTAGCTCCAGATTCACTTGTAGCTCCAGATTCACTTGTAGCACCACATTCATTTGTAGCCCGAACGATCGGCCAGTCTGATGGACGGGACTGGGGTTATTGTACAGAGGAGGCAGGGTTCGGGAGGCAAACAGAACAGTGGCAAGGAGTTGTTATCAAAACTTTGATCAGAGTGTTGCGGGAGAGGCAATAGTATGCTCTCAATCTTTAGATCCGCGACCCCCTTTTGGAGCGAGGTAGCGGCTTTGCTGGCATCAATGTAAACAACCTCCATGCATGTGGTTCATGGGTTTAACGTCTCCTCTCATTTTGTGGCCAAAACTCCCGTACATTGTCTGAACCACTGAAACTTAAATTTAGACTTGTTTTGCTCCGATGTATTTTTTCTCTTTACGTCCCATACTGAGGCCTCCTATGTAGCCTACTATTTTTTAGGCCTATATGTGCTAAGCTCCCAATTCCGGGGAGAGGTGGAAACAACAATTTTTTTCTGATTGAATTCTCATGGGCATGGACGCAGTTTTTACTGCGTATCAACCAAAAATAATTCTGTAATTTGCTGTTTTTTATTTGTATTGCTAGTATTTAACCAAATTTCACATACAGGTATGAATAAATATTCTGTGTCATGCTCTTTATAAACACACGGGGGCACTACAAGCCAAGAGCAAAAATACAAATTTAGATTTTAGACAACTATAGGTTAACCAAAATATGACAATAATGGCAATGAAACTTTTTCATGAACATTTCCACCAATGTGTGTAGACATGTAAAAATCATGTAACAGTTATCCAAAAGCATTTGCACATAGATAGGGGGCATATTATGACGTGCACCACTCACAATTACTGGGCTTTCTTATTCTGCATTCTGCATTACAAACACATATACAGCCCAACACAAAATACAAATGTGTTACCAATAAGATGGCAATCACAAACACATAATTCATTGTGAAATAAATATAAATGGTAGCACTTGGACTGCTTCACCTCTCTCTGTTTTGGCTCAGGTAGGCCTGGATGGAGAGAGTGGTATTTAAGTATTTCAGCAAGTCCTTGAAAAGTGCTATGGCGTCATGAGGCGGCAGTGGCTCACAGCGGTGATGACGATAAGACATTTTAAGTACCACCTGTGAGGCCAGCCCTTCATCATCAGAACCGACTACACTGTCCTCCAATGGTTATGTCCTCCAGGGAGCCAGAGTGACGGACCGCCCGCTGGATGGATTTACTCCAGTCGTACTTCTTGCCCTGTCTCGTCGGCCGCTTGCATCTGACGGTTGCCGACATTGCGGAATAAATCAAAGTTAGATAATCTCAACAACCTGTGTGGTTCTTTGACGATTAAAAGCAGGGTTGCTAGTGCTACAATATAAACGTGTATGTGTGTGTTTGTGTTTCTGTATACGTAAAGTTTTCAGGGCTTTTGCCTTTTCATTATTGTTGACCGCATTTGACTCCTGAGCATGTAGCCACTGAACTAACATCGGAACATTCAAATGATTGCAACTCAGATTATTTGACTTTTACACCAACGCACCCACGAAGGCTGAACCTTATTTACCTATCTGTTTGGGACCACATTTACCTAGAATGATGGATGTTTGAAAAGTGTATTAAGAAGAGAGTGCTACAACCACACTGTCTTGGGGAAGTGGGGGCGGTAACAGATGTAAATTGGCTGGGTTATGGATAATAGATGATAAGGTTTGCAGTGAATAATAATGGACTGAAACAGATTATGAAAATGGGTATACTGAGGGATCATTGAACAGGTGAATACAAAACACAAAGCAAGTACGATACCACAAGACATGCAACTAGGGGAACTTGGGACTAGATTTTGCCAAAGAGGAGAACATAACATAAAGGAGGCAAAGCTATCCAGCTGCAATGTAGATCAGGACGAAGCCACTTGTCTTAAAAAAAAATTAAAGTAGGCCTACCGCTTTTGTAACAGGGGGCGTATTAACTCACAAACAGCAATGAACAGCCCCATTATTCAATCAATCACATGTCTGCTTCTAAGTGGCCCAGGTTCTTGAAACTCGGTGGGCTTGCTCATTAGCCTTGCTAGCATTAGCACGCTCAGGGAATGTTTTGCAAACTATAAGTTAGTTCATGTGTTACAAAAACAAATATATGCAATCACATTTTTGGTTTAATTGAATGTAATAGGCCTACTTTACTTTTCTATAAGTAACTCTATTCAGGTAATTTTGAGTCTTCCGAGGCTTTCTGGTTAAAAATAAAAATGATGCATGCCATTATAGTATGTATACCACTACAGACAGTAGGGGAGCAGTAGAGAGTAGCAAAGCGTTTGCCATAGTGGGACTGCTGTGATATTAAAACCTTGTCATTCTGACAAGAGTAACGGATTAGCAACAAATTGTTATGCTAATTGTTTGTTTGTTATACAAACTACACACATTCTCTAAAGAAAATGCATATGCAACAATGTCTAGTTATTTTATCTGTTACTAACTGTGTGATTACATTCAATGATCAGTACTTCTCGTAGCAGAGGAAGTTAATTTTTTCATTGCAGTCTCTGATATTCCAGGGTATGGTGCTGTTGTCCCTGTCCACGGTTCCACAATATTGCCCTTGAACAGGACAGGACGGTAAGTCCTGGTATGGCACATCAGTCCCATCAACCCAAAACCATTCGTGAGCAAAGTAGCGAAGACCGGTCCAAACCTAGTGGAGGGGAGAAGACGACACTTTAATCCAACACATCGTCCAATTGGAGGGTTTCACATTTCACGCTCATTCAAAACCAGTTTTGGTACTTTTCCACCAGTATAATAATATTAAAAAACAAATGGTTGCCTGCTTATTCTACAATTGGTGGTCAAGAAGTAGGCCCATCTTTATTGAGGATTAGATTTCCTCTTTCTAGATAGATATCTTTATTTCGGAAATATTGATTATTAAATGAGAATATAATAAATCATTAAATAATATATATGTATATCAGAACAACCTCGTTTGTGGTGGCTTCGTTGATTTTGGACCACACAGTTTGCTGATCCAATGGACCACTGATGCTGATCAGGTCATTGCGGTGGTTGTTGGGGTCTGTCAAGTCCATGGCCCTGCAGTGCTCAAGGGCCTCCTCCCAGGTCTTGTCCTCCTTTACCAGAACCAGGTTGTCTTGGAAGCAGTAAAAGGGCCATTTGGAATCACAGTCCAAGATAGTCATCTTCTTGTCCTTATTGGAGATGCCAACACAGTCCCCGTCAGCAGTGGGCTGCCCTTCCGCCCAGTCTTCGTAGTTTGTAGGTTTGCCGGAGCTCGTCTTCCAACCACCATCTGTCAGTGCAGAAATGTTTTGTGCAATAATAAAAAATGGTTAACTGACACATAATCTGCAGACAGAGCCTATGCATTGTGTGTGAGGCAACATCCTAGCAGTAATTGTCAGCCCTTTATCACTAAGCCTCAAAAGTATTTCCATTTCCAAGGATTTTCCCATAGGATAAAACTCCCTAAGTTAGAAATCATTCTCAACATGCAGGAACAGTTGAAAGAGAGATGTACACAACCGATTGCCTTGTGATAGGCTCTATTTAAGACACAATTATTCAGTCTAAATCATATCAGGTCATAATAAACTGTCTCAACGAACACTCAACCGATATACAGCGAGGGGTGCATCCTGTGCATACCATGCTTCTTTATGTTTAAGATTATACAATTTCTAGCCCTTCAAATTATATTGTATGAAGTCACTTTCCTGTTGTGGTTCAAATCGTTAACATAATTCTATGTTCGATAGCCTTATTACTTAATTTTTTTTTACCCCAAATAAATCTGTAAAGGAATTTCTATTTACACAGTTCTTTACAAGACCCCCAAAGCGCCTTACATAGTGTGTGGAAAAGGTACCCCTGTATCAATAGTGAGTCCCACCTGCTACTGAAACGGTTTTGCTCCCAAAGAATAGCTCTTTCAAATTAATACTTATATTCTCTGAAATAAAGCAGCTACTAAATATACCCAATTTTTTGAAACGTCCCCTTCATTACAATTCGCATACAAAACACAAAACACAAGTGAAAAACTTGTGAATTGTCTTCTGTGGGATGCAACTCCATGTAATTTACTTTCTTGTGGAGTTCCACAAATGTGTATTGACTTGTTATCTGATCTATCAAATCTAGGAACAAGGTATCCTCTTCCTAAATCACAGATTTCACTGCGCAAAACTATTTCTTAGCCTGCATTGCTTCCTTTAAGAAGTTGGGCGGGTTTATGGAAGTCAGTTGAAGGATACCAACAATGCAATATCCTTGCGTGTTTAGGACAGAAAATGTAGATTTTCTCCCTCACGCCCCAACAAACGAGAGCCAATTCAAATCATACCAATGATACAAAACGTTTCAGCGCTCACCAGGTTCAGTTCTGTGAATTCCTGTCCAGATATAGAATAGGTCTTCCTTAGGAAGATCTTCCAATAGTACATCGCCTTCAAGAGTAACAATATCCTTGTGATTGTTTCGGCAGTAATCCTTGGCCGCTTCCCACGTTGTGGTCCATGGGATGAATATGACGGGTGACGTAGAGTTTTCATCATAACAGTAGAAGTAGTAAAAATAATAGCATGAATCAAACTGAAGTGTTCTGAAAAAGCAAAAAATACATTATAAAGAGCATAGGGTAACAATTCGATAAAATCGAAGGCATACATCTGCAGGGACAATCTAATAGCTTGGTGTATGTGCTTATACAACACAATTATAATTGTAGCAGTTTAATATAAACTAATTTAGAATCAATTAAACGCTTTATAAATCAAACAATAATTGTTACTATCTTGCAGACCGTTTTGAAATATAGAGCTGATGCCGGTGACTAACCACTAAACTTCTCGGTTAATCATTTCTAGATTGAATTACTAAATAAGTCAAGGCCATGTCTCAAAGCCCCAGTTCTCAAGTGATGTGTCTCAGTATGGGAAACACTTAGAACACGAGTCAGCAGTCTTGACCCCTTCACTGAGGTTTAAATCTCACCTTTCTACAGAGGGTAATAAAAGCACTTTCAAATCTCCATAGCATATACTTATTAACTTGTATACTTATTTATACACATCTAGTAAGATGATACAATATGGGCCCTATTTTAACGGTATGAAACGCAAGTGAGAACGCGCCAAGCGCAAGCAGCTTTGTGGGCGTTTCTATGGCGATGTCGCTATTTTACCGGCGCAAAAATGACTCTTGCGCCCGGCGCAAATCTAAAAAGGATTGGTCTGAAGTAGCATAATTACCCGTAGGTATGGGTTGGCCGTAACGTGCAATAAACCAATGAGAGTGCCAGCTCCCATCCCCTTTAAGAGCCATGAGCGCATTTGAATCTGACGAGTTGATATTTTGACAGCGCGTCTGCAGTCTCCGATGAGACAGATGCACATGAATTTCAAACTTCAAATGGCTCAGTTTATGGCCAAATAATACGGCCTAATTCACACATGGAATAAGTTCAGAAACTTCATAAATACTGAGTCACACATATGATATGCGGTAATTGTGGTTCTATTTAAAGATATACGCAATACATTATAAACATCGTTTCTTATCAGTATTGCATGCATCATCGTTATCGACTTGTGTTCCTAATATGCATGTGTCCCCCCATTAATATACATTGCCATGGACTTATGCGTTACGTGTTTAGTTTGCGTGTGTTTAAACAGATGGACGCACACACGCACGCCCGCATTCATTAATTCTTTTACACATACACACACGCGCGCCCCCATTCATTTATTCTTTTTAACACTCACTCGCTGTAAAACAATGTTTTCTCACAATCAAATACTCATCAATCCTAAAAGTTATGGGCATGTACACGATGTCTGTGTCAAGAAAATTTGTGTTTGCTGTACGGTGTTTGCAGATGCATTGATTTAAAAATTATTACCGCTGTATCAGGTGTACTTTCCCAAATAAATTACCAAGAATGTGTGGCTAGCTAGATGAGAGAAGTAAAGTGTGCGCGAGGTGCACAAGCAACATTATGCATGCGCCCTTCAAATAGCTTCTGAACAACGCGCCACCGACTTTAAACCAGGTATTCCCTGGTTTGTGTCGCAAGTGGTTTCTGAAACTGCAAAATAGCACCAGGGAACGTTTGCGCCAGAACACGCCTCCTACTTTTGCCGAACCGCACCTTTGGGCGCAAGATCATTCCCTCATTTACCGACGTGTGGGGCAGGAGGGAGAAGAACGCTCTGCGCCAGTTGTAAACAAGCAACGACACATGCGCCAGTGAGAAAGTCAATTGCGCCGGATGCAAGATAGGGCCCTATGGCAGTAATCTCAGGTGTTGCAAGTTGAATACAGCATGAGGATTGAACAAAATGTAGGATTCAGGAGTCAGTACTCTAGCTGTTGTAGATCAAATCATGCATGATCAATACAGAATCTTGTTGTCATTTGAAATTTGAGTTATTATGGAATGAACAATTCAATTTTTCCAAGCCTATGGGCTTGAGTTTGTCTTTGAAGAGGATATATTGGCTCTAGAGTTGAGCACCATAGACAATAGGTCAGCTTGAAAACGAAGGACAAAGCAGAGCTGAATAAAGACTACAATGGACAGTAATTAGTAGCACAGAGGACGCGGGTTGCCAAATTATAAATTGGTGAGGTTTATACAAGAACTGCGTGGTGCATTACCTTTGAGATGTGGTTGTGGTGCGTGCACATTCTTTTACTTTAGTAGAATTCCAGCCCCCCCCCCATATAGAAGAATAGCTGTAGGTTTGCTCAACCGTCTGTCCAATCCATTTCGGAGTGGAAGTTGTGTCAATTATAATCAAACCTTCAACCTCCTTCTCCAGATTAGGAAGGGCCCAATCACCGTGCGGCCAGTGATTCCTATCAGGACATATATGTGGGAAATTTAATTATACATATTGTCTAACCACTGATCCCAAAACACACTCCAGGCTTGAGAGGAAGAGGAGAGTTCTAATGAGGCCGCTCTCCATCCTGATCTAAGTTCCCTCAGCAGCCCACTGTGTAGCTCCCAACTCAACACGGTGATCTGATTGTCAACACAGGTGCAAGGCTGGCCCTTATATATGCAGAGATGCAGTGATTGTGTGTTGTTTGGGGGGTGTGTGTGTGTGTGTGTGTGTGTGTGTGTGTGTGTGTGTGTGTGTGTGTGTGTGTGTGTGTGTGTGTGTACATATGTAAAGATTTCAAGACTCCTGGGCACATAGCCACTGATCCTGCAATTCAAACATTCAAATTTTTTCCACTCTCTGTTTACTTGAATTATACTAACACACTGTTTACTTGAATTATACCAACACACCATTTACCTATCTCTTTGGGACATTATTTAGATAGAAAATTATGAATATCAGCAATGTTTATTTAAGAGAGGAAAGACAAGAAAAAGCTTGACATTTGTCTTAAGGCAAAGACAACAGCAACGAGTCACAACACAGAGCACCGTCGTACCTGAGGCCTATAGGGAGAGGGCTGGGTAGGAGCCGGAGGACTGGCTTAGCTTGACTAAATGAAGGTAAATCCCTATTAACTTCATCTTTAAAATACACATGCTGGTTCACACGTACTACAAAGCAGACAAAGTAAGATGTTAAATAGAGTCAAGCAATGGATAGAAGCAAACTCATACAAAAGAGGAAACGCCCTCAAGGGAACCCAAACCGAAGGCCCCCCACCCTGCACCTCTAACCCGGCCTCCAAAGGCTCTGAGGCACTAGCTACGGGCTGGACCATACACTTGGTTTGTCCTGAAGACAGACATTCTGTTGATAACATAATGTTAACTGAATGGAGCTGATTGCGAGACCTGAAACGACAAATTTCAAATAACGATGAAGTGGAACGAATAGTATATCGATGTTGGACGTTTTATAACAATATCAGTTTTTAGCCTGTAATATTTTTAAAAAATAGTGTGTGAAAACATTGACCGATCAATACTTCTTGTAGCAGAGGAAGTTTCTTTTTTCATTGCAGTCTCTGATATTCCAGGGTATGGTGCTGTTGTCCCTGACCAGAGTTCCACAATATTGCCCTTGAACAGGACAGGACGGCAAGTCCTGGTATGGCACATCAGTCCCATCAACCCAAAACCATTCGTGAGCAAGGTAGCGAAGACCGGTCCAAACCTAGTGAAGGAAAGAAGACGACAATTTAATCCAACACATCGTCCAATAGGAGGGTTTCACATTTCACGCTCATTCAAAACCACATTCTTGGTACTTTTCCACCAGTATAATATTAGTAACAATAAATGGTTGCTTGCTTATTCCACAATTGGTGGTCAAGTAGCGTGACCATCTTTATTTAGGGCTACATTTCCTTAATCTATTTAGATTTCTTTCATTTGGAAAATGGCTCTTACCAATAATACGGTAATAATAAAAATAAATTAAATCAAATTATTAATGCAGAACAACCTCATTTGTGATGGCTTCATCGATTTTGGTCCACACAATTTTCTGGTCCAATGGACCACTGATGCTGATCAGATCATTGTGGTGGTTGTTGGAAGTTAGAAGACTTGGGTTTGCCATGTCCATGGCCCTGCAGTGCTCAAGGGCCTCCTCCCAGGTCTTGTTCTCCTTTACCAAAACCACGTTGTCCTGGAAGCAGTAAAAGGGCCATAAGGTATCGCAGTCCAAGTTAATCATCTTCATGTCCTTATTGGACATGGCAACACAGTCTCCGTTTGCTGTGGGCTGCCCTGGCTTCCAGTTTTCGTCAATTGGAAGTCCAGTGCTCGACTTCCAATCTCCACCTGTCAACAAAGAAATGAGACACTAAATGTTTGATACAATTAAAGGAAATGGTTTACTATAACACAACCTGCAGACAGAGACTATGCATTGTGTGTGAAGGAACATCTTTGCAGTATGTTACAGCCTTTACGTAACCCTTTACGTGATCTTTAAGCTTCAAAGGATTTCTAAAGCCAACATTATGGACTGCACCCTTTAACCCTGGACCTCCAAAGGGGTGGTGAGATTGCGATGCAAGGAGATCCATCTCAACAGGTGGGAACAGTGATACGTTTGTGATACGTTTACAACAACCGAATTAGTTCATATTAAAAAATCGGAACAATCTTCAACCAATGTAAAGCAAGAGTGGCATTCACATTTTAAATCCTTCAAGTTACACTATTCATTTTGATCATCAGTGGGACGAATTTCAAAAAGGTCCCAAAATAAAATGTTCAGAAGAGCCATGGGATTCAAAAATGTGTAAAAACGAGACAATAGGGAAATATATTTGTGGATTGTGAAATATTTTAAGCCTACCAACACCATAATGTCCTTGGGCGTGTGTTGGGGACTAGAAAATGTTGGGTGTATTTCCCTCTAGTGTGCCAACAAAAAAAAGGATAGGCAAAAGAGGCCATCAATATTTGAAGTTTAGAGCTTACCATTAGATCTGTGTATTCCTGTCCATATATAGAATAGGTCATCATCAGGGAGGTCGTCGAATCGGTCATCGTCTTTCAGAAGAACAAGATCAATGTAATTATCTTCGCAGTATGTCTCTGCATCCTCCCATTTCAGGGCCCGTGGGACAAATACGATGGAGGAATGAGATGGGCCACTCTTCTTACAGTAGAAGAAGAAGTTACTATGGCAATATCCGAAAGCTATTCTGATAAAGAAAAACATACATTATAATCAACATAGGGTAAAAATTCTATGCGATTTGAGGAATACTTCTGCAGGGTTAAGCAAATAGCTTGTAGTTTGTACTTATCAAAGTCAAAGTAAAAAAAATGTATCTCTCCATAGCATACTTATACATCTACTTGAACATGGTACAATTAAGCAGTAATTTGAGGTATTGCTGATTGAATACCAAATGAGGATTTAACCAAATGTGGAAGGGAGTCAGGAGTCAGTACTCAAGCTATTGCAAATCAAATCTTTTGCAATCAATACAAATCGTTTCCATGTTTAGTGTAGCCCCAAAATTTGTGCAATTTGTCATTTTATGGAAGGAACAATTCTCCTTTGCCAAGTCTCTAACAAACTCTGTGGTGGAGCAATGAGGGAACATGCTGCTGTGGGCTGGAGCTTTCGATGTTCACCAATTTGAAAAGGGCAAATTGGCCATAGAGTTGAGCTCCATAAAATCAGTACTCAACACTAGTGAGTAGTGAGACCTCAAGGCCGCAAAAATAATTAAAACGTAGCGTAGGCGGAGCAGTTGCCAAACTCTAAATTGGATGGTTTTGTATAAGGACCACATGGTGCATTACTTACGCATGAGATGGGGAGGTGAGGTAGGCACAAGTTTCATAATTAGAGATCTTGCGTGGGTCATCATAGTCTGTTCCATCTGACCATCTAGCCTGGCCCCACTGACCCTTCAGGCCAATCCATGTGTGATATGTAATCGCTGTTATGTCAGACTTGTCAAACTCAGACTGCTGAGTTAAGAGGGCCATCGATCTTGACCTAATTGGAAATAAATGTGTGAAATATGGATTGTAATGGGTAACACAGTGAGTGAGTGAAATAAAAGTGGGTCGAAATAACATCACTCAAAGCTCCTAAAATAAACATACAAAAATAAACATTTTGTCATAGAGTGCATCATCAGGGCTGTATTCATTAGGTTATGACAGATACTATTTATTAACCCAATTTAATAGAAAGATTTATATTCAATGGTGGCACGTTAAAAACACTTTCTGCCGCTTTCTAGATTCACAATGAATCAGTCACTATACCTGCAGTTGGCTTCGGCATTCGTCCAAGTGAAATAATAACTATAATAGTGAGAATGTTGTCTAACCACTGATCCCAAAACACACTCCAGGCTTGAGAGGAAGAGGAGGTTGAGGAGAGTTCTAATGGGGCCGCTCTCCATCCTGATCTAAGTTCCCTCAGCAGCCCACTGTGTAGCTCCCAACTCAACACGGTGATCTGATTCAGTCAACACAGGTGCAAGGCTGGGCAAGGCTGGCCCTTATATATGCAGAGATGCAGTGATTGTGTGTTGTTTGGGGGATGTGTGTGTGTGTGTGTGTGTTCGTGTGTGTGTGTGTGTGTGTGTGTGTGTGTGTGTGTGTGTGTGTGTGTGTGTGTGTGTGTGTGTGTGTGTGTGTGTGTGTGTGTGTGTGTGTGTGTATGTGTGTGTATGTGTGTGTGTTTTAAGTTTGTGTGTATATAAAACACATGCATGTATATATAATGATGTCTAGGCTTTTGTCAATTGTTGATCCTATTTTACTCCTGAGCACGTAGCCAGTGACCTAACATTCAAATCTTCTCCACTCTCAGAATCATTGACGCATAGCAACAAACCACCAAGTGAACCTAATTTACCTATTATATACAGACCATATTTACCTATAGAATGAACGTTTATTTAAGAGGGGGAAGACAAGACAATGCTTTTGGTTGAAACCAAAGACGACAGCAACGACACATTTCGGCTGAAATTAAATGATGCAAAGGCAATCAGAATTTACGTTGCCTTCGTCCACGGCAGCATTCAGCTTTATGGGTTGTGATTGGGACACCCACCCGTTTAATAAAATAATATACATTTGTCTGTACGATATGTCAGAGCCTTAAGTATAGTTTCTTTATCTTCTCAGCTTTTACTATGCAGTGTGTACGAGGCCGAGTTGAAACAGAAATGAAGGATGTAAACCAATAAAATGATAAGGGATAAAATGAAAGACAACTTTAATGAGTCCTTGCGATCCACCCAAACATAAACAACTCCTTAGCCTGAGCAATTCACGCTCAACACCCTAACCAATTTAACAATAACAACAGAAACAATGACATTAACCTTTTTCATTATAGAATTATTTGAATGAACAAATAATAATGGTTCAGGCAGTTGAGAAATACACTAAATGGCAATGTGTGTCCAAAATAAGAGCACATGCAATGACCTTGTTTCTTAGGCTGCAAAGTAAAAATTGTGAGACATATCTTTTTGAGGGATAAACCAACGCCGGTATTATAATTATATGAACAACAAATGAAACATTTAGATCGACAACGTGGTAAACTCCCACAAGCAGCACCTGGTGTTTGGCAACGCCTCCCATTTACTTTGTATTGGACGGAAGGATCGCATGTGGGCAGGAGATGCTTTGCGTTGAAGGGGCAGGACAACAGTTGCACTTCAGTTAACTTTGTGCAAATGAGCAGGTAGTGCAGCACGTGTTCGGCCATGTGATTGGACAATCGACACAGACCCATACGGGCTCGTGGTGGATTGAATCTCATGGTTTTAAGCCCTTCCATCGACAGAAAGCTAAACTTCAACAAGCCAGGGCAATGCATGCACTCGATGAAGTGTATCTAAAAAGTATGTGTTTAGTGGGTATGTACAGTCGGTGTGGGACTGAAAGAAAATGTAATATACTAATAAACCATTGTTAACATAGGTCTACTGCTTTTAATACATTTCTTAATAATGGATGACAAAAAATCTGTATATACATATTTTATTAAGGTTTGAGACTCCTTATTTTCAGCATTTGAAGCGGGGTCACCGACACTTTAACTTTATACATTTTTTGCAGTTATATGAGTTCATTTTTTTTCTTGTCAAAAAACATCATCAGAGACTCAGAGACAGTTTTGTAAAGAATTTAATTTATGACTCATTTTATGTGTCACATTTCTAAAGGCCTCTTGTGTATGGATGGAACTCAGATTCTAAGACAACAAGTGCAGGTTCGTCTCAGCTTTCAGGTCTGTTTAAAAAAAGAACTAACTCGACCTTCTGATCTAACAATGTTAAAGTAGAAAGTCAAAATCTCAATTGCAAACAGCAACATTCATATTTTTTACCTTTGACTCCTTTTCCCTTAACATTTAAAGACCAGTGGCGGCTTGTGATGACCTTTGTGGGTGGTGCACAGTAATGGAGAGGGGATTTGGGGGTACTCCCCCAGAAAATTCTGAATTTGGTAGACTTGATTTCCTGTATTCTGTTGCATTTTGGGGATGACCACTACCGATGAATTCATTCAGATTCATAGCCTACATCCTGACTTGCAGGGCTTTGACAAACTTACACTGCATATACAGACATACTTTATGGCCATTCCACCAGCCATTGCTATTTGACCCATGGTTGTTGTTCTGATATTGAGGCAAATCATGATCACAGTGCTATAGCGTCCATTTTTTGTGGGTCCCAAGGTCTATTTCATATGTAGTTAGAAATATGGGACATTTGCTTCATTTGGTTTATTTGTTACAGGCCAAAAGAGTAAATAAATATGTAACTTACCTGCCCCTTTTAAGTATGACATTGCTTGGGGTGTCCAATTCCTCCACTTAAATGTGGAAATTGCTTTTACAACTCTCTGCTATTTAGCTGTCTATCTCTGCTCTTCATGTAGTTGTGTTTGTCGAGTGCTGTTTAGGGAGGTGGCCTATTTGATGGATTTACTCAATTGTCCAATCATGTGGTGATAAAGAAATAAAAAAAACAATGTCATTGGTCGGGGCGCACAAATCACGACCTGAAGTCTAATTTT
The DNA here is from genome assembly GCF_026213295.1 of Gadus chalcogrammus. Taxonomy (NCBI): domain Eukaryota; kingdom Metazoa; phylum Chordata; class Actinopteri; order Gadiformes; family Gadidae; genus Gadus; species Gadus chalcogrammus. Next base: position 21,599,496 of record NC_079425.1, on the reverse strand, counting down.
CATGCGCCAATGAAAAGCTGTCTCTGATTGAAAGACAGCAAAAAGTTTGCGAGCTCACATAGACTTCATCATTACCGGCGCACCTGACTTGAAGGTGGGCTTTATCTCGATGGACCGATAACCAGCCTAGCCCAAAGAATTGACATTCAGACGCATTTAAATGGTTGGCAAGGCAAGTACGGCCTATCACAAAATTAAACAAGGATAAATGCGTCTTGACACTACACTTAAAACTCATAGATTGCTGATTCAAACATCATCCATGGTAGATTTAAGGTAGGTCTTGACCAGTTTGAGTGTGGAAATGCTTCGTTCACAGGAAGCCATACTCACAGGTATGGCAATGGCCCCTTTGCATAACCTGAACAGCTCATGGAATACGTCTTTGAATGGTTCAATGATCTTTGTGAGTTCCCCAATATCAGAGGGCATCTGTTCACCAGATGGTGACAAAAGAGCCAAACATAAATGTATAAAGTGTCTGCAAAAATGATAAAAAAATTATACAAATTATATAAATAAATGCAAATACGACAAGGGTAGCCAATGGGGTGGCCAGGGGTGGCCAAGGCCACCCCTGGCCACCCCATTGGCTACCCTTGTCGTATTTGCATTTATTTATATCACCCTAGATCCGCCCCTGCTTCTTACCGAAACCCGCCTTGCTTCCACTGGAACTACTGTCGCTTCAGTGGCCGCCGTCCTCGGTGCGCAATACTGTCGGCTCGGCGCAGTCGTTGCGCTCTTGTTCCACAGCGGGCTACAGATCGACCCAGCACGACACCTAACGTCGGTAAAGAAAATACAGACCTGAATCTTAAACTGAACGTCCTCTTTGACTATCCACTCAAGTCAAACAAACCCCCTTGTTATGGAATGTGCTTTTTAAATACATTTGATTTACCCTAACCATAGACACATGGTTGGGGCAAAATAAACAACAATCAGTGTTTAATGTGGATTTACCTTTGAGCTTTTCCGATTATGGGCAACTTTGTTAAAGGCTATTAAGAATTGACCAACATCACTTATATATATTCACGTTTGTATTGAGAGAGAAAAATTCATCGTCATGCCACCACATAGGCAAATCAACCGCTTTGCATCAGACACTCGGACGTCCCAAAACAAAAGAACCACCCGAGTGATCGCCATGTCAATACAATGTAACGCTTTAAGCTCGTGCATGTTTCTAAAGGTGAACGACGTCATGCCTGTCTACGCTTTAAACTTGTGCATGTTGAAGAAAATGTGCAGCAGCGACCCCCTGTGGTCAGACTTTATGGTGGGGAACAGAATCCGAACTGGCGATCGCTAGATATTGAACTGACGCGTTGCGGCTCTCACCACCAGGTGGGGTAGCAGTACCACCTGGCAAGCCACTTGCCGCCGCCCCCCCCCCCCCCCCCCCTCCCTTCTTCAGCACTGGACAGCGACTGCTGACGTCAGCGCCGCGAATCTGACGCTGATTCGCGTAATATGTTTAGCGTAATATAACACTGCCTGCCTCCGGTGTTTTGCCAACTATAATAATAATAATAATACATTTAATTTAGAGACACCAAGGTCCCTATCTGGCCAAAGGTAATGGAGGTTTTCCGTGGCACTAAGCATGGATCTTGGTGCGAATACTATTAATCGTTCTGGTGAAACCTACAATTGCAACCATCCCTGTGGTTTCCAGGAATGGATCCATTTTGGCGACAGATTAACCAGAAGTGTTTAGGTCGTGTGCCGTCCCTCGGGCCATGGTGAAAGATGGAGTTCAACTGAGGTTGATCCTGGTGCGATGACTTTTGGAAGTTTGATAGTGATGTTGACAAGACCAGTGTTTCCCCTCACGTTGTTTTCAGGCTCGGTCAGATAACGCAGCATGCGGTCTGCGATTTGTAATTGCGTTATAGGCCGTAACTGCTAATCAAATAAAGTAAGTTGTTAAATAAAGTCAAGCAATGGATAGAGGCAAATTCATGCAAAAGGGAAAACACACTCAAGGGAACCCAAACTGAAGGCCCCCACCCTGTACCACTCGCCCGGCCCCCAAAGGCCCTGTGTGGCTGGACCATCAAATAGGTTTTTCCTGGAGAAATACATCAGCCCCTGAGGTTACCACTAGTCTAAAATATAGCCCATACTATAGGCTGTGGATGCTAATAGGTCAACCAGATATATTGCTGCAGTATTTACAATGGGGTTTAATAGTAGAATGTCTTGAAATTGCTGTATCTGATAAGTATAAGATATAGTAACATTCCCCTATAGAAAAAGTTCAGGGGTTCTGGTTCATAGGTGCACAAGTCTCCTCACAGTTGGGCAATGGTTCATTGGATATCCTTTTATTTCTGTGAGAATAAACTGCTATCCCCAGCAATAGCTACACACCAAAATATTCGCCAGTACGGTATTGTATTGGTTACAACTCTGGGTAAGGTTTATTTTGCTTTGTTTGGGGCCTGCCATTAAGTATTTTGCACCACTGGCTAGACCTATTGTCTCAGCTCTCATGATTAATAATAAAGCCTGTCATGCATATTGCTATCGAAACATTTAATTTATTTAGTAAATAATTCAATAATATTAAACATTAACTGATGTTAGGAGGAGGTAGGGGAAGTTATTCTGGTCTATGTCGGAGAATAAGAAAATGGAGCAGATTGCGAGAAGCCTGACACGGCAAATTTCAAATAATGTTGAAGGACAATATTACATATCGTATATCAATGTTAGACATTTTTTAACAATATTAAAGTTTAGCTACCTTTAGTCTACCTTTTAGCCGGTAGTATTTGTAACTGTTACTAAAGGGTGTGTGAATACATTCACTGATCAATCTTTCTCGTAGCAGAGGAAGTTTCTTTTTTCATTGCAGTCTCTGATAGCCTATTCCAGGATATTTCGCTGTCAGCCCTCACCAGAGTTCCACAATATTGCCCTTGAACAGGACAGGTCGGCAAGTCCTGGTATGGCACATCGGTCCCATCAACCCAAAACCATTCGTGAGCTAGGTAGCGAAGACCGGTCCAAACCTAGTGAAGGGAAGAAGACGACACCTTAAGGGGGACTTCTTCGTTAACCATTTTTCCTACATTCCTCCACTCTGTCATATTTATATTTCTTCCGTTAGTGTTCTTCAAATGTTTAATTTCCCGAGAATTTCAAAGATTTTTCAGGTAGGCCTACATGCTTTGAAGAAAGCCCTTAATTCACTTGAGAATTGTGTGCTTTGAGTTTTCTGGATGTGTGCTTATCAATATACATAGCCTATTGACCATGTGAATGAGGCTGCAGTTCAGAATTATAAGTGAACCATCTTTCCTTAAATATGACAATTATATGTTATATTTATATATCTTCCATTAGTGTGTTCCTGACTTTTAATGTTGCTCGGACCCCGTTAATCACCGCTTGCAGTCATAATTGTAACAAGAAATGTGGGAGGAACTGTAGGGAAAAGGCAGTTTAGCGGTTTTCGCGAAAAAAAATTATAGACGCAAATGGGCGTGGCCTAAGCCAAAAGATGCAGCAGACTCCAGTGGATCTGTGCGTATAACGTTTTTGACTGTCGGAGGTTCGGTGTGGGAGTTATATCCCCAAACGCGTTTTCCTTTGTATAGCGCCACCTTTTTTTTCTTGGATCAAGTAGGCCTACAATGACTTAATAAGCAGGCTGCCAAATAAAATGTTGCTGGTTTGGTTCAAGAACCACGTGGTGCATTACCTGTGAGTTGTGGAGTTGATGGTGGCACATTGATCCCCTGAAGGCAAGCCGCTTATTTGATCGTATCTGTTCCATCAGACCACGTTACCTTCCCGGCCTGATACTTCAGGCCAATCCATACCGTATGTGAATCCCCAGGCTTCGGTTGAAATACTTCAATATCATTCTGCTGACTTAAGAGGGTCCAACCAGGTTTTTCGCTAATGGGAATTAAATTTGATACTGTGGTTCAATAGAAAAAAGTGGGGAAAACGAGATCACTCAAAGCTCCATAAATAAACATACAATATACAATCAGTATTAAAACATTTTATACCTTGCATCATTAGGGCTTCATTCATAATGTAAGGACGGATACTGTGTGTTAACCCAAATTAATATACATACTTAAATGTTTAAGTAACTTCCTGATGTTTTATAGGTTTACAATGAAACAGCAACACTACCTGCAGTAGGCTTTGGCCACATTCCAAAATCCACCATAATCGCTATAATAAGAATCTTGTCGTACCACTGATCCAAAAACACCCTCAAGGCTTGAGAGGAAGAGGGTGTTGATGAGAGTTTCAATGAGGCTGCTCTTCATCCTGGGTTAGTTGATCCAAGTTCTCTCAGCAGGTCATGGTGTCGGTCCAAACTCAACACGTTGTCCTAATTCAGTAACCACAGATGCAAGGCTGAGAAAGCTGCCAGCATTTCCCTTTCATATGCTGAGAGGTGCGGTGATTGCGTAGTGCTTGGGTCGGCTATTTGTGTGTGTGTGTGTGTGTGTGTGTGTGTGTGTGTGTGTGTGTGTGTGTGTGTGTGTGTGTGTGTGTGTGTGTGTGTGTGTGTGTGTGTGTGTGTGTGTGTGTGTGTGTGTGTGCGCGCGCGCACGCCAGTCTGACCTCTGACTAAATTCCACACTAGGCCACATCACCCGTCGTAACTGCCGTCGTTAAAGTAGAGAATTTTTCCGACATGATTCTGATCACTACACTTCTTGTTATGTTTTTAACAACATCCATTAAGTGCGCTTTTAAAGACGCAATACAAAGCGGTAAAATTTACAAACAACGCCAGCAAGTCCTAGACCCTACCCCACAACAGCGATCATCAGCATGCAACATTCAGGATTTTACCAACTTCGAGAGATTACTCACGGATACTGAATGGAATGATTTCCAACACCATGAAAGACTGTTTAGACAAGGCCTGGACACAAAGAGATTACGGGACAAACAAAACTTTGTCCTCGCTGGAGATCCTCGGAAATGGACGCGCATGTTTAAAATCCTTCATGGAGTCTTTTTTAAAAACGGATTTTTTTCCATAAAGCGCACGGATGGACGATAGTTTGGAATACCACTCCTGAAATATGTGATACGGATATTAAAGACTCTAACATTGGATGATAACGCACGAAAAACACCTGTCGATAACCCTGCTGAATGGATTGAGCGTCAATTGCGTTTTCTGCGAGATGTGATACAGCCATCGATTGCCGCGGCAACAAAAGAACATCTGAAAACACCACACATGGTAAGCAAAAACAAGCTTACTTACCTGTGGCAACACCGCAGAAAAAAAGCAATTGATATCATCCTAAACAACTGCATATTCCCGACGTCTCCGCCTGAGTCGGATAATCCTGAGCAGGTGTATGATTACTATCGACAAAAATGCGAGTCTATGCCATCAACAAAGTTGCGCGAGCTGCCCCCGTGGAATAATGACATTGACATTACAGCTACTGAACCCCCGCCACTAACATCGGCCTTCTCAGTCGAGGAGATAGAGAAAGTTATACTCAACTTGCCCAACAACACAGCAAGTGGTTCAGACGGTGTCACCTATGAAACCCTAAAATCCACCAGGCAAATGTCGTGTCCCACCCTGAAGCATATTTAACACCGGTTTGCTGAATGGTAAAGTCCCCTGTTCATGGAAAGGAGCACTGATACACAGAATACCAAAGAAAGACAATGTACCCAATGACCCCTCTACATGGAGGGACATCTCATTATTACCAACTGTGTACAAAGTCTTCATGAAGTGCCTCCTGTCCAGAATATTACCATGGCTTGTTGACTCAGGAACTTTATCAAGTAAGCAAAAGGCCTATATTGAACGTCAAGGCATGAATGAACATGTTTTTTCTTTAAAGACGGCGATTGATGACTTCAAACATGACTCTGCCAAATTATATGTGGTATTCTTGGACTTTAGGGACGCATTTGGTACACTGCCTCATGAGGTCATGTTGAATTCACTGGAGGACATACACCTGCCAAAGATCTACTGTGATATAGTAAAAGATGTTTACAGTAATTCCTATCTGCAAGTTATCTGTGGTAAACACCTCACCCTGTCTGTAAAATTGAAAGTGGGAATTAAAACTGGTTGCCCATGGAGTGCAGTCAACTTTATCATTGCCATCAACCAGTGGCTGAAATGGTTGTGCACACATGCCCCACCCCAAGTGTTGTCACCAAACCCAGTCCAGGGCTATGCTGACGATGTGGTCATTGCCTCCCGTGATGAGAGAGTCATAAAGAACATGATGGCTTGCACCGACAGCTTCCTCTCCTGGTCTGGCCTACAAGTAAAACAGAGTAAATGTGTTTTGGGAGAGGAGGAGCGGAGGCAACCGCTGGTATAGAGCCAAGACTGACCGACCTCCTTCCCTCACCATCTTAGGCCAGCCACTCAGAGTGTATGCCAGACAAGAAAGCTACACCTACTTAGGGCATAAATTCAACATCACGGGAGATTGGAGCCAACAAGTGACCAATCTGGTTCAGCAGTTTATTAGCAGACTGGACCTGATTGACACTTCACCTCTCCCAGCAACTCTGAAAGTCCAAGCAATCAGAGATATAGCCTTCGCCAAAATACAACATCTCTTCGCGAATGTTCATATCCCACAAAAAGATCTGCGCACAATGGACAATAAAACTGTGCAAGTTGTAAGGAAATGGCTGGGCCTCAACACACATTCTACACAATGTTTTATTTTCCAGAAGAAACAGGACGGTGGGCTTGGCATTCCAAACTGTATGTGGGAGTACACAGCAGCAAGGCAGTCACATCTAGTCAATATGCACATCTAAACACCTGGCAAGAGCATCATTACTGCTGGACTTTAAGAAACGCAAAGTGGCTTGTGCAGGCAGTGGTGAGGATAACTTCCTGGGTATCAGAAGAAAGAGCAGTGGCAAGCTGGATACCCAGGCACAGGGATTTGGTGTGTCATCAGACTGGCGTGACCTGAATGATTTGTGCTGGAGGACAGGCACCGAGCTAAAATGGACCTCCAACCACCAACCAGTAGAGGTCACCGATGCAGTGGTGGATGACCCATCAATCACAGTGCAAGCCAGGCTGCAACACAATAACATCACCCACCTCCTGTTACCATCAACATCCAGGCAAACCCTTCTTACCATCCAAAGGGGCCACAATATGGAGAACTGGTCCAGCCTTAAACTTCAAGGAAAATTAGCCAAACTCACCTGTGCAGATCACTCCACATCACATGCCATTTACAATAATGCCACCATCAGTGATGAGATACTCATCTTCTGTGTGAAGGCACGCCTACAGGTTCTCCCCACAAAATACAATCTCTCCCTCTGGTTTCCATCTATTCATTCCCCCTTTTGCATGCTACATGACCCACCACAACAGCTGGAGTCAGTAGCCCACATCATGAACAGTTGCCCTTCCTACAAAGGACTGTATATTGCCAGATATGACAGACTGGTGGACCTCATCGCTGCCCAGATCCCTTGTGCTCCTCAGGAACAACTATACAAACATACCTCTGTCAAGTCCCACTGGTTTAACACATCCACAAACTGCTTTTCAGGAATTCCCAACACACCAGACATCATTTGCATATCACAAGAGGAAAAAATAGTCAGACTCTGTGAAGTAGCCTGTGCCTTTGACCTGTTCATGGAGGAATCCTATTGTACAAAAAAACTGAAATACCATCCTCTAACATCTGCCATTGAAAGCTGTGGCTATAAATGTGTCCTCATTGTTCTTGTCTTTGGCAGTCTAGGCCATGTGCATAGGCTGGTGGTCAGTGGACTTAACATCAGTGGACTAAGTAAAAGAAGGGCCAGACAGCTAGCTAAGTACTGCTCAATATCAGCTGTTATAGGGAGCATGTTCATCTGGAAAAGGAGATGTTTCCTGTACCCTTAATGTTCTCATAACAAGATGTTTGTTGGTCAAATAGTTGTTGGATAATTCATCACATTTGGTTCCTAAAATGATATTTACTTGTAATGTGGAATCAAATAAAGTACATAAAATGTGTGTGTGTGTGGGTGTATATTTTTTTAAGTAAGATAGTGAAGGTTAAGACATAAAATAGTGTGTATATATAAATACAAAACATATACGTGTACATAAGTAAAGATGTCTGGAATTTTGTAACGTGTTGATCAAATTAAACTCCATGGCAAGTAGCCAATGAACCATCATTGGAACATTCAAAACTTTAACACTCAGATTATTTGACCTTGACACAATTTACATGGTAGACCTAATTTACATCCGATTTGGTCAACATTGACATAGAATGAGGAATACTTATGAAGCACCTTTGTTCGTAAGCCAAAGTTAAACAGAGACTAACCTCTTATTAGGTTCGGGGAAAGTTTTGCTTTGAGGCTAACTCACAAGAGGAATTGAGGTTGAGATAAACAGCTGTCAGATGTATTGCTTTACAACAGCGATGCAATGTACACAGCATTAACTTTGTGCTGAAATAAATTAAATCAAACCTAGAAACGCCCCTGACCATATGCATGAATAAATGACAAAAAAAAAGAAAACTATGTAGTTGAGAATGACCAAAAATATCTAAATTTAACATATTCATGAAAACCAGTGATATACATTCACGGTTGAGTTTACATCAGGGCTATTCAACCTCCTTAACAAGTGGGCCGAAAAGGAAAACCACTGGGGGTTCATGGGCCACAGAGTAAAACTACGTGAATGAATCGCTACAAATAAATCGTATTTAAAGTAGTGTTAACTTAATATATATAGTACTTAGGGATGCAAATTATCGAGTAATTCATTAAATCGATAGTTGTTTCATCTTATCGATCGATGATCGATTAATTGATAAGCGGCAATTCTTCTGAGAAGCTGAATTTCCTTCTGAATGTGACACATTTAGGTGGTAATTCAACAAAGTCGTTTAGTTGTTGTACTTTAGAATACTTCCACATATTGTGCATTTGGCGTCTTTGTAGTCATTAACCAACTTAAAGTGGCTCCATACTGCACTCCGTCCTGCCGTGTTCCAATACCCGTACTGTCCGTACTTACTAGCCAAAATTTGAGTACGCATTACTCCAATTCAGATCCGGCGAAAAGAAGTATACTTCAAGGACCCGGATGCCGTACTCAAAACGGGCTAATCGTGAAGTGTGGATCGAAGGACACTCCCCGTACTCAACGGCAGCCTTCTTAGCTACGTAGCAGAAGAGGCGGAGACAGGCTGAGCCAAAGTCGGCGCATTTTTCACATAGCCTGCATTAATATAGTCATTTTGTAGTTTTTATAGCTTTTTATAGCTGCTAGGCGTAAAGAGTTCACCGTTCAAAGCGGGATGTTTATTGCGGGGGAGGAGCCACGGCGGCAGTCGTGATCGTAATTTCCGGTTAGTGCACCACGGAGTACTCGATTTGGAACAGCACTCACATCTGAAAAATGAACGTAGTAGACAGTGCGGATAGTATACTTCCTTTAAGTATATTCATGGAAGTACGGGTATTGGAACACGGCCCTGCTTTGCTTGTGTTCCCGCGTGTGCGTCAAGTACGTCTGGCGTCAAGTGCGCCCTCACGCGGACGGTTGGGGAATTACGGGTTAAAATGCGATTAATTGCAAGTAATTTATTTTAATCGAGTAATCTCTTATCGACAATTAATCGATAATCGATTAATTGTTTGCATCCCTAATAGTACTACATGGAATAAACTTGTCAGACGCATTCCCTCCTTCTTCACTTTTAATCGTATCATTATAAACGATTTAGTTCTCACATATTTTGGACACGTATTTAGAATTCAACAATGTTTGAATCATCACAAAACAGAACTACTGTACATATGAGACATTTTGAGCCAGTGAGTCAGTGAGAAAGATTGCACTGCCTTGTTTGCCTAGTTTGGCTCATCCTGAGATACTCATTCAGCTTCTCATAGGTCATGGAGCAACGTGCCCTTGTTCTGATGGCATTCATATGAGAAAAGCTAGACTCACGCGTATCGGTTGAGCCAAACATTGTCAGAATAAGTGATGCCAGTTCCTGATCGTGGGGTACTGATACTGGCTAGTATCACCAGCTACACACAGAAACCTGATTTGCATGCAACTATGTTTCTCCTTTATTTTATTTATTTTTTGCATGCAACCTCTTGCGGGCCAGAAAAAAATTAAGAGGGGCCGCATTTGGCCCACAGGCCGCTAGTTGAATAGGCCTGGTTTACATCATGCATCACCCTTTTAGACTATATCACACAAGAATTAATGTCGGTGAGATTTGCGTTCAACTTCCCAATGCTTCCTGTGTGGAACAAACCAAATCCCGGAGAACAGATTTCAAAAACACAGATTTGTCTGAGAGCACGGTTTACAAATCAGTGAGCATGGATTTTCAGGCCAACCCCATAATTGTATTATTAAAAATATATATTTTATTATCGTTCCGGCTTCCCACTTCAAACAAGGTTCATGGGAAATAAAACCAGTGATCAGTTATTTGGAAAAAGGACGTTTTATATACCAAGTCCCTTCATAGAATCCATGAAGAATCCAGGATCCTGAAAAAAGGACTGCAGTTTTACACATAATCTTTTAGACATGTAGAAACAATTGCAAAGTAGCAAGCATCTCCACGGATGTTGAAGGAGTCGTGTGCGATGGGATAGTACGACACTAAAGTGTTTCTGTTCAGCTACATATAAACTTTGCATGTCCAGGTTCTATTCCTCACATCTTCACCATGATCTAGCCAGTGTGTTGTGTAGTGAGCAAAAGGGTGTAAACTGGCAACAGTGTATTCCCCTCCACATAAAACCACAACGATGTGCATTAAAAGTTAAATCCCTTTGTCGCAATCGTCTGAATGAAATGTCAGAAACCTTCTGTGAAGCTTTCAGTGTTGTATCAGTTACATAATAGGTTTGTTTGCATACAACACTTGACACATTATTATACATATATTATATACTCATCAATATTTCTTGTAGCAGAGGAAGTTTCTTTTTTCGTTGCAGTCTCTGATATTCCAGGGTATGGTGCTGTTGTCCCTATCAACAGTTCCACAATGTTTCCCTAGATCAGGACAGGTCGGCAAGTTCAGGTATGGCACATCAGTCCCATCAACCCAAAACCATTTGTGAGCAAGGTAGCGAAGACCGGTCCAAACCTAGTGAAAGGAAGAAGACAACACATCGACTATTGGAGGGTTTCACATGCCACGCTCATTCCAAACTAGTCTTGGTCATTTTTCACCAGCATAATAACAGAAAAATATGGTTGCTTGCTTATTCTACAATTTATGTCAAGAAGTAGGCAACACTGTCTACACTTCATCATATATATATAACTGAACAACCTCGTTTGTTGTGGCTTTGTTGATTCGGAACCACACAGTGTGATGATCCAATGGACCACTGATGCTGATCAGATCATTGCGTTGGGGGTCTACCAAGTCCATGGCCCTGCAGTGCTCAAGTGCCTCCTCCCAGGTCTTGTTCTCCTTCACCAAAACCAGGTTGTCGAAGTAGCAGTAAAAGGGCAATGTTGAATTGCAGTCTAAGTTAGTCATACTATTCTCCGTATTGGAGAGACCAACACAGTCCCCCTCTGCTGGCCCATTCCCTTCTTCCCAGTTCTCATAATCTGCACGGCCAATGCTCCATTCCCAGTCTGCACCTATTAGCGCAGAAATACAGAAAACATTTCAAACATGTGTGGACTATGTTTGCGGTTTGTAAAATTGACTCCTAGAAGTTCAACAAGTAAGGACTTAAAATGCCAACATTAAGACAGAACCTTCTCACCCAGAACAAATTGACCACAGCAGGAAAAAAAAAAACTCCTAAAAACCCAACATGAAATTGAAAGTACAGAAGTAGTACATGAGAAAAATAAAGCCTTCAAGCAGTACCGGAATGGGAGACAAGAACCTATTAGTCATTCCCCAATTTCCTGTGATTAATTAATACAGTCCTCTTTTGAGGAAGAGGGGGTTCTGAGGCAAAGGTGTTGCACTCTGGATGAACAAGACTAGTAGCATGGATAGAATAGAGGTATTCTCTTGGTAATCACAGAAATATCTTTGTAAAATTAATGCCATAGCCTGTATTTCTCCCTATGAGATTCCCAGTATACAGTCCTTTTTCATGCGTGTAGGAGCAAGTTATACAACATTGAAATGAAAAGGTTCGAGCTTACCAGGTTGAGCTCTGTGTAGTCCTGTCCAGATATAGAATAGATCATCAGAAAGATTGTTGGCAGTTGTCCCACTCTCCAGGGTAACAAGATCTTTGTGACGTTGTTGGCAGTAATTCCGGGCGTTCTCCCACGTTGTGGCCATCGGTACGAATGTGACGGTAGAGTCCACGTTAGAGCAGTAGAAGAACAATTTGTCATCACAGTCTTGGGACTGATGTTTACTGGAAAGCAAAACAGAAATCTCAATTAATGGATACTGCAGGTACAAGCTGATTGCATCAACAATAAACAGCTGTTTACTCGGCAAACACTGACTGATTAATCAAATAACTGGTACACGTGATTGACCACTAACCTGGCCAGCCAGGAATTTCTCTCCCCCTCCCTCCCTCCCTTAAAACACTGCCTAAATAAAGTCTTACTTTACCAAGTTTCCATGATTCAAGCCCCAATGCTGGTAAGACGTGTCCCAGACCCACGTGGTGCCTCACCTGCCCTCTGTGGAGTTGGCGGCTGCAGTCTCCATTATTATCCTCGCAACCAAGTAGCCATTTATAACACGCGTTCTCATAACTTTTTCCATCAGACCATTTCCAGTCACCGTCTGCAGCCTTGTACAGGCCAATCCATGACAGATAAATGTAGGGGTCAAGAAGGTCAACGTCAGACTGCTGAGTTAGTAAGGCTAAATCTCCGGAATGTGACCTATTGTGACATAAGGGTTAAAGAAATTAATGTTTTAATGATACTTGGTACATCAAAATATATAATGGTAAATATGCATCAGTCCTTAGTCCATTAGCGAAATGTAATTATTTTATCTTCACTTGAATCATTGCCAAAAAATTGTCAGGTTAGCATTACATTAATGATTTAATTTTATTCAAATTATTAGCTTATTTCTTGGGGATTTTAAAGACTGACAATGAAACAGTACCAATACCTGCAGTGTTCTCTGGCCTCCAGCCAGGTTGAAGGTAACTCGAAATTGTAAGTAGTATCTATTCTAATCACCGATCCCAAAACACACAAATTCCTCGAGTCAAAGAGGACGTGAAGGAGCGCTACAAGGAGAACACGCTTCATCCTCATCCAATCCGGTTCTGTCCGCTTACTAAGTCCACGCCTTTTCCATGATCCTGTTGCCACCTAAGTAGGGCTGTGTAAGTGGCTTGCAGCTGTGAGCCTTGTGCTGTTGTATAGAGGGATGATTCACTGATTGCATTAAGCCTTTTGTTGGGTGGGGCCGGACAATAATTTCACTGCAATTTGAATAGCAGGATAGCAGGCAGTATGCATTTGCTTGGCCAATAGATAAATTGGGCGAGGGAGAAAGAGCAACCTACAGGGTCATTTTTTGACAGGTGATGTCACCTATGCAAATAGATGGCATGAGACCTACCTGACCATCTCTGGAAAGACCATCCGACTTGCTGCCTGAGAAACACTCATGTGAAGTGATGAGTGGATTGTGTTTGTCTTGTGCCCGAGAATGTGATGGTAGTGTAAGAAAAACTTTTTTTTTTTTAAACGAATACAATTATGAAAAAATTCAACATATATGGTTATTTATTCAGAATAACCTTTTGGCCATTACAAGAGTTTCATATGCAGTCTTACAAAAGGACCACTTGGCAACCTGAACAAGAAAGATGGAATTACAAACACACCACAATTAAACAATTACAACAATTACAACAATTCTAACAAGGCAATCAAGTGGTCATTGTGAAAAACACCCATGTGTGTTGTCAACTGGAAACCAATGGTGGCTATTCTTCCGATTAATTACACATTTCCTGACTGACGTGTGGAAGAATTTGGCTAACCGGAGGGTACACCGGTACGATGCGCCTTAAAATTATACAAAGGCTGCATTCAAAATGATCCTTTACATGAAATAGCATTACAAGAGCAGCCAATAAATGCAGTCCACCAAGACTGCAGCGTAGGCTCTGGGACAGGGGTAGCTAGACAACATAGCATCAAGACTCAACTTGATACCATTAAGAAATGTTTCAATACCTGGTTTGGATTCTATTCCCGTCATACTCACAGCACGAACAAGGTATGGATTACATCTAAAAAAAAAAAAAGAAGGCAAAGGCAACAATGTGTTTACGTTCCCTTTTATTTGCATACAACAATCGTGTGTTGTCCCACAGGCAAATCCACAGAAAGGGATGATTTGAATACACTTGTTCACTGCTCTCACCTGGGCGGGACATGCTACCCTTCAGCTGCTGAAAGGACTCCCCAGTCAAGGTGCGGATCTCGTCCCCGAGTCGGTGTCGGCCGTCCAGTGTGAGGTGCCACAAGCACGACTTCCGCTTGCCCTCTCTGCACAGCTGGTAGGGGGTCTTGCAGAAGCTGCTGCTGAAGCACAGGTTGTGGCGAATGGTGTTCTTCCAGCCGTCGGGGGCTGTCTGGAAGAATGGAAAGTGCTCCCTGGGCACGGCAGTCAAGGAGGGTAAGAAGAACAAGCACTAAGTTTACTAAAAAAAAATTTCACTTATAAAAAGTAGTTGAGGTTGAGGTAAGATTAGATAGTAGAACATAATTTTAGAAATTCAATTCAGTAAAAGACAACATAATTCAGTGGCCATATTTGGATGCAACCCTGTCTCGTCAAAATTACGTTCCCATAGAACTATTCGGCATTCTCAATTACGTTTGTCATAAAACGTATTTTGTCCGCGATTACGTTTTATTGAACGTATTGCAAATACGTTCGTCCTCAGCCTATTTTTTGCCATTCATTAACCTCTAGGATTATGTTTGGTTGAAACGTATCCCAGATAGGTTAAATGTCAACGTATAGCACATTATTGTCATTAAGGCATATCTCCCTTTCAGGGAACGTTTCATTTAACGTATTTTGTCTGAAAAACGTATCTTGGCTGTGGATACGTGTTATTGAACATATCGCAAATACGTTCGTTGTCAACCTATTTTTTGCCATTCATTTACCTCTAGGATTATGTTTGGTTGAAACGTATTCCAAATATGTTAAATGTCAACGTATAGCACATTATTGTCATTAAGGCATATTTCCCTTTCGGGAAACGTTTCATTTAACGTTATTTTGTCCCTGATTACGTCTTATATTGCAAATAGGTTCGTTCTCAACATTTTTGTTGTTATTTATTTAAGCTACCTCTTGGATTACAGGCTACATTTAATTGAAACGTATCCTTAATAGGCAACGTTAAATTTCGATAACACATTATTGTCAGCATATAGGCATAGGTCTACCTCTCGGGGAAGCGTACGTTTGATTGTAATGTTAATAGTCCAACGTTGTATCAACATGTCACAAGAGGAGAAATTAGCTGCTGACGGGGTAACTGTAGGAGCGGGGGTTGCTTTGTTGATTTCTATATCTAGGGCTATAGCTGCGGTCAAAGCGGGAAGTGTGCGTTGTCTGGGCGGCTGCCTGAACTGAGCTGCAGGAAATTATGTTCACACGTTTCTTCATTCATTCATGAAGGCTATACCGGTGAACGGTGACGTCAGACTCACGCCCACCTACAAACCAATCAATGTCCAGTATCAGCCTGTCCTCTCGGAAAATACGACCACGTTGGTTTGTTCCGCCAAAGATTACGACCCATTGGAATTTATCCAAAACGAGCGAACGAGGCCCTCTACATGTGCGGGGAACCCTTTCTCATCAAAATTACGTTCCCAGAGAACTATTCGGCATTCTCAATTACATTTGTCTAAAAAACGTTTTTTGTCCGTGATTACGTTTTATTGAACATATTGTAATGACCTCGCCGGTGACATAACGATGTCGAGTCATTAGTAATTGAAGGAACTTTTAATGGACCAAAACCAGGTCACTGAAACCCGTAACCAACGGCAGAAATCCCACCCAAAACAAACCCCGGTTACCCCGGCAACCCCCAACACGGTCTCACTCACGTGCAGGCCCCCACCCTCGTGTTCTTCCAAGGCCCTCCCCCAGCTGACCTAATGATTCGCCCTCACACTGATTGACAAGAAGAACATTACAATACATGCACACAGAACAACTGGCATAACGGACAACGAAATACAATGCAACACATAACACACAAACAATTTAATTGTCCCAGGGTCGCTACAATATCGTAAATACGAATTCGTTCTCAGCCTATTTTTGCCATTTATTTACCGTGTTACTATGGCAGAATAAAGAATAAATTAATGCATTATCATTCAACTTGAACATGTGTTTTTACAGTATAGAGTGGTGGAGAGGGATGACGTATGTTGGCAAACCCGGAAGTGAGCGTCGCCCTCGGTTCCCTTGACAAAAAGCCAACGGGTTTTCCATTGGATTTTGGATTATTGCAGAAAAATCCTCAACTCCTCAAAAACGGAAAATAAATAAATCAATAAAAATAACCGTGCTCCAAAGAACGAAGTGTAAACCAATGCATTCTGAATGGGAGTGTTTCTCCGATTTTTCCATGCTACACAACGAAATGTAAACCCATGCAAATAAAGACTTCATGGTCATAATAATAATTTAAAATCATTAATCTACTACTGAGTGTGTAGGGAGGTATTCTATTTTTTTCAACGGGGCTGAATCCAGTCACTTGACCGTCATGGTTGCTATGGTGGTTGCTATCGACCGCCCCCTCTAATAACTCTAAAAACCACGCGGCAAAGGAGCTGCCGTCAATTGGGTTGTTTTTGTCGTAAACTAGGGTCCGATCGTTGAAAAATAGACAGTTATTCCAAGGTATCCTTAAAAGGCAGCTTGGATGTGTTTATTTTCTGCAGTTTAGACTTCTTCTATAACTTTTTTTTGAAAGCAAAACACCAAGCTCATTTAACGAGGGAGGGTTATTTGAAACAATTTATTCAATAAATATTTGTGAGAGGTCATTCCTTCTCCTGATTTTACTTCCTATTTATGTCTAGGGTAAACCCCTACTGTCCACAAGCATCCCCCCCCTCCCCATATGGATTTGGAGAATTGTTGCCACGTCCCAGTGGTGGAGGTATATATATGAAAGAGGGCATTCAATTATAGCCTACTACAATGATCAATTAGGAGGCCGAAGCCCTAAAGGAAGTGATGCAATAGGTGACTGAGTCGACAACATTTAAGTAAGCTGTATAGCGTCTCTTATATATCAAAGGGGGTCTCAAAGGACGCATACGCTTCAACCTGTGGCTCCAGCACTACAGGAAATGACTCAGCAAGTGCTCCATCTCGTTGCAACTCACCCAGCGGCTCGCTTGCAAGATTTTGGCCTGAAGTTCTTCCCAGACCTACACCCTAGCCATCCAACATGCATATCTGAGAATCAGGCCTCTCTTTAATAATGACAAAAAGTTATGAGAGAAACACACATTAACTTTTTGTTATCTCATAAGCGGCGTGGTGCCGGCTCCTTTTGACCTTTTGACCCCCGACTTCAAAAACGTGGCGACAGGCCAGCTGTGTCTACACACCTTTAGCCACGAATGTACACCTCCATCCCACAAAAAATGGGGACTAGAAACTAACCTCTGTCTTACATTTACTGTACTGTTGGAGGTCACGCCCCTTTGCCGACCTTTTCGAGATAGCTAGGGATGCTAAAATGTTTACACACATTTCCCGCGGGCCCGTGAACGACATATCCGAGATTTGGAGTTCTAGCCCTTAGAAAAAAAAAGTTTTCCCAAATGGAGTGTCATTTGGACAAAGCCCCTCAGAAGTGTAGCCTGCAAGACCTAATGGTTCAGAATGTGGTGGAAAAACAGTTTTTGAGATAGGAAGGTCCTACCGCCCTGAAATTGTAATACCTTATTCTAGGGCCTGACTGGGACCTCCACACCAAAACTTGGCCCGGTCGGTCCCCGAGGGCAGGAAGGGGGGGCCTGCCCTCGGGGTCTGACCGGGCCAAGTTTCGGGCAGGAAGGGCCCCCCCCTTCCTGCCCTCGGGGTCCGACCGGGCCAAGTTTCGGTGCGGAAGTCCCAGTTAGGCCCTAGAATAAGGTATTAAAATTTCAGGGCGGTAGGACCTTCCTATCTCAAAAACTGTTTTTCCACCACATTCTGAACCATTAGGTCTTGCAGGCTACACTTCTGAGGGGCTTTGTCCAAATGACACTCCATTTGGGAAAACTTTTTTTCTCTAAGGGCTAGAACTCCAAATCTCGGATATGTCGTTCACGGGGCCCCGGAAAATGTGTGTAAACATTTTAGCATCCCTAGCTATCTCGAAAAGGCTGGAAAAGGGGCGTGACCTCCAACAGTACAGTCAATGTACATAAGACAGAGGTTAGTTTCTAGGCTCCATTTTTTGCAGGATGGAGGTGTACATTTGTGGCTTAATGTGTGTAGACAGCGCTGGCCTGTGGCCACCTCTTTGAAGTCTGGGGTCAAAAGGTCGAAAGGAGCCGGCACCACGCCGCTTATGAGATAACAAAAAGTGAATCTGTATTTCTCTCATTACATTTTGTCATTATTGAAGAGAGGCCTGATTCTCAGATATGCATATTGGACTGTTAGGGTATAGGTCTGGGAAGAACTTCAGGCCAAAATCTTGCAAGCGAGCCGCTGGGTGCAGGTGCAACGAGATGGAGCACTTGCTGAGCCTGGACTTTCATAATCTTCGCTCTGTGAATGTAAAGGATGTTTGGTCGGATGTTACGACGAAGAATCATAATGTGAATGGGAATATTCTATAAATCTCTTGATATCATCTTTCGTCTCAACACTTCTGCTGCAGCCACTTAAAGTCTCACTCCGAGAACCTTAAAATATGAATCAATCCATTAGAAGTATGAAAATATCTTCCCGGTGGTGCAACAGAACAAACAAGGTGTCCTTTGACATCTACGTTTCGAGACGATTGCAACAGTGCCACACATGATCATATTTGAATATGTTTCGGGGTAGTAATTAGCTGTCGATTTTGGAGGCCTTTATCAATAATGACCAGCTATAGATTTGCTTCCCGATGGAGATTTTTGACAAATTACATGTTAATTAGCATCTACACGTTAAGCTGAGTCCAATGAGATCAAGCTCGGCCTCTTGCTACACCGAGATCATGTCCTAGACCTAGGTGTACCATGTAAAATACATGTTACCATTAGCTAGAGTGTCGTTCTTGGTGTCATTGGACTCAGCTCAACGTGTAGATGCTAAATAACATGTCATTTGTGACTAATCTTTATCGGGAAGCAAATCAATAGCTGCTCAGTATTGATTAAGGCCTCCAATTTCGACAGCTAATTACTACCATTAAACATGTTCGAATATGCTCATGTGTGGCACCGTTGCAATCGCCTGGAAGCGTAGATTACGCTTACGCCACCGTGAAGATATTTACATGCTTCTGATTGACTAATGAATTGATTCAGCTATTCCCCCAGAAGTCTGGGGTCAAAAGGTCAAAAGGAGACCGGGGTGGATCCAGATCTCGGGCAACAGCGCAGGGTTGCCAGGTCCTGCAAAAAACGTGCCCCCCACATACCGTTCAAAATCCACCCGAAATGTCCTAGAAGCATCCCAAATAAAAAATGATATTAATGGCCATTTTGGCCAACGTTTTGAAAGTAATACTATTTGAGGGAATATTTTTTTGTTGTTGTTTTAGCAGCGAAATGCACCGTGTGCGTGTGTGCGTGTGTGTGTGTGTCTGTGTGTCTGTGTGTCTGTGCGTGCGTGTGTGTGCTTGTGTGTGCTTGTGTGTGCTTGTGTGTGCTTGTGTGTGTGTGTGTGTGGGGGGGAATCATTAGGTCAGCTGGGGGAGGGCCTTGGAAGAACACGAGGGTGGGGGCCTGCACGTGAGTGAGACCGTGTTGGGGGTTGCCGGGGTAACCGGGGTTTGTTTTGGGTGGGATTTCTGCCGTTGGTTACGGGTTTCAGTGACCTGGTTTTGGTCCATTAAAAGTTCCTTCAATTACTAATGACTCGACATCGTTATGTCACCGGCGAGGTCATTACAATATGTTCAATAAAACGTAATCACGGACAAAAAACGTTTTTTAGACAAATGTAATTGAGAATGCCGAATAGTTCTCTGGGAACGTAATTTTGATGAGAAAGGGTTCCCCGCACATGTAGAGGGCCTCGTTCGCTCGTTTTGGATAAATTCCAATGGGTCGTAATCTTTGGCGGAACAAACAAACGTGGTCGTATTTTCCGAGAGGACAGGCTGATACTGGACATTGATTGGTTTGTAGGTGGGCGTGAGTCTGACGTCACCGTTCACCGGTATAGCCTTCATGAATGAATGAAGAAACGTGTGAACATAATTTCCTGCAGCTCAGTTCAGGCAGCCGCCCAGACAACGCACACTTCCCGCTTTGACCGCAGCTATAGCCCTAGATATAGAAATCAACAAAGCAACCCCCGCTCCTACAGTTACCCCGTCAGCAGCTAATTTCTCCTCTTGTGACATGTTGATACAACGTTGGACTATTAACATTACAATCAAACGTACGCTTCCCCGAGAGGTAGACCTATGCCTATATGCTGACAATAATGTGTTATCGAAATTTAACGTTGCCTATTAAGGATACGTTTCAATTAAATGTAGCCTGTAATCCAAGAGGTAGCTTAAATAAATAACAACAAAAATGTTGAGAACGAACCTATTTGCAATATGTTCAATAAGACGTAATCAGGGACAAAATAACGTTAAATGAAACGTTTCCCGAAAGGGAAATATGCCTTAATGACAATAATGTGCTATACGTTGACATTTAACATATTTGGAATACGTTTCAACCAAACATAATCCTAGAGGTTAATGAATGGCAAAAAATAGGCTGAGGACGAACGTATTTGCAATACGTTCAATAAAACGTAATCGCGGACAAAATACGTTTTATGACAAACGTAATTGAGAATGCCGAATAGTTCTCTGGGAACGTAATTTTGACGAGACAGGGTTGTTGGATGAGTAGGGGTAAACCTTGGGTAATCTTTGGAACTGGAGCAATCATTTTTAGTCCTGCATTCAAGTTTCCCCTTCAAAGTAGCAAAGTGGAGAGTCACGATTATAAGGGTTACCCAACCAACTCCCCAATATGGCCGCTAGATGCAAGGTCTATAATACAAGGAGTGTCTGGGACAAAAATGCAGAGTAGCCATTTGGACCGACCTTGTGAAGTTGTAAATCTGCTGGACATTCAGGCTCCCTGTGTGGCTGCTACTCAGTGCCATGGCAATGAGAATACAGTAGTTGACAGGTGGGCGTGGCCAGCCGCCCATCTTCAGGGATTTTTTGTCCTGAAAAAATAATAGTGGTCCTTCGATTTTGTTCCTCTGCAATATAGTATATAGTTAAACAGTCAGTTCCTTTTCAAATCAATGCTTTAATGACGGGATTTTTTTTGCAATATGATAAACATCCTTATTAAGAAAAACTGATTAAATTGTTTTGTCTGAAAGGTTACATTGACAAAGATGCCCTCGTTGCCAGTGGTCAGACAAAAAGTGATAACTTGGAGTACTGCCATTTGATTAAGTCCAGTCAATTTATTAGAAATACATAAGCCTATAGCAAGTACGTAAGAGAGGCCCACAGCAAATATTCAACACGAGTAGCCTAAAGCAAACTTCAACCTCTTTAACAAGAACATTTGTAAAAACATTGCCATTACTGAAAAACATTTAGTTCAACAACCCATTTCTCACTTTTGCGATCCGTGCCTTTCGTCGGCTTGGCCCCTTTCGATACAACGGACTATCCAACAAAACTGCCTTCTCTTCATCTCCAAGCTCAAAGTCAAGAGCCAAACATACAGGACAAAAACATTACAATTGATAGGGCGGTGCAAAAAGCCTACATGGTTAGGAATGATTATATACGAGAGTCATCTGTTACTGTAATAATCCGTTAGCCCTTATTTACATATATACCCTCTGAAATAAAATTTGATAGAAACAACCAGTGAGTGAGTACCATGAAGCCGGTGGTGGATGAGGAAGCGTGCGCGCATCGCGCACGGCAGGAGGGAGCCGCAGCCGATGAAGTGCAGAGCGTGCTGTGATCAGGGCGTTCGGTGGCATGTCGGGGCGTTTTCAGTTCTACAGGGACGTTGACAACTGAAGGTACATGTACTGATCGTTTCATGTATTTAATTGGGCAGGCCAAGTTGGGATTCACCATCAGCCACAGGTTTGACTTCACGAAGGATTCTGCAATGGTAAGAACTAGCATGAATAAGTGAGGGCTGGTTGTATGGTGCTCTACGTTCATGGTCAGGGTACCCAACGAGCTCACCCGATTTCTGATCATGGACATATTTGTTTTTCCTGCGGGATATCCTTGCATAATGCCACTGGGCGAGGTATTGGTCGTTCAGCTTCTCATCTGTCAGCAATAATGACATCAAATCAATATATCAAATAAGCAATTTAAATATTTACATAACAAGTTTGCAGTTGCTTTAATCTAAAGCGGAGTTGCAATAAATTCATTAGTCAGAAGAAATAAATAATAGTAGCCTAGCTGTCAGAACATTAAGGATGTTCATCAATTGTTAGGTTAACCCATTCCCCGTATTCAACAAAGATAGCCAGGATCAAGGGCGTAGATTTGCTTGGGGACTTAAAGACGTGATCCCACCAATATCAAATGACGACTGAAGTGTCCCCACCAATATTCAGGTTGAAATGAAAAAAAAGCACCTCATGCAGAACACAAAGGGTAGGAAAGTTCGACTGCTTTTTTTTTTTCCTCGTAGGCCTATATCCTACCGTCCCTCCCCTTCTTCGTTTAATGCGCCTGCATCCCTTCTCTCCCATGATAGTCATCAGCAGCTCGCGAGGTGTGTGGCAGATTATTCTGAAACAGGGGCCAATGTTACATTCAGGGGCCAAGTAGGCTACAGGGTACATCTAAGCACACAAATATTGAAACACATTTTGTCATGTCAACGATACCTTTTTCAAACGTGCTAATAAAAAATTAGGCAGTTCTTAATGATGTTCTCAAATACAGTAATAGGCATTAAGGATACAAAACTCATTAAGTACAACACCACACACTAAATAACCTGGACATATTTATACCTCTAAGCCACACACACACACACACACACACACTAAGTTCCAGGACGTGCAACATACAATAGGTGTGTAAGAGTTTTAGGAGAATAAGGGAGGAGAAGGGACGGTGAAGGGACGGTGACGGGACGGTGAGGCAATGCCAAGTCCAGGTGAACTCAGGCTATCTTTTGAACTTGTAAATAATCGCGTTTTTAGCCTACTCTCAGATTTCTCCAGATAGACACTTACCTGGGAGTGGCTTGAATAAAAAACTAAAAAATTCGGAGTATGCTAATTATTCTAAAGACGTTCACTCACCGTGCGTACAGTCTCGCCTATTCCAATGAACCAAGAAAGCGGTTTACACAGGCAAGACAGTGAAATTGCCAATTGTGCTTAGCAGTGTAAAAATGCCTACCGTCGTAACATAAGGCCATCTTACCTTGAAAAAACTGATCTGTTGTGGTGGTCAACTTCATCTCCTCATCCATGTCCCAGTCAGTCAAACCTGTAGAGCAGTGGAGCTCGAAGAAGCGACTGCTGTTTTGAAATTGTAAAGCCATTTTAAATGTAGGCTACACGTTTTGGTCGAGTTATAGGCCTATATATTGCAGCTTATCAACTCTTATTCCCGGAGTGGCAGCATTCATTAAATGCTATTTGTAATGAACACAGATGTGTGGTATTGAAGAGCAAGACCACCACAGGTGTTGCTAGGTTTGGGTTGATTGGACCAATTAAGAAAGCTCAAAGACCTGGCTGAAGACGTGCATTATTTCCAGTGTTTCCCACACAGTAGTTAAAGATTAGGCCTACTTATGCAATCGGAAACAGCTGAGGGAGGATGTATTCTCCCACCGGTCTGTTCTGATAATTATTTATACCACCAGAGAACCAAACCCTTCATGACGGCTTCATGTCAGCAGCATCCAATAATTTGAAATACAGAGCTGTTGGTGCCCAAAGACAGGCTGTTCAGATTGATACGAGGACAATGACAGTTTATTGGTTGTCACTTTTACAGTTCACATTTCACAAAACAGACACACAACTGATAAAGCAGCAATAAATCATCTGAACAAAAAGAAAATAAATTCGAATATCCATTTTGAAATATGTATATATTGTATAATTTTACATATAATCTTTCCAAGGGGAGAATTGAATAGAGATCCAAGATATAACCCCTTTCATTTATCGGACATAATTCACACGTGACATATCTCATAGCACACATTAATATAGAAGTTGTACTTAAGCTTTTTTGAGCCAATATATCCACTTTCAAACATATTTTCTTTCATAACCAATGCAGTAAATTACACAGAAAACAGTTGATTCACCCTTTTTTATAATCATGACTTAGGAAACACTACACAAACATCATTATCCATAGCTCAATCTAAACCCACTGATGAAGAATGTATCCTACATGCTATCAGGACGGGAGATGGCCAAATACTGACAAAGACAAACCAACCAAACAAAAACAAAAATAAATAAACAAGATTTTTTTACAACTTCAGGGAAGGTGATGCAGGGAACATCAAACATTTTCCAATGTGTTGCTGTGGACCTCCTTTAACACCATGGAATGAGAGAGAAATATAGGCCAAGAGAAAACTGAAATGCAGAGGGTTAGCATAATGGCATGGACTTGGGTGTATGGTGTGCGTGTGTGCGTGTGTGTGTGTGGATGTGTCTGTGCCTGTGTGAAAGAGAGAGAGAGAGAGAGAGAGAGTGAGAATGCGTTACACACTGGGTGGGGGGGGGGGGGGGGGTACTAGAAGATGGGTATGTAGTTGTCAATTTTGGCACGGTGCCGCTGGGCGATGCACTCAGCGATCCAGACGATGTTTCGACACTCCTGCTCCTTCAGCTTCACGTATGCGTAGAAGACGCTGAAGTGGAACTGGTTGAGGAAAGCCAGCTTGTTCAGCTTCACCTGCAGGCGACGAGAGTTAGGGGCGTTTAGTGTTCACACTCTGTACAATGTAGCAGTGGAGAAAATCTGAAGCATTGTTGTTCAACTCATTTCCTACAGATTTGGGACAGGAAAAGCATTCTTGATTAAAAATGTTAAAACAGTTCACCACAGCGAGGTGGCCAAAGTCTCCTAGTACTGTCTCTGTGTGCGTGCGTGTGTGCGTGCGTGTGTGCGTGCGTGTGCTCACTTCGTGCTCAAAGAAACGATCCTCCAGTGTCTTGTCTCCAGGGTTACTGCCAGCTCCTTCAAAGAGGAGTTTATATTCCTAGAAATGGGCAAAGAAACAATGGTTTGATGGCAGAAAGGAATGCATGCAGCACAACATCGCTGGAAACAAAAGAGAAGAGAGTAGAAACAGTTTTCTATCGTTGGCCAGGTTTGTTAAAAGCTTATGTCAGGAGCAATGTTGCCTCTTATCCTTTCCGTGACTGAAGCAATCAAAATCTGAGCAAGAACTCTTAAGGTGCAAATTTGTCTGACAAAACTTGCACAGCGACAATTTATGATTTGTCGCGTGACAAAACTTGGGCGACAAAAGTGTCTTTTGGTGTGAACACACCTTTAAAAAGGTGACATATTATACCAACAGGGGTGAATGTGATTAGCCGTCACTTCCTCTTCTGATATATAAGTGGGCATGTCCACCTAGATGTATTACAGATAGATGAGCAACGTTTGATACAGTCCACTGGGTAGGCTGGTAGACCGATATATCCAGCACACACCAAGGTGGCAACTTCTGATGTCAAACGAGGCAGATTTTCGAAACAGCTTGTAACGGCTATTCACACCAACACCTGGTGGCATGAAATGCGCCCGTTAAATGTTTGAATGACTATACATTTTGCAACTGTATTTTAGGGCAGGGTGATTAATCAAATTTTGATCTTGATTTCAATTTTAGCTTCATTAGATCATAAAAGTAATATAATCGAGTTTTCGATTATTATTTATCTTTTTATTCATTAAATGTTTTATAGAAAGTGCAAGAACAGCTGGATACATATCTGTACATTATTTTAGATTTGAACATTTTGTTTAAGACAATTTTGTGTAATTTTTTAAGGTTCAGTTACAAAGTGTTTTTTGGGAGAGATGCTGAATAAATACATCATGTTTTCAAACTAAATAATAGTTTGAATAATTGTGATTTCAATATTGACCAAAGTAATCGTGATTATGATTTTTTCAAGCAGCAGTTATCGAGCAGCCCTAGTGTACGTGTTTCAAGAGTACGTGCGCAACTGAGAGGGAACAGTGGTGGGTAGGCGGGTGGGTGCATGGACTCACCGGGTAGAAGTCGGCTACAGCTTTGACCTGCTCATAGTCGTCAGCCCGGGCCAGCTGCGCTAGCCCCTCAGGGTACAGCTTGCCGCAGTGAGGAAAGAGCTTGGCCCGGTCCTCCTTGGACAGCTCTGTGCCGAAAGAGTTGATGGTGATGATGAAGGCCCTGCGGTCCGCCTCAAACTAGAGGCAAGGTAGACAAGAGAGGATAAGTACAAATATTTCATACACACCATAATATATCATATGTAAATTATCATTGAAGAAGGCCTATGGCTACCTTTGAGACCTACTTTTATGATGAAATAATCACATGACACGTTGACAACACAGAAGGCTTAGGCTATTGCGGTAAGCGGTTCATCAATGAAAGGGTTGGGCGTTTAATCGAATTTTGATCGCGATTTCGATTTTAGTTTTTTTTTTCAAATGATCAACAAACTAATAATCAATTATTATTATTTTTTTATAAATGATTTATAGAAAGTGCAGAACAGCTAGATACATATCTGTAATTATTTTGGCTATGAACATGTCCTTTTTGACGTTTGACAAAAGAACATGACATTTTGTGTTTCAAAGTTCTTAGTTACGAAGTGTTTTTTGGGAGAGACAGGCTGAATAAATACATCATGTTTTCAAACTCAAAAATAATTGTTTGATTAATCGTGATTTCAATATTGACCAATATAATCGTGATTATGATTTTTCCCATAATCGAGCAGCTCTAATCAATGGTAACTGCGACATTAGTCTCCACTCACATTTTTCTACCTTCATGGTCTCTCTACTGACCATCAATCAATCAATACCTGATGTTGTCCATAGTCGCCATTTTTACTGACCGTGTATACAATAAATCACAAGGGAAGTCTGGCTAATATAAATGATCACTTTTTTTAATAAATATATTGCTTTGGCTCCAAAATTAGCTGAAATCAGGCATTTTTCATTTCTCTACCATACGGTTTATTAATCCATCCCAAACTTCACGTTTCCACGCTAAATTGTGCCTTTCATCCCGTACGGCAGTTTTATGACCGGAACCGTTCTAAAACCTAATACACACACAAACACAAAAAATTGTGCTCACCAGACTGGTTCTATGGACAATCTCACCTCTAAGATCGGACACATGGTATCTGCTGTAGTTCCTCCCAGGTTTGAGCAGAACTTGTAGAAAGCCTCGAGATAAGCCTAGGAAACGGATGAAATATTTCAAACCCCAACATTGCATAATGCCGAATACGTTTCCCTGTTTTGGCCTCTGTTCCGATATTACCTTGTAGAGTGTGTTTCGAATGATTTCAATGTTCATCTCATCCAAGTCCTGCTCGGATATACAGTCCTGGAAGAAGGCAGCTGAAGACAAAATAAAATATTCATTTATCCAAATGCTCTTCTTTTCTTTTTCATCTTTATTACCTTTTAAAAAATGATGTCAAGCATGGAGATGGAGCAAAACTTCCCCAAGTGGCTTTTACATTTAGGTGCTTGGCAAAGTATAGAACAAAGAATTCTCACTGTATTTGGGGGACATTTGTGTGCGAGTCCTACCTAGAGGCGTGTCCACGAGGATGGCATTGTAAAGTTCAGCGGGTGTCTGAGCAATATTGACTGCCTCCATCTGCTCAAAGCTGCCCAGCGGGTGGCATTTGGGCACCAGCTCAGAGATGGCTCGCTGGTGCAAAGTACCCGTGATCAACAGGATCACATTGTCAATCATGTAGCTGTAACTGGAGGCAATGATGAGAGAAGAAGGGGATCAATACAGTGTCTGCTTAAGATTCATGTGTGACAGTGACACAGTGAAGTGTGACCACCGCTGGATTACAAATGCGACTGCACTAGCCATGCAAGAAGTATTTCAATCTATATTTGTCTGTCTGTCTGTCTGTCTATCTCATACAAATCTGTTAAGTGTTCTGTAGTGATGGATCTCTTCACTGACCAATTTACAGAAGGTTGCTCATACAGGACAAACTATGATTTTTTGAAGCGAAAGCCAGCAAATACGAAAGTGTATTTACGCTAACATTAATGGCAAAACAATGTAGCTCTTACGCACTATATCTTGGGTAACACCATTGTAATAAAGTTCAGTCAGAAGTCATTTATAAGCCATTCGTTAATGGCAGTCATTAGTTAATTAATCATTGACAAAATAATATCGATTTTGATTAATAAGTGCTATGTTAAAGTGCCTCTATTTCACCACCAGGAGTGATGTTTATTAGCCGTAGCAAACCATCACAAAAAAGATCCTCTGGTGACATCCCAAGTGGGTGTGTCCAGTCAGATGTATGATGGATAGATCAGTCTAGTTAGTACAGTCAACTGGATAGGCTGGTAAGCTGAGCACTGAGAATTTGTGATCATGGGTGACATAATTTACAATATACTTCACTTATTTATGACTGAAAGTTAAGATAAAGTGTTACCATTTCATGTTATATTATTATACCATCGTAGGAGAACCTTTCTGTACCAGAGCCCTACTGTTATCAGTTTTAACATTAAACTATACCCTACTATCTGCTTGCAAACATAAGCACTGCGCCCGCAAACTGTAGCCCCGCCCCCATGCACATCAGCACCGTGCACAGGGGCACATCAGCACCGTGCACAGGGGCACATCAGCACCGTGCACAGGGGCACATCAGTATCATGCACGCACACATCAGAGCCATGCACACGCACATCAGCACCGTGCACCGTGCACATGCACATCAGCACCGCACACACAGCCACATCAGCATTGTGCACACGCACATCAGCACCGTGCACGAGCACATTACCACCGCGCACAACAGCGCCGTGCACGCATACACACAAAGGCTTGTGAACTGGATGCTTACGTGATGAAGTCCATGAAGCTAGCCAGAGGCTCATAGGACTGGTTCCTCATGTGACGAAACTCTACCACCATCTTTTCTTTCAGTTTGTCGTCAATGACGGACACAGTGAGAGGAGAGGCCTCATTGGCCAGGAAGCTCCCATAGTCAGTGCTCTGCAGGTGGAGCTTCAGATCTGTTAAATACAATACAAAGACATGGTGCATTGATATATGCACGGTTTGGGCCATCTTGTTAGGAACCATTTAATCTATTTGAATGTTAATGTCATGGAAAACTGTCAGAAGCAGAAATGAATTGTTAATAGTTATGTGGGAAGGATGAATCATTGAACATGACAGATTTTTTTCAGTGATGGGTCATCTACTTCTCATTTCCAACATTCAACCCGACCATGGCTAAAACAGGCCAGTCTGCAGTTACTTCATTGAAGTACGCAAAACATTTACATTGACATTAAATATAAATAAATACTTGGATAACGTTTAATATACTTGCAAAGGGCAACACTGTAATAACTACTGCTTGAGGCGGCAATGGCTTTAACAGGAAAAAACACGACGGTCTCAGGTTTGGTCATATGACACAAATGGACCTGGGCTAACGCAAACGTTATTACTCCAAATAAATCATCTAAAAAAAGGGGAGGTTACCAATCTAATGTCTTCAATCTAAAATCAGCAACACTATTAAACGTATCAACAGGGCAGTTGTGATCGGGTCTTTGATCAGCGGATCTGATCACATGAATTACAGCTGGGAGCTAGCGGTAGCGTTAGCTCATGACGGTCAGTCCTTAGCCTTCCTTTAACTCACCTTCAAGGGTCTCACACTGGACGAGGTTCAAATAGTCTCCCTGAGAGAGGATGCCGGCCTTGAATCCCCTCACCAGTCCTTCCAGATAACCGTTGTCCACGTTAAAATACAGCTCCGAGAACGGCATTTTGACGGGGTTTCGCCGAAAGAGCAGAAGAGAAGTATCTTCGTGACAGATCACAGGGCTGGAGCTGCGAGGGCCCGGATGTGGATGTCAGGTGACCAAATCATGTGACCTGTCATCTGACTTCTTCTGTGAGAGGTACACTAGAAAAATATAATTTAAACATGCTAAATCACTATTGATTGCTTGCTTATCATAATCATTCAAATATTCCAAAACACTCATATTATTTATTTTTATTTGTGTTTTACTTCTTGTATTTTGTATTGCTCCGTGTGTGCTCTCATGAATCTGTAAAGTGACCTTGAGTGTGAGAAAGGAGCTATGTAAAATAAACGTCTCATTATGATTATTATTTTTATTATTGCTATTAAAAGCTCAACAAGAGCTAATGACTTTTGTTGTGATTGTAATCTAAAGTGTGCAAGGATTGGCAGTGGCACTCGCAGGCATGCAAATATGACAATATGATTATAATTGAGATAATGAAATGTTTTTTTGTGTGTGAGATTGTTCTTGAGCTCAACACAATTAGTCGAGACCTGCATTATCTACAATCTCTGTATCCATTGAAAGCAACAATTTAATGTCGGGTTAAAGATGGTTAAATTGGGGTGCGTCAAATGGTATTTGGGCTCAGGGTAAAGGGTTAGGGTTTTAGGAGATATTAGGTTAGAGGTGGTTAACTGAAGGTATCAGGTTGGAGGTGGTTAACTTTAGGTATCAGGTTAGAGATGGTTCACTTTAGGTATTAGGCTAGAGGTGGTTAACTGAAGGTGTCAGGTTGGAGGTGGTTAACTTTAGGTATCAGGTTAGAGATGGTTCACTTTAGGTATTAGGCTAGAGGTGGTTAACTGAAGGTATCAGGTTGGAGGTGGTTAACTTTAGGTATCAGGTTAGAGATGGTTCACTTTAGGTATCAGGTTGGAGGTGGTTAACTTTAGGTATTAGGCTAGAGGTGGTTAACTGAAGGTATCAGGTTAGAGATGGTTAACTTTAGTTATTAGGTTGGAGATGGTTTACTTTAGGTATTAGTTAGAGATGGTTTTAATGTAGACTATCATGGTCGTTGAAAGGCTTCTCTATGGAGACCCGATGCATCCGTCATAAAACCACCATAATAAGGATGCTATAAACCTACATTTAATTGTACTATATCCTGGCAGCCAGGTTAAGTATAGGCTACGAGGATGCTTTCCAAAAGAAGGAATTATTGTGTTAACATATCGACACAATACAATATAAAAACAAATATTACTATGCTGCCAAACTTGTGTTGAACTTCGGATAAATGTATACAGGCCTATGCACAGAGTTTAAAAAACCTAACACCAAAGCAAATGAATTATTACCGAACAAAACAGTATATCAATTAACAAATACACATTTTTAGTTCTAGATTGTCACTCACAACAATATATATATATTTTTTATTTTGGTTAATTTGTCGAGAGTAAGGTGATTTGTAGTTCGGCAAACCCTGCATAAACAAAATTTGATCACATCAGATTTGATCATGGTGGGGAAGCTCATTGGTTTACTATCCTGTCAGATAGGCACGAGACTTTACCAGCTGTCTAGAAATATGTGTTCATGTGAAAGCTACAACCTTTTCCATTTGAAAAAGCTATTTGAAAAAATCATTCTTTAATCTGCAACAATTCCTTTAACAGCGTCAGCCGGGGACAAACACCAAGAAACAGGGACTGTCCCAAGTAAAACCCGGGTAGCCTCATCAAATTACACCTATAGGGATATCATTGATATAAATATAACGAAAGCCCAACATTGGCCAATATATAGCAATAGGCAGTGATACAGATTAATCAAAGCCCACAGTTTAAAATGTAATTTATATAATTTATACATTTATACTAGTAGGCCTACCACTGCCTTCCATGGATGTCTTGCAGAAAAACTAATATTTAGGAGATGAATTTTGAATGTAAGCAGTGTTCTGCTGTGTGACACAAGGGCATGCACTATATATCTTTAACAGATTGAAGGATCCAGACCAAGCAGATTTGCACTCAAATTCAATTCCAGGAGCCTGACAATGTGTATATGCTTTTAAGCCAATGAATGAATTTTAATTAAGTCCTTGACTCATTTTCCTCTTCTGGACATTTCACATAGCCCCTTGGTACTCCAGGTACCGTCAGATGGTTGGACGAAACCGGATTTACATTAAGAACAGGAACCATGTGTGCTCTTTTAAGGACGTCATTCATTGGGTTCTGTGAAAACACAATATATTTGCAGGAAAATCAAAGGGCCAGAGATTAATACGTGTCTATTAATGTTCCGGATGTTTTGATTTGCTCTTATCAGTCATTGATGAATATTATGTAACCTGAATGAATCCAAACCCTCCTCACTGTGCCTTTTCCACTGTGTTCCCTGAAACAGGGCCATAGAAAACAATTAGGAGAACAATTTAGATGCACGGCCTCTTCATCAGATGTCTTCTTCTAGTGAACCGGGACTCACAGAGTGCACCTGGAATATTTCTTCTATTCCATTGGCATCATATAAATATGATAAAGAAGCACTTTACGCATAATGTTGGCTGTGCATTAATAGGCAGTGGTTCTTAAGGATCACTGTCAAGGCGTATATTGACTAAGTCATTGACTTTCCTTAAGCTATAGCTAAAATAAAATGAAATAAAATGTTTAATATTATGCACATATATGCAAGAGCCTTATACATTGGTCAAACTGTAGTAGTAGTAGGTAGTGCTGACAACAAAATCTTATTATCATTGATAACGTCACAGATATTAGGCCCATTTTTTTTTAGTCTTGCCTTTGGCCCTGGGCTGTTGGGTGGCTGGGGTGGGTGGGTGGGGGTAAGATGCTGACACCAACTCCCTCCCCTTGTAGCTGGTCATGTGGATGTCGCCTCGCTCCCTGGGGTACTTCCATATAAAGAGGCCCACTGCAACTCTAGCCCAGGACCGCACTGGATCACGTAGACCGGAGCATTACAGGTGAGTGACTTTCTCTATCTCTTCTATTCTGCATCCTTCGCTATTCTTTCTAGTCTACTATTTTCTTTCCATGCCCTGTTGATCTTGCGCTGTTCATTTCACACTTATAGGGTTAGGCTAACCCTTTATATTCAAGCGTTTATCGATTGTTTTTACATCAGATTAGTCATTCATGATGTGTGGCAAAAACTGTATAATAATGTTAAAAGCATGTTATAATGATAGTTCAATTCAGAATTTGCTCCACCTTTGTGCATAACATGGAGAGTGAATAAAGAGAAATAAAGCACAAAACATTATAACATAGTACACAAAGTCTATTCTGCATCAAATCGAAGTTCATTGTTGCTGTTGTTGCATTTTATTCACCCTTTCTTATTACACATTGTTATACATTTTGACATGAGAGACTTGACTTCAATGATACATCTGTAGGGCTACTATTTGAGTATTTGATTCATTTGCAACTTGTGGTTCATTGACTTCCAAAGCTAAATGCAAAGTATGCAATCAAATGCTGTGTTTTTTTGATTGACAGCTGTGTTTTAAGGATCAACTTGCTTTCCGGAGATAAGCGACATCATGCATTCTGTGATGAAATGCTGGTGGGCCCTTAGTATCCTCCATCTATCTCATGGCCTGGTACATGGGGACATGCCATTGGACGGTGGCCAACCAAGCCACAGGAGGCTGGAGCCCTCCTATATTTCAGAGATTGGTCAGTGGCTCATCTTTAATGATATTTTTTGATTCCAGTCCATTTAATAACATTTAGATGTCAAATTGCATGCCCCACCCCCAACAAAACATTACATCAGATACTTTATTTTTTATTACATTAATTGTTCTGAGAAGTTCTCCATTTTGTTATATTATGCAGTTAGAATTAGGATACTAATAAAAAGTATTTTTTGTAAATTGGAACTTTTTAGGACTTTATTTATATTATATTATAAATGTATGCAAATGAACAGTCTGCCACTATTTGATAAAGCTGTTTCTAAGCTGCTGGCTAAAAATGTGGTTTCGTTGACGATTATATTTTCTTTTAGTTGTATTTATTAATTTGAATAATGTATACTCGTGCCAATAAATTAGAACAGCGTGGATAGAAGGAAAACAAAAAAAGTGTTTTGATCATAACATATAGCTTATTTTATATAATGTCGCCCACTTCCAGTCAAGACTCAACCCTCCAGGGTAGACTCTGATATCCTTGAAGCAGACACTGTGGAACAGTTGATGATCGATGCCCAATCTTATGATGAGGTGAGATATTTTGCATTGCTTGATTCTCTGGCACCAACCATCTGGCCTCACTATTCTGCTTTCCACTGCAATGATACATCTATTGCCCTAAGACATTGGAGTTATTGCATGCATGCAAGCTGGATGGAATAATCCAATGCCTGTGATACTGTTTGTTTTGTAATAGGACCTGAGCTTAGTAGAAGCAAAAATGCCCCAAAGCCGAACTTCATTCATTGCAGTCGATGGTTTTAGTTAACCACCTGTTCATACTGCTTAATTGGGAATGTATACCTCAAGTGTGATCCAGGATACAAATTGCAACAGAATTAAGTGGTCTCTCAGTTAGATGTGAAAGAACATCAAAAAAATAAGATAAATATATCTATCTACATAAGCAGGACAATGAATGAATGATTTTTAAGATGCAGGACAAATCCCTTGGAATTCAACAAAAATATCATGTTTTTTTGTTTTGTTTGCATCTGGGGATTGTAGGACACCTCCCAGGAGATGACGGAAGCCTTGCAGCTCCAGAGCAGGACCATGCGCTCCCCCCGCCGCTGTGTGCCCCACCAGCAGTCGTGCCTGGGCCACCAGCTGCCGTGCTGCGACCCCTGCGACACATGTTACTGCCGCTTCTTCAACGCTATCTGCTACTGCCGCCGCGTGGGTCAGTCCTGCAGCCACAGGCACACCTAGCCCCAACCTCGCTCCCAAGGCTGCAAAAACAAACGAGAAACAAATCCAAAGTAATGTGTTCTACCGCCATTCCCTCATGTGAACAAAGAAACACACGCAGGGATTGTGTTATAAACAACATCAGCCTTTTCTTCATTGTGTTGTGGTATGTTTTATGTTATACTTGATATGACAGGTATTTGAATGAGTCATGATGAGGTAAAATATCATTTTAAATATAGAGCAATCCTTTCAAACTCACAAGGCAAAGTAAAATGAGACGGACAGGAAACGGCCATAAACAATGAGGCAAACCATGATGAAGTAAATGTTTAAAGCTAAAGCCTATTATCACTAATCCATATGATAACATGGAAATTATAATGAAGCAATAGGCATAGGTACTTTCTAAATCCCCAGGGTGGGTAAATAGATAATAAATGTGAATATAATTTTAGTAATTTCAATCATTTTAAGAAAATATGTAAATATTCAGTCCTATGGTAATTATAGATTATTTCATAAGTATATAATTGCTATGTACCTCAGTGAATGACATATTTTATTAGGTTATGTTTTGGAATGTACCCTCCTTAAGTGGCTGAAGTTCATTCACGTATAGTTTACTTAGAATGTCTGTTGAAACAATGTGCAAATAAAGCAAAGAAAATATAAATTAACAATTAAGTCCATTAATTGCAAACTATGTTATTCTTAAAGTCCAAATTATTATTAATAGGTATTTGTAACTAAAAAATGTCACATGCACAAAAGTTTGTCAACTTTCAGCGTGAATGTGAGTCTAATAAGCCTGAGATAAAAGCAACAATCTGATCTGCCGTCAGTCACAATAATCCAGTTTGATTCACACTATGGGACTGTGGGAATTGATAACAATCAAGCTCTTGTTTGACTATTTAATGACACTTGTTGCCAGCCAGCTGACTGAATCCTTGGATTTACTGCTCCCAGAAAAAAAGCGCACTGTGAACTGCTGTTAATGGATATTTGGAAGAGAACATCTGTCCTCAGTTGATCTTCTTGTTCTAAAACAAAGTCACAACTAAACAACAACAGTTGCCTGAGTGTCTAAGCAGATAACAATGTCCCCTAGGCTCTTTAGAGACATCCTGTCAAACAAATTGGCCGTGCTTGATTAAGTGGAAACCAAGGCATTACAAGGGGAAATACAAGGGAAATTGTTGGGGAATAGAATATGGTACATGGTGTTTCTGATATGTAAAATTAGTTACTGAAATCTGATATTTCACTAGGCTTAGGTTTGATTATACTCAATAATACAGATAGTTTAAAAGGATGGCAGTGTTTAGCTGCTCCTGTCGTATAAAAACACACAAAAAAAAAAAAAAGATACAGCCATTGGAGCTGGTGAACACTATTGGAATATATAGTTAGTTGAACAAAAATCATGGTTGATTTATATCTCTAAAGAGCCATATCAGCAATTAGCATGGGGTCTTAGCAAACCGGCCAAATCCTTTAATTCTAGATATGGACCATGATCAATCCATTGCAATGTGACCCATCACTTTTCATCTGAAAATAGAGGTTTTAGGGTTTGGTTTTCATTTCAAGGAAGACTCTGCTTTATTTCTTATCCCTAGTCAAATTTTAGGAAATGTAAAAATAACTATCAAAATCAGTCCACCCCTCGATTCTACTGGGTGGGCATTGTATCGGTTAAGCAAAAACCGCTTTAGCTCCAAGAGAGAAATTAGGGTAAATAAAAACGTTCCGCCCTCTCAGAGGTAAAGCTATCCAAGCAATTTCTCTCTTTGTGAAAAGTGAATCTAAATCCCCTAAAAATGTATCTTTATGGTTAAGGGCTACATTTGGAGATTGTTTATCTTTGTATATGCGTTACGAGTTGCATGCACAGTTTGCACCGGTGCGTAGTTTTATTGTTTTAATGTGTTTAATGATATGGAAACATACAAGACATGGATGCATTTTTAGGAAAATAATCAAATGAAATTGCAATTGTGAAGAGGAAAATGCATTAATCTTTAATGCATTAAGATATGCCAAAAGTGGCTGATAGCAAGAGAGGCTTGCCCATTGCAGCACTATGATCTGTAATACCTAATACTCTTATTTTATTGACCATACACAGGCTGTGGATGACGGTGGAGGGATATTTAGTTGGCAGCGATGGTCTGGTCCACCCATGCGCGGAGCTCGGTGACCCGGGCGTACACACCGGGCATGGTGGGGGTACAGGTTCCACTGCCCCAGGACACGATGCCAACCAGGGTCCAAGAGCCAGCCTTCTGGCACACCAGGGGGCCACCGGAGTCACCCTGTCATGGGACAAAATAAATCGTATTAATATAGAAGACAATTGAACCAAGGGAAACAAATCATCCTTGTTTCGTTGTTTACCCTTTCATAACTTAGCATAAACTCAATGCAATGAACATAAAGTGTAAGTGGAGTAAAAAAAAAAGGAAACGCAGTTCAATGTTATATTTAGGATGCTCTTTGCATTACAGTTTCAATCCACTGGTCAGAGGCCAACCCTGGCTGAACCATGAGCGTGTCTGAGTGTGTCGGTGTGCGGGGTCAGCTCACCATGCATGAGGAGGCCCCAGCAGCTCCAGCGCAGATCATCAGGTCGGAGATCTTGTTGCCCCAGAACTTCTTGCACTGCTCATTGGTCAGGAGGGGCAGAGCAGCCTGCTGCAGCAGGGCCGGGGTGTCGGCAGCTGAAACCAACGATTGAATTGTGAGAAGGATTCAATCGTCAGATTGAAGATAACAACCTACGGTGAGATGGTATGAATCGGCTGAACTACCATGACACACAGAATGTACATGTTTCTGCCCTCCCCTTGATAAAAGTAATAATAAAATGATAATACATTTTATTTATGTTGCCCTTTTCATCCGAAGATCTCAAAGGGCTAAACATTATGAGAAAGAAGAGGGATTGAAGCGTCAATATATCTCTGAATGAGGTAGTATATCGTGATTGAGCATTATGGCCCACTGATGAAAGGGCGTGCAGTAATATGAATACTAGGGACTTGGTGTTGGTTTGGATCTTTGGGAAAAATCCCCTCTAATCACCAACGGTGCCGTTAGAGAGAACGTAACAGCAATCTTCGAGATTGATAATTTATATTAATACTTTTTTATGGTGTGAAGGAACTGAGGGGTAATAATTCAACAAAAGCTCTCTGCTATACATCTTTTACGATGTGTGCTAATGCCCTTGAAATGTTTTTGATAGTGCAAAGTCACTCTACTTTTGTTAAAAATGTGAATAGGCGTCATAGGATTTTGAATACATGGCGGCCACACAAGTAACATCTGAGGTGTTTTTCCATACCATTGTAGCGGGTCAGGCCCCAGCCAGAGGTCACACACTTCATGCCACCCTCAAAGACGTCATCAGTCTCAGCCAGGCACACGGGGGACACGCGCATGTTCAGGGTGGCGGGGGTGGCCAGCTTGACAAGCAGGATGTCGTTGTTGATGGTGAAGCCGTTGTAACGGGGGTGCTTGAACACCTAGGAGAGGGGGAGTCAAATGATAATCCGTTAAGCTCTCACACTGTTCATTATATGGTCTTAGCATCCTTGCCTTCACCCATTGGTTTTGACGGCCTTCTACAGATGGCACCATTGTTTTTAGATTTTAGCAACCAGCAGAAACAATCTATATTTAAACACACAGTATTTTAAGTTGTCGTGTAATAAGTTATACTGTCTTAGTTTGCTTGCTGATTGTTGGATGTTTTTTTTTATCCACTATTTTATTACAGATTTTAACAATTTTCTGGCACATTTATCTGATTGTATAATCCAATTTCCTGCATGGCTCTGCAAAAGAACAGCTAAGTGGTCTTGTGTGGCATTGTGAAGAGGAGGATTACCTGTCCGACAGTCATGACCTGGACGCCCTCAGAGTTGGAGGAGCGGTCGTGCTCTCCCAGCACCACACGGTGGTAGTTCCTGACAGGAATCAATGAATAGACAATATTTAAAATGAGAAAATAAGTATTTCCCAACCCCATAATAAGCGAAAGTCTCAAACAACACCACCTTCTATACAATTGCACAGTGGCAATGGTTGGATTTTCATTTAGAAATTAGATTGAAACTCTTTTTACTTTTCTTAGGATACTCCTACATTTACTTCATATTATATTACATGCAATGTGTTGCGGCAGTTGAACTCACTTGACATTGCAGTGGGCAGCAGTCACAACCCAGTTCTCATTGATCAGGGAGCCTCCGCAGAAGTGGAAGCCAGTTTGGTCCTAGCATACAGACAATCACATTCTCTGAGCACCGAGTTGAGATTTCTACTGAGCATTCTCATAGCCTTCTGACATGTCATGTCTGTGTAATGGAAGTGTTGCTGAATGCTTACCTGCAGGGACACCTGCCACGACCAGGAGTGGGGAACAGCCTCCTCTCCGTTGACAATACGGGAGTAACCAGTGATTACTGGGGAGATGGCTGGATTGCCACAGCCTAACAACACACACATACACGCTTGAGTGACTGGAGTATGACACCTTTGTATGACACCATAGTAGGACACATTGTGTTTGAATAGATAACATAGATTAGGTAACATACATTTTTTAAATGTTAAGGTACACTTAACTTTTTAAACCTGTGTCTCTACCATCCTTTATGAGCATACAGAGGAGTCGAGAGCAGACTTACCATAGGCTGCGCCGAAAAAGGCCAGGCAGGACAGAATCAACAGGGAGTTCATGTTTTCCGTTTGTTGTGTGGAAGGTCTCTGCCCCTCTTTTATACCCCGAGAACAAGACTCCAACCCCTCTTTCTGTACGCCCGGACCAACACCTGCCGGACATCACAGAGTTCACACACACCCCTCTTATGCATTTTTTCTTATCTTTGTACATCCTGGCACCTAATGTACACACTTATTTTATGTTTGTACATCCTTGCACTTAAAAAAAGTACTTCTTATCTTTTTTTTGTGACAGATAATGGGTTAACCTAACAAATGTCAGGGCTTGTTAGTTGGTTCTATGAACCTCCTTACTGTAGCAACAGCGATATATTGTTGTTTGTCTTTCTTCTTACAAATGTACTTATTGTAATTCGCTAAGCATGAAAGTGTCTAATGAATGGAAATGGAAATGGAGGACAAAGATAGGGGCTGACAAAAGGAGTGAAGAGGGGATTGTTTCAAGGGGGTAAGTTTTGGGCTAGTTTTAGTCTGTTTAGTTAAGTCTTTCCTATTTCCAAAAATAATCTATATGCAGTATATTTATATGTTGCAAGGATGTAGCAAATACAATAAAACAATCATAAATGGTAGAAAGTCTATTCAAATATTCTCAAATTAATACCATTACAAATTTATAATGCTAGTTGGGACTCATATTTACAATAATTTTGTCTTACCATAGAACCATAGTAAATGCCTAAATTCCTTAGATGATATAAAAAGACTCTCTTTATAAACTGAAATCTACAACTGGATAGTGAAATCCAGAAAAAAAACACTTCATTTGGGACGGCGGTTCCTAAGTAAGCAAGTGTGTATTCATTTTTTTATGGTTTTATTCTTGTTATTGTATCGTAAGACAGGAAGGTATGTGAGAGAGAGGGGAAGACATGCAACACAGGACCACGGGCAGCAATCAAGCATTTGTGTATTCTGATTGTAAATATTTATTGAAGATGTTAGTTTGTATTTATTCATACTCATATTTGTGAATTTATAAGAATATATGTTTCCACTTCTGTGGAGGTTCTCTAATCAATGAGAACTGGGTTGTGACCGCTGCTCACTGCAACGTGAAGTGAGTCAAACTGCCGGAACACAAAATATGAAGTCAATGTAGAAGTATCAAAGAAAACGTGAAAAGGGTTTCAATCTAATTACTAAATGAAAATCCAACCATTGCCACTCGACAATTGTTTTAGACGGTGTTGTTCCTTTGAGACTTTGGCTTATAATAGGGTTGGGAAATACTTATTTTCTCCTTTCAGAAGCTACCACCGTGAGGAAAAGGACGATCATTCCTCCAACACTGAGGACGTCCAGGTCATGACTGTTGGACAAGTAATTCTCCTCTTCACAAGGTCACACAAGACCACATCACTGCACTTTGGCAGAGCCATGCAGGAGTTGTATTTTTCT
Source organism: Gadus chalcogrammus (assembly GCF_026213295.1). Classification (NCBI taxonomy): domain Eukaryota; kingdom Metazoa; phylum Chordata; class Actinopteri; order Gadiformes; family Gadidae; genus Gadus; species Gadus chalcogrammus. Next base: position 21,558,167 of record NC_079425.1, on the reverse strand, counting down.
TTATCCTATGAATGTTATAAAATTGCTAATATCTGTTGTAAAATAGTGGATCAGAAAAAACTCATCCAACAAGATCTCAGACAACGGTGCCTTCTGTTAAAGGCAAATCATCACCCTCAAAATGGTCAAAAAAATATAAAAAATGTGTATACATATATTTATTGTAGAATCAAAGAACAAAGTTTTGTTAAGAATTAGTTTTATTATAAACATTGCACTAAGTAGATCATGAGGTCCTAACCCCAGCTATCTTAATTCACCTTGTTTATCAGAGTTCTGGGAAGTTTGAGTCTATCTAAACCTGATAACCAGCTGAAGCCGGATTATTTACTCTTCATCAGCAAAAGCGGGGGTGGTTATTAAGGCTGGCTTCTGATTGGTGGACGTAGAATGAGGTTCCATGGATAAATACATGTCTGAGTCCTGATCCATCCTCACATCGTCACAATGGCCTTCCTGTGGATTGTTTCCTGTTTCGCTTTCATCAGCGCCGCTTACGGTAAGCAAGCAAGGCCCTGCTGCCTGTAGTATCAACTGAGCCAACATCCTTCATAGGACCCTCCATGGTTGAAATGTTAGTGGAACCTGAACATGACAATTTTGCGAACAGACGCAGTGCTCTGGTGGGTTTGAAATGGGTAATTGGGATAGTGCTCCTCTCTTAACTCCTGTGTGTTGCGTGCTGTTCAGGCTGCGGCTCCCCAGCCATCCAGCCCCAGGTGACTGGCTACGCCCGCATCGTCAACGGTGAGGAGGCCGTCCCCCACTCCTGGCCCTGGCAGGTGTCTCTGCAGGTGAGTCTTAGATATGTATGATGACATCATAATAATGACATCATGACTGATCATAACAACCTTGACCTCTCCTTTTTTGAACCCAGCAATCCAACGGATTCCATTTCTGCGGAGGTTCCCTGATCAATGAGAACTGGGTGGTCACCGCTGCTCACTGCAATGTCAAGTGAGTACGTTTCCATTCAGAAATCAACGTGTAGTTATGTACGAATAAAGGATTTTTATATAACAGGGACACAAGGATGTTTTTAAGTCATTTAAAAACTAATCTAAAATGTTTCAAAAAAGTTTGGACTGCAGGATCCATAATGCCTCCTTCTGTTCGTCTTCAGGACCTACCACCGTGTGATTGCTGGAGAGCATGACAAGAGCAGAGCCTCCGATGAGAACATCCAGATCTTGAAGCCCTCTAAGGTATCTAATTACCTAACATATAACAAATTAGCTGAAATATTTCACGTAAAAAATGTAACATTTATGAAAATGAACTGATCATTACTAAATAATTGACTGAATAAATGTACCCCCTTCCACCTCTGTAGGTCTTCACCCACCCCAAATGGGACTCCAGAACCATCAACAACGACATCTCCCTCATCAAGCTGGCTTCCCCCGCTGTCTTGGGAACCAACGTCTCCCCTGTGTGTCTGGGTGAGAGCAGCGATGTCTTCGCCCCTGGCATGAAGTGTGTGACCAGCGGCTGGGGTCTGACCCGCTACAACGGTAAGACCCTCCACCATTCAGTTCCCATGAGCAGATGCTGCTGGGCAATTCAAATAACAGTACAATTCTTGATTCAAGATACATATTGACTGTCGGAACATATCAATCAAAGTAAAAAAAACATTTGACTGTAAATGTTTGCACACATAAACAACGTTCACTTGATAGCCCGGGTGTTTGTAACTTCCCCAAAAAAACTTTAATTGTCATGACATTAAATGATCCCATCACTAAATCTGTAGTTATCTCTCTCTTGTGATATCAGCCCCCGGCACCCCCAACAAACTTCAGCAGGCCGCTCTTCCCCTGATGTCCAACGAGGAATGCTCGCAGAGCTGGGGCAACAACATGATCTCCGATGTCATGATCTGTGCCGGTGCTGCTGGCGCTACCTCCTGCATGGTGAGACACCCTACAACAATCCTCCTTTCAGTGAGCTCAACATGTCAGTTACTTTGATGAAGCATGCGTCTCAACACTCTAATCTGGTGTGGTTGTTCTCTCAGGGTGACTCCGGTGGCCCTCTGGTCTGCCAGAAGGACAACATGTGGACCCTGGTCGGTATCGTCTCCTGGGGAAGCAGCCGCTGCTCTACCACCATCCCCGCTGTCTACGCCCGTGTCACCGAGCTCCGAGGCTGGGTGGACCAGATCCTGGCTGCCAACTGAGGATTCACACTCCAGCCTTCTCCAGACCTGGTTGGATAGCAAATTTCAATAAAATTTACTGGATGGTAAAAAAAAAAACTTCTCTCATGGATTAATTTGCACATTGACGTGTTGAATTGGAACATGCTGTCTGAATTGTCTCCCCAAGAGAGGGTGCTCTTTTACAAATGAAAAGGATAAAATCAACTTTCTGATCTCGAGGTTCAAGCTGGAAGAAATATTTCACTGACTAAAGTAGATCACCTTGTTTATAAATGCTGAGAAAAATACTGACAATTTAGGATGACTCCTTCTAATTACTCTTTGAGGAAGATATAATGTAGCCTACCCTGCACACTCTCCAGGTGTATTTTAGAAACAAAGTAAATGGACTGCATATGTCTAAAGCTTTTTTTCCAGCACACCGGGAGAAGTTTGCGTGAGTTGTCTTGCTCAGGGACACATCCACTCTTGGCTATGGTGAGCCGGGGATTGAACCAGCAATCTTCTAGTTGCCATAACTACAACCACTAAGTCCTGAGCCACTGCCGCCCTTCTTAAAGATCAAAACCTGCAGTTCAAAGGCTGAATCCAATCCCATCATTTACTTTACACATTGTTAAAGGTATGATGAAAAATCTCTCCCAATACTATGTTTTGTTTAATATTTAGTTGAGTTGTGTAATTACATTATCCCAATTGTATCAAACAATATTCAATCACAGAGAAATCTGTAGTTTTAATCCAGGTAACGGTCCTTTACATGTGGTGAGGTTGCATATCAGTTGTGTCATATGCTCTTTACCCCCTAACCTCCACGAAAACCAAACAGTTATCCCTTTTTTTTTGGTTTTCAATACAGCGACAATAATTTTACTACTTTTACTTTAAAATGGGTAAACTTGAATTTAATTGTAAAAGCTGCATGCAACACATTGATTTGCTCTCGCGCTCTCACACACACTTGTGTGTGAGAGCGCTATAGAGAGCTGCTATTTCACAGCAGTCCGTGAATAGCCCCTCCCACTATGTAATACTCAGAATTGTGTATAAATATTGAACAAAGGATGGCTCTATAGAGGAGTGCTTGTCTCATCGACAGCCATACATAGATACACACAGAGCCTTAGACAATGCAATATATAGGGAATTTTCATTTTCTTATCATTCGTATATCTGTATGGATGCTAGAAGAGGCGTCTGGCCGATTGAGAGTCCTACGGTGAAGCCCTTCCTGGTTGAAGGTGTTTATTTCATTTTAAAATAGAAAAAAAATAAATAAACAATAATTGCTTATTTGAAGTATTTGTGTTTCTAAATACGGAATAATGTGTACAATTGAGATTATAAATGATTTTATTTTGGGGGAAAATAAGCAATTAAATGCATCCAGAAATATCTCTTATGGGGCGATAGAAACATTGACCAGTCACTGCAGCAGCGCATAACTTGCTGACACAAGATATGCACAAAGCAACATCAATTTAGCCAATCAGCCTTTCGCAAATCTGATGCCTTAAGAGCAATTACTTTATCACCCAAGGCAGAGTCTGGTGGTGCAAAGGGGTCAACTATCCTAATTATGATGCACGATTTCAGCCGCCCGCCACGGTCAATAAGTGCTCTTCTCCGAAATCAGTTTGAGGGCAACTTGAAAGAAAGTCAAAGAACTTGGGCCAGATCGACCTATCAAAATCAGACAACAGATTAGCGGAAATTGTAAAACCTACATGCAAGGCATCACAAAGCTTTGGGATACAACCCAGCACAACTTTGTGATACCTTTATGTGTGGGAAAATTATTTTTTCTAATGTTTTCCTCATTGTTATTCTTTAACAAATTTGTTCATGACATTGAAAATAACAGTTTTAAGGAAAATTCAGGATCAGTCTTATGTATACACATTCGGTAGACGTTCTAATGTAGATTCAGATAATCCTGAAGTTTTTCAAAAGTTTGTTGATGTAGGGAAGCCCAAATGTTTCCCTTTTATTATCAGTTTATGTTGGTTTGAATTGCTGGGGTCAACTTGAGATGTTTGATGTGAATTTGATAGAATAAAATGTTTTCATGGTTCTAGCTTCTTTTCTATTTCATGTGTTTATCTGATTGATGCATTGCAATGTTAAACAGGCCCCAGGCCAATTTAGAGGGTATTTACAACCTTTGAAATCCCCAGTCATTGTTTCCCAAAATAGGGGCCCAAAATAACATTTGCATAGGGCCCCTAAAAAGGTAGAAACGGCCCTGCAAGGGAGGGTTAGGTAAAAAAGTTAGTTGTAATGAATTACTTTGTAATTTTGCAGAAGACATATGGTCAAAGTTTGTGTTTATTGCATGGAAAAGAAAATTCAAAGTTACAAGGGTTAAGATTGGAGCCTTGTAGTACCATGTCTTCATTTTACAGTTTGATCTTACTTACTAAGTAAATAACAGTAATTGCATTTGCAAGAAGATACACAGTTATCAAGAAGATGTAGAATGACCCTCAAAGATGAAAGTTCCAGAGGTAGAAGGTTCCAGGGAATCATTGAGGTTTATTAAAAAAAAAAAAAAAGGTTTAAATAATGAACACTTTATCAATCGTTTGAGCCATGAACAACAGACTCCATGTTTCAAACAATTTTCGAGCTAGACGATCATGAAGTCCCAACCCCAGCTTTCTTATCAACTTGTCTAACACAGCTCTGGGAAAGTAGAGTCTATCTAAACCTGATAACCAGCTGAAGCCGGATGATGTACTTTCCATGAGCGAAAGCGGGGGTGTATAGGTAAGCTAGCTTCCGATTGGTCGGCGCAGAAAGAGGTCCCATGGATAAATAGGTGTCCAAGTCCTGATCCACCCTCACATCTTCACAATGGCCTTCTTCTGGATTGTTTCCTGCTTTGCTTTCATCAGCGCCGCTTACGGTAAGCAAGCAAGGCCCTGCTGCCTGAAGTATCAAGTGACCTGATACAGTTTGACGGGCGCCCTGCATAGCTATATAACTTTAACCCAAAAACTAGAAAAAATATCTCCAACAGACGCAGTGCTCTGGTGGGTTTGAAATGGGTCACTTGGATAGTGCTCCTCTCTTAACTCCTGTGTGTTGCGTGCTGTTCAGGCTGCGGCTCCCCAGCCATCCAGCCCCAGGTGACTGGCTACGCCCGCATCGTCAACGGTGAGGAGGCCGTCCCCCCACTCCTGGCCCTGGCAGGTGTCTCTGCAGGTGAGCCGTAGATACCTTTGATGTTATTGGGCTGCCAGTTCAATCTCCGGCTCCTCCTAGCTGATTGGCGAGGTGTCCCTGAGCAAGACACGAAACTACACCCTAACTGCTCTCGACGAGCTATCTGTCGCCTTGCATGGCTGACTCTGCTGTCGAATGTGTGTGTGAACAATTGCAAGTCGTTTTGCAGAGAAGCGTCTGACAAATGGCCTAAATATAAATGTGAATGTAACTTCTGTATGCCATCTTCTGGCCATTTGATGTAACAACCGTGGTCTCTCCTTTTTGAACCCAGCAATCCAACCCTGCGTTCACACCAAAAGATGCAAAAAGTGATCCGCGTCACGATCCCATTCAAAGTGAATGTAGAGACGCGTTGCTGCTTTGCTGCTGCAGCTTTTGCTGCCGAGAAAACCGGCAGCAAAATTTGATTTGCGGCGCGTCAAAATCTGATTTGCAGCGCGGCATGCCCGTGCCCGCTACCGGGCACGGGCGGCGGGCGCGTTCACGTATTTTGCGGCGCGCCAAATGCTGCTCGAGTTGAAATATTTCAACTTTTCGGCAGCAAACGCGTGATGACAGCCAATCAGCGTTCAACAGCGTTGCCACGGAGGCGTTGCCACTGAGTGACATGCCGTAACAGCCAATCAGTGTTACTCCCTTGGAGTGACCTAGAGTTCACTACCGTTACATTTATTTAGTAACTCGAAAAACCCCACAAATCAGCATTCTGTAGTGTAGTTGTGTTTACAGTTAAACTAAACTATAGTAGTATGTGTATGTATAAGTATGCTAAAGGGCTAGCATAACAACCCCAAACAAACCCAGTTGGGTGCCAGGCAGCACCAGCCTTCCAGGCTCCGAATGGTCTCATGAACCCATAAACGACGGGCATTCCGACGTATCTCCCTCTTCCACAACAGGTAAAGACATGCAATGCTCGTAATGTCGGTTGTGAATGAATTCATAAGCACCGCGAAACTTCCCGCGCTGCAAAACTGCGGCGCAGCAAAACGTTTGCAGCGCGTCAAAACCTTTGCTGCGCCGCAAAACTTGATTTGCCGCGCCGCAAAACCTCGGCGTCAACGCGTTCGGGCAGCAAATGCATCTTTTGGTGTGAACGCAGGGCAACGGATTCCATTTCTGCGGAGGTTCCCTGATCAATGAGAACTGGGTTGTTACCGCTGCTCACTGCCATGTCGGGTGAGTACATTTCCATTTGGACTGAAATTAAATTAGCATTTTAAGAAGTCCTCATTCCTCAAGGTTTCGTTGTGCAATTGAAAAGAAAACTTGACGTTTGGACTGCAGGATCCATAATGCCTCCTTCTGTTTGTCTTCAGGACCTACCACCGTGTGATTGTTGGAGAGCATGACAAGAGCAGTGCCATTACCAGCGAGAAGGTCCAGATCCTGAAGCCCTCTAAGGTATCTAATTACCTAACCTTAAACCAACTACTGAACACCTTTTATATATTTTTGAAAGAAAGATGATCATAACCAAATAATTGACTCAATAAATGTACCCCCTTCCACCTCTGTAGGTCTTCACCCATCCTGAATGGAACTACAGAACCATCAACAACGACATCTCCCTCATCAAGCTGGCTTCCCCCGCTGTCTTGGGAACCACCGTCTCCCCTGTGTGTCTGGGTGAGAGCAGCGATGTCTTCGCCCCTGGCATGAAGTGTGTGACAAGCGGCTGGGGTCGGACCCGCTACAACGGTAAGACCCTCCACCATTCAGTTGCCATGAGCAGATGCTGCTGGGCAATTCAAATAACTGTACAGTTCTTGATAAAATGTATATATTGCATATCAAAAGTAAATGAACGCAAAGAACTGCAAATGTTTGCACATATAAAGAATGTTAACTTGATCGCCCGGCTGATAGAAACATCCCCGAAAAATCGAAGTGTTTTTCATGACATTATTAAATGATCCCAACTCTAACTCTGTATCTCTCTCTTGTGATATCAGCCCCCGGCACCCCCAAAAAGCTTCAGCAGGCCGCTCTTCCCCTGATGTCCAACGAGCAGTGCAAGCGTAGCTGGGGCAGCAACAAGATCTCTGATGTCATGATCTGTGCCGGTGCTGCTGGCACTTCCTCCTGCATGGTGAGACAATCTTAATACACCCTGCAACACTTCCCCTTTCATTGGCCCTGCATTGAGCTCAACATGTCAGTTACTTTGATGAAGCATGCGTCTCAACACTCTAATCTGGTGTGGTTGTTCTCTCAGGGTGACTCCGGTGGCCCTCTGGTCTGCCAGAAGGACAACGTGTGGACCCTGGTCGGTATCGTCTCCTGGGGAAGCAGCTTCTGCTCTACCTCCACCCCCGCTGTCTACGCCCGTGTCACTGAGCTCCGAGGCTGGGTGGACCAGATCCTGGCTGCCAACTAAGGATTCACACTCCAACCTTCAGTCCTTTCCAGAGTCCAGACACCTCACTTTTCCTGGTTGGATGGCAAATTTTAATAAAATGTACTACTTGAACACAAAACAATCATCTCTCGTGGATTCATTTGCACATTGACACGTTGAATTGTCCATGCTGTCTTACTGTCTCTCACCAAGAGAGGTTGATCTTTTACACATAGAAAGTATAGAAACAACTTCCTGATCTCAAGGTTCAAGCTGGTAGAAAGTATATCACTGACTCAAGTGGATCACATTGCTTTTAAATGATGAGGAAATCTCTGTGCGAATTCTAGCATGCATCCCAACTCATTACTACTTCTGTATGAAGGCATACCACGGAACCGAGCTTTCACTCAACCATCTATCCTTATCAGCTATTCAGCGCATTACATGTTTATCGATACTATGTGATGGTTTTAACTACCACTAATTAAAAAGATTGTAATTTCTACTGACAATTTATGGTGACTCCTTCTAGCTACTCTTTGAGGAAAGTATACTGTAGCCTGCCCACTCTCCAGTTGTCCTTAAGAAACTATGAAATGGACAGCTTATGTACAGCGCATTTCTGTACACTGGCAACTCATCAGCCAGCTCATCGGGAGCAGTTTTCGTGCGGTGTCTTACTCAGGGACACATCTACTCTTGGCTAGGATGGGCCGGGGATTGAACCAGCAGTCTTCTAGTTGCCAAAAAAACTGCTACCACTAAGTCCTGAGCCAATGCCGCCCTTCTTAAAGAAAAAAACCTGCAATTCAAAGGCTAAATCCAATCCCATAATTTACTTTAGATATTGCTTGAAGGTATGATGAAACATTTCTGCATCAAAATATCCCAAAACGATGTTTTGTTTAATATTTTGTTGAGTGGTGTAATTACATTATCCCAATCATATTCAACAATATTCAAACACAGAGGAATCTGTAGTTGTAATCAAGGTAACGATCCGTTACATGTGGTAAGGTTGCATGTCAATGGCGTCATATGCCCTTTACCCCAACCCCCCTTTCTTCTGTTTAAACAAAACAGCAATCCAGAAGATATTTCAATACAGTCAAGTTAGTAATTCTCCTAATTGTGTAGAAATATTGAAGATAGGATGGCTCTATATAGGTGTGATTATCTCCTATGCAGCCATACATAGATACACAGACAGACTCGTACTGATGATCAAGTCTTTAGTGCTCCGCATCAGATCGCTGTAATTAGGAGTATGAATTTCTGTTGAGTATCAATAACACTATTAACCCAGCTACCTATTCCCCCCCCCTGACCCCCTCCTTTTTTGCAATATGCGTCCTACATGGTAGGATAGGGCCCCTGAAATAAACTGGAGGCCCCAAAACGGTGCCATTAAAGCGTTTTTATTTATTTATTAATTTACTAATGTATTATTCATTTAATTGACTGGTCTCTCTTGGTTGCCAAATCAGGTGAGTGAAATCCTCTGTACATTATGAAAGAAATGTATACAAATTAATATTAACTACAAAAATCGATACATTTTATTTAGACTCTGCCTAATCTAGGGCAGTTCTGTTTTTTGAGCAAATCAACCTCAATATTACACATTAAATACAACTTATTAGGATATATTGTTTGTTTGATATTGTTTTCATCATTTGTATTTTGAATGGATGCTAGAAGCTTCGGGCCGATTGAGACTCCTAAGGTGAAGCCCTCCCTGGTTGAAAGTGTTCTTCTTTTTAAAATATATATTTTTTAAGTAAACAATCATTACTTATTTTTAGTATTTGTGTGTTTGAATACTGAATAACGTGTACAATTTAAGATATAAATAATTATATTTTGGTGGAAAATAAACAATTCTATTCATCCAGAAATATCTAATATGGGGCGATAGAAACATTGACCAGTAACTGCAGCAGCACAGCCAATTGCGTACCCAAGATATGCACATAGCAACATCAATTTAGCCAATCAGCCTTCTCGAATCTGATGCCTTAAGAGCAATTAATCTGTCAACTGGCAGCTTCAGACGGTGGTGGATAGTCCCAAAATAGGGCCCTCCAAAAAACGTCTTGCATAGGGCCCCCAAGAAGGTAGAAACGGCACTGCAAGGGAGGGTTAGGTAAAAAAGTTAATTGTAATGACTTATTTTGTAATTTTGCAGGAGGAACATGGTCAAAGTTTTTATTGCATGGAAAAGAAAATTCAAAGTTACAAGGGTTTGGATAAGAGCCTTGAGCCATGAACAATATAATCCATTATATTTCAAACAATTTTCCAGCTAGTCAATCATGAAGTTCCAACCGTTACTGTTTTATCAGCTTGTCTAACATAGCTCTGGGAAGTTAGAGTCTATCTAAACCTGATAACCAGCTGAAGCCGGATGATGTACTTTCCATGAGCGAAAGCGGGGATGTATAGTTAAGCTAGCTTCTGATTGGTGGACGCAGAACCAGGTCCTATGGATAAATACGTGTCTGAGTCCTGATCTATCCTCACATCGTCACAATGGCCTTCCTGTGGACTGTTTCCTGCTTCGCTTTCATCAGCGCCGCTTACGGTAAGCAAGCAAGTCCCTGCTGCCTGAAGTATTAACTGACCCGTTCCAGTTTGACGGTGCCCTGCATAGTTATAGAAGTTTTACACAAAAACTAGAAAAAACGTCTCCAACAGACGCAATACTCTGTTGGGTTTGAAATGGGTCACTTGGATATTGCTCCTCTCTTAACTCCTGTGTGTTGCGTGCTGTTCAGGCTGCGGCTCCCCAGCCATCCAGCCCCATGTGACTGGCTACGCCCGCATCGTCAACGGTGAGGAGGCCGTCCCCCACTCCTGGCCCTGGCAGGTGTCTCTGCAGGTGAGCCGTAGATACCTTTGATGCTATTGGGCTGCCAGTTCAATCTCCGGCTCCTCAAAGCTGATTGTCGAGGTGTCCCTGAGCAAGACACGAAACTACACCCTAACTGCTCTCGACGAGCTACCTGTTGCCTCGCATGGCTGACTCTGTGAATGTGTTTATGAACAATTGCAAGTCACTTTGGAGAGAAGCGTCTGACAAATGGCCTAAATATATATGTAAATGTAACTTCTGCATGCCATGTTCTGGCCACTTGATTTAACAACCGTAGTCTCTCCTTTTTGAACCCAGCAATCCAACGGATTCCATTTCTGCGGAGGTTCCCTGATCAATGAGAACTGGGTTGTCACCGCTGCTCACTGCAATGTCAGGTGAGTACATTTCCATTTGGACTCAAATTAAATTAGCATTTTAAGAAGTCCTCATTCCTCAAGGTTTAGTTGTGCATTGAAAAGAAAACTTGACGTTTGGACTGCAGGATCCATAATGCCTCCTTCTGTTTGTCTTCAGGACCTACCACCGTGTGATTGTTGGAGAGCATGACAAGAGCAGTGCCATTACCAGCGAGAAGGTCCAGATCCTGAAGCCCTCTAAGGTATCTAATTAATTACCTAACCTTAAACCAACTACTGAACCACACCTTTTTATATATTTTTGAAAGAAAGATGATCATAACCAAATAATTGACTTAATAAATGTACCCCTTTCCACCTCTGTAGGTCTTCACCCATCCTGAATGGAACTCCAGAACCATCAACAACGACATCTCCCTCATCAAGCTGGCTTCCCCCGCTGTCTTGGGAACCACCGTCTCCCCTGTGTGTCTGGGTGAGAGCAGCGATGTCTTCGCCCCTGGCATGAAGTGTGTGACCAGCGGCTGGGGTCTGACCCGCTACAACGGTAAGACCCTCCACCATTCAGTTGCCATGAGCAGATGCTGCTGGGCAATTCAAATAACTGTACAGTTCTTGATAAAATGTATATATTGCATATCAATAAAGTAAATGAACGCAAAGAACTGCAAATGTTTGCACATATAAAGAATGTTAACTTGATCGCCCGGCTGATAGAAACATCCCCGAAAAATCGAAGTGTTTTTCATGACATTATTAAATGATCACAACTCTAACTCTGTATCTCTCTCTTGTGATATCAGCCCCCGGCACCCCCAACAAGCTTCAGCAGGCCGCTCTTCCCCTGATGTCCAACGAGCAGTGCAAGCGTAGCTGGGGCAGCAACATGATCTCTGATGTCATGATCTGTGCCGGTGCTGCTGGCGCTACCTCCTGCATGGTGAGACAATCTTAATACACCCTGCAACACTTCCCCTTTCATTGGCCCTGCATTGAACTCAACATGTCAGTTACTTTGATGTAGCATGCGTCTCTCAACACTCTAATCTGGTGTGGTTGTTCTCTCAGGGTGACTCCGGTGGCCCTCTGGTCTGCCAGAAGGACAACGTGTGGACCCTGGTCGGTATCGTCTCCTGGGGAAGCAGCCGCTGTTCTACCTCCACCCCCGCTGTCTACGCCCGTGTCACCGAGCTCCGAGGCTGGGTGGACCAGATCCTGGCTGCCAACTAAGGATTCACACTCCAACCTTCAGTCCTTTCCAGAGTCCAGACACCTCACTTTTCCTGGTTGGATGGCAAATTTTAATAAATGTACTACTTGAACACAAAACAATCATCTCTCGTGGATTCATTTGCACATTGACACGTTGAATTGTCCATGCTGTCTTACTGTCTCTCACCAAGAGAGGTTGATCTTTTACACATAGAAAGTATAGAAACAACTTCCTGATCTCAAGGTTCAAGCTGGTAGAAAATATATCACTGACTCAAGTGGATCACATTGCTTTTAAATGATGAGGAAATCTCTGTGCGAATTCTAGCATGCATCCCCAACTCATTACTACTTATGTATGACGGCATACCACGGAACCGAGCTTTCACTCAACCATCTATCCAGTTCAGCTATTCAGCGCATACATGTTTATCGGTACTATGTGATGGTTTTAACTACCACCAATTAAAAAGATTGTAATTTCTACTGACAATTTATGGTGACTCCTTCTAGCTACTCTTTGAGGAAAGTATACTGTAGCCTGCCCACTCTCCAGTTGTCCTTAAGAAACTATGAAATGGACAGCTTGTGTACAGCGCTTTCTGTACACTGGCAACTCATCAGCCAGCTCATCGGGAGCAGTTTTCGTGCGGTGTCTTGCTCAGGGACACATCTACTCTTGGCTAGGATGGGCCGGGGATTGAACCAGCAGTCTTCTAGTTGCCAAAAAACTGCTACCACTAAGTCCTGAGCCAATGCCGCCCTTCTTAAAGAAAAAAACCTGCAATTCAAAGGCTAAATCCAATCCCATAATTTACTTTAGATATTGCTTGAAGGTATGATGAAACATTTCTGCATCAAAATATCTCAAAACGATGTTTTGTTTAATATTTTGTTGAGTTGTGTACTTACATTATCCCAATTATATTCAACAATATTCAAACACAGAGGAATCTGTAGTTGTAATCAAGGTAACGATCCGTTACATGTGGTGAGGTTGCATGTCAATGGCGTCATATGCCCTTTACCCCAACCCCCCTTTCTTCTGTTTAAACAAAACAGTAATCCAGAAGATATTTCAATACAGTCAAGTTAGTAATTCTCCTAATTGTGTAGAAATATTGTAGGATGGCTCTATATAGGTGTGATTATCTCCTATGCAGCCATACATAGATACACAGACAGACTCGTACTAATGATCAAGTCTTTAGTGCTCCGCATCAGATCGCTGTAATTAGGAGTATGAATTTCTGTTGAGTATCAATAACACTAGTAACCCAGCTACCTATTCCCCCCCCCTGACCCCCTCCTTTTTGCAATATGCGTCCTACATGGTAGGATAGGGCCCCTGAAATAAACTGGAGGCCCCAAAACGGTTCCATTAAAGCGTTTTTATTTATTTATTTATTTATTTACTAATGTATTTATTCATTTAATTGACTGGTCTCTCTTGGTTGCCAAATCAGGTGAGTGAAATCCTCTGTACATTATGAAAGAACTGTATACAAATTAATATTAACTACAAAATCAATACATTTTATTAGACTCTGCCTAATCTAGGGCAGTTCTGTTTTTGAGCAAATCAACCTCAATATTACACATTAACTACAACTTATTAGGATATATGTTTGTTTGATATTTGTTTTCATCATTTGTATTTTTGAATGGATGCTAGAAGCTTCGGGCCGATTGAGACTCCTACGGTGAAGCCCTCCCTGGTTGAAAGTGTTCTTTTTAAAATAAATATTTTTTTAAGTAAACAATCATTACTTATTTTTAGTATTTGTGTGTTTGAATACTGAATAACGTGTACAATTTAAGATATAAATCATTATATTTGGGGGAAAATAAACAATTCTATTCATCCAGAAATATCTAATATGGGGCGATAGAAACATTGACCAGTCACCGCAGCAGCACAGCCAATTGCGTACCCAAGATATGCACATAGCAACATCAATTTAGCCTGTCAGCCTTCTCGAATCTGATGCCTTAAGAGCAATTAATCTGTCAACTGGCAGCTTCAGACGGTGGTGGATAGTCCCAAATTATGGCCCTCCAAAAAACGTCTTGCATAGGGCCCCCAAGAAGGTAGAAACGGCACTGCAAGGGAGGGTTAGGTAAAAAAGTTAATTGTAATGACTTATTTTGTAATTTTGCAGGAGGAACATGATCAAAGTTTTTATTGCATGGAAAAGAAAATTCAAAGTTACAAGGGTTTGGATAAGAGCCTTGAGCCATGAACAATATAATCCATTATATTTCAAACAATTTTCCAGCTAGTCAATCATGAAGTTCCAACCGTTACTGTCTTATCAGCTTGTCTAGCATAGCTCTGGGAAGTTAGAGTCTATCTAAACCTGATAACCAGCTGAAGCCGGATTATGTACTTTCCATGAGCGAAAGCGGGGATGCATAGGTAAGCTAGCTTCTGATTGGTGGACGCAGAACCAAGTCCTATGGATAAATACGTGTCTGAGTCCTGATCTATCCTCACATCGTCACAATGGCCTTCCTGTGGACTGTTTCCTGCTTCGCTTCATTAGCGCCGCTTACGGTAAGCAAGCAAGTCCCTGCTGCCTGAAGTATTAACTGACCTGATACAGTATGACGGCGCCCTGCATAGTTATAGAAGTTTTACACAAAAACTAGAAAAAACGTCTCCAACAGACGCAGTACTCTGTTGGGTTTGAAATTGGTCATTTGGATATTGCTCCTCTCTTAACTCCTGTGTGTTGCGTGCTGTTCAGGCTGCGGCTCCCCAGCCATCCAGCCCCAGGTGACTGGCTACGCCCGCATCGTCAACGGTGAGGAGGCCGTCCCCCCACTCCTGGCCCTGGCAGGTGTCTCTGCAGGTGAGCCGTAGATACCTTTAATGTTATCGGGCTGCCAGTTCAATCTCCGGCTCCTCCTAGCTGATTGTCGAGGTGTCCCTGAGCAAGACACGAAACTACACCCTAACTGCATCTCGACGAGCTACCTGTTGCCTCCCATGGCTGACTCTGTGAATGTGTGTGTGAACAATTGCAAGTCACTTTGGAGAGAAGCGTCTGACAATGGCCTAAATATATATGTAAATGTAACTTCTGCATGCCATGTTCTGGCCACTTGATGTAACAACCGTGGTCCTCTCCTTTTTGAACCCAGCAATCCAACGGATTCCACTTTCTGCGGAGGTTCCCTGATCAATGAGAACTGGGTGGTCACCGCTGCTCACTGCAATGTCAGGTGAGTAATTTCCATTTGGACTCAAATTAAATTAGCATTTTAAGAAGTCCTCATTCCTCAAGGTTAGTTGCGCAATTGAAAGAAAACTTGACGTTTGGACTGCAGGATCCATAATGCCTCCTTCTGTTTGTCTTCAGGACCTACCAACCGTGTGATTGTTGCGAGCATGACAAGAGCAGTGCCATTACCAGCGAGAAGGTCCAGATCCTGAAGCCCTCTAAGGTATCTAATTACCTAACCTTAAACCAACTACTGAACAACCCCTTTTTATATATTTTTGAAAGAAAGATGATCATAACCAAATAATTGACTCAATAAATGTACCCCTTTCCACCTCTGTAGGTCTTCACCCATCCTGAATGGAACTCCAGGACCATCAACAACGACATCTCCCTCATCAAGCTGGCTTCCCCCGCTGTCTTGGGAACCACCGTCTCCCCTGTGTGTCTGGGTGAGAGCAGCGATGTCTTCGCCCTGGCATGAAGTGTGTGACCAGCGGCTGGGGTCTGACCCGCTACAACGGTAAGACCCTCCACCATTCAGTTGCCATGAGCAGCTGCTGCTGGGCCCATTCAAATAACTGTACAGTTCTTGATAAATGAATCTATTGCATATCAATAAAGTAAATGAACGCAAGACTCACAAATGTTTGCACATATAAGAATGTTAACTTGATCGCCCGGCTGATAGCAACATCCCCGAAAAATCGAAGTGTTTTTTCATGATTTTTAAATGATCACAACTCTAACTTGTATCTCTCTCTTGTGATATCAGCCCCCGGGCACCCCCAACAAGCTTCAGCAGGCCGCTCTTCCCCTGATGTCCAACGAGCAGTGCAAGCGTAGCTGGGGCAGCAACATGATCTCTGATGTCATGATCTGTGCCGGTGCTGTGGCGCTACCTCCTGCATGGTGGGACAATCTTAATACACCCTGCAACACTTCCCTTTCATTGGCCCTGCATTGAGCTCAACTGTCAGTTACTTTGATGAAGCATGAGTCTCTCAACACTCTAATCTGGTGTGGTTGTTCTCTCAGGGTGACTCCGGTGGACCCTCTGGTCTGCCAGAAGGACAAGTGTGGACCTGGTCGGTATCGGTATCCTGGGGAAGCAGCCGCTGCCTTACCTCCACCCCCGCTGTCTACGCCCCGTGTCACGAGCTCGAGGGCTGGGGGACCAGATCCTGGCTTGCCAACTAAGGATTCACAACTCCAACCTTCCAGTCCTTTCCAGAGTTCCAGACACCTCACTTTTCCTGGTGGATGGCAAATTTTAATAAAATGTACTACTTGAACACAAAACAATCATCTCTCGTGGATTAATTTGCACATTGACACGTTGAATTGTCCATGCTGTCTTACTGTCTCTCACCAAGAGAGGTTGATCTTTTACACATAGAAAGTATAGAAACAACTTGCTGATCTCAAGGTTAAGCTGGTAGAAAATATATCACTGACTCAAGTGGATCACATTGCTTTTAAATGATGAGGAAATCTCTGTGCGAATTCTAGCATTGCATCCCAACTTCATTACTACTTCTGTATGAAGGAATACTATGGCAACCGAGCTTTCACTAACCCTATATCCAGTTCAGCCATTCAGCGCATTACATGTATACCTCTACTATGTGATGCTTTTAACCTACCACTACATTAAACTAATACTCCTAATTAAAAATTAACTACCACTAATATGACAATTTATGGTGGACTCCTTCTAGCTACTATTTGAGGAAACTACTATTGTAGCTGCCACTCTCCAGTTGTCCTTAAGAAACTATGAAATGGACAGTTTATGTACCGCGCTTTCTGTACGCTGGCAACTCAACAGCCAGCTATCTGGAGCAGTTTTCGTGCGGTGTCTTGCTCAGGGACAACCTCTACTCTGGGCTAGGAGGGCCGGGGGATTGACCCCGCAGTCTCTCTAGTTGCCAAAAAAAAACTGCTACCACTAAGTCCTGAGCCACTGCGCCCCTTCTTAAAGGTCAAAACCTGCAGTTCAAAGGCTGAATCCAATCATCATTACTTTACCATTGTTAAGGTATGATGAAACATTTCTGCATCAAAATATCCCAAACCGATGTTTTGTTCAATATTTGTTGAGTTGTGTAATTACATTATCCAATTGTATTCAACAATATTCAAACACAGAGGCATCTGTAGTTGTCATCAAGGTAACAATACGTACATGTGTTGAGGTTGCATGTCAATGGCGTCATATGCCCTTTTCCCCAACCCCCCCTTCTTCTGTTTACCAAACAGTAATCCAGAAGATATTTCAATACAGTCAAGTAGTCATGTCTCTAATTGTGTAGAAATATGAAGATAGGATGGCTCTATCTTAGGTGTGATTATCTCATGCAGCCATACATAGATAAAGACAGACTCGCTCATACTGATGATCAAGTCTTAGTGCTCCGATCAGATCGCTTGTAATTAGGAGTATTGAATTCTGTGAGTATCAATACCACTATTAACCCAGCTACCTATCCCTCCCCTGACCCCATCCTTTTTTGCCAATTATGTGTCCTACATGGTTAGATAGGAGCACCAAAACGGTTGTTGCCATTAAAGCGGTTTTTACTTATTATTTAATAATTTACTAATGTATTTTAATTCATTTTAATTGACTGGGTCTCTCTTGGTTGCAACAATCAGTGTGAGTTGAATCCTCTGTCATATGAAAGAACTGTATAAAAATTAATATTAACTATAAAAGTACTAATGCATTTTATTTAGACACTGAAATATCTAGGGCAGAGTTCTGTCTTTTGAGCAATCAACCTTCAATCTTACACATTAACTCCAACTTATTCGGATATATTGTTTGTTTGATATTTGTTTCTTCCATTTGTATTTTTGTATAGATGCTTCTAGAAAAGCTTCTGGCCGATTGAGACCCCTACGGTGAAGCCCCTCCCGGTTGAAAGTGTTTTTTCTTTTTAAATAAATATTCTTTTTAAATAACAATTACGTTATATTTGTGTGTTTAAATACTGAATAATGTGTACAATTAAAAATATAATCATTATATTTTGGGGGAAAAATAAGCAATTCTATTCATCCGAAATATCTATTGCGGGGCGGATAAAAAACTGACAGTCACTGCAGCAGCACAGCCAATTGCGTACACAAGATATGCACATCGCATCATCAATTAGCCAATCAGCCTTCCTCAATCTGATTGTCCTTAAGAGCAATAATTTGTCACCAAAGGGCAGCGTCAGACGGTGGATAGTTCAAAATAGGGCCCCCCAAAAAACTTCTTCATAGGGCCCCCAAGAAGGTAGAAGAAACGGCACAGCAAGGGAGGGTTAGGTAAAAAGCTCATGTAATGATTATTTTGTAATTTTGCAGGAGGACCTATATGTCCAAAGTTAGTTTTTATGCATGGAAAATAAAATTCAAAGTTACAAGGGTTTGGCATAAGAGCTTGTAGTCACCATGAGGGGTGTTTCTAGGTTTCATAAACATCGGGGCTTAGTATAGCTGGTTCTACCAGACTCTCGACTCACTTCATTCATTTGTACAGCGAGTCTGGACCCTAATCAATGACAAACGTTAACTCACTGGAAGGCGGGTGTCTGTTGAAGTCTCATAATGATTGGATCTGCCCAGTGCCACTCTGGAATCTGCCTAACCAATCGCTAACGTTTGGTTGGACGTATGTCATGCGCCGGGACTCACGCGCAGGTTGTACACAAACCAAACACCTTGGCGCGTCTGCACGAAAATGTCCGTCAACGACAGCCTGCAGGTTGTTGTCGAATTTAATTATCAGGGAAAAATGGCACATGTAAATACCCCTACCGACCTACAACAACTCAAAATGGCGTACGACTTTATCGTCATTGTTCTCAGACACGCCCTCTGTTCGCTGATTGGTGGCCGCTGTGGCGGCACCAGAAACAAATTACATACAGCAGGTCCAGACCTAGTAGTGAAGGGAAATTCAACTTGAGCGGAAGTACTTAGCGGGGGAGCCACGGCTAGGCTTAGCCCAGACAGAAAATGCCAAAATTATTTCCATGCTTTATTTTGCATGAACGTTTTCAGAATGCTTCACCTAAATAAACAAAATGCAGTTTTTTTATAGCTACCTGACTGCTGTGCTGCTTATCCCCAAATGTCTAAGTTCATTCAAGTTATTTCAGAGTAAAATGACTACCTACACGTGGACGGACTATACGCATACACATCTGATGGGGATAGGATAGTCTAATCACTTGATGGTGGTAAAAAGTATTTTTTTTTTTTAACTGTTTCTTCTCTGGGCCAGAAGGACTACTCGACTAGGCTAGTACTTATAAATAATAAATTTATTTTTTAACCCCAAAATTAATTCAGGGCTAATAACCACAGGGTCTGTGTTAGGATGTTTGGTTTCAGGGGTCTGCGTTCAGGGCCTAATCTGAGGGAGGGGGGATATACATTGTAAATACATGAATAGGCTTGAATTAGTAGTAATATGGAGGTGAATAACAGTCATGTATATTAAATGTATTGCAGGAGTTTAGCTTGACATTAACCAAGTTGAAGGACAATTAAATGAACCGCACCAAACATGTAAGGTCAATTTGGGATTTTAATATATAAACAATAACACTTGACAAAAGTTTAATACAATTTTGTAAAGGAAAGCAGAGGAAAACATTTTCCCAAATGAATCTTTTCAAAATGTCACCACCATTCCGAAAGCAAGTGCAGAGGTTTGTGTAAAAGCAGTCCTCCCTGACCAGCTCTGTCCCCGACTCTAAACCCTGACTCTCAACCCTAACGCTGAACCATCTGATGGCAGGAAGACGCGCCTTCAGTGTAAAGGTTTGAACCACAGATACGGAAGAAAAGAGGAAGCAGAAGAGAGTAGTGAAGTAGTAGTGAGGTTAGTGACAAACATGAGGGAAAGGCGTGTGGAAGCACACGGTTACATGTGGGGTCAAGAAGATCACTCCCACTGGAGGTCATTGATCCATCAGCCTCAGACTGCTGAGCTCAGCAGGTCTTTCTGGAGGACGAGGCTCAGATGAACTGAGGAGACGGGACCAGCAGGATGTCAGGATTAGGGCGGGTTCAGCTCAGGTGTGTCTACCCCCGACCAAACAGGATCAGGTGAGGTTCAGCACAGGTGGTTCTGCCTGGACAAAACAAGGACATTGATCGGGTTCAATATTCAAAAGATGCAACATTATCTGAACCAAAGATAAGTCATTAAGGAGCAGGCAGGCCTTGGGGCGCCTTGCTCAAGGACGTATCACAGTATTCTGAGGACTTCAACCCGGCACCATTGGTTTGAGAATTGAACCCCCAACCCCCTACCTAATCCACTATGTCCAGATAATGCAAACTTATAAGGAAACCTTGATGGTAGAGTCCTGGTTGTCCTCAGGATTTGCCTTCCAGATGTACAGCGCGAAACAGCGCGACTCTGGCCCTAAAGTCTGGTAACAAACATGTAGTTTGTCTTATTTTTAAGCCCTTTATTTCCAGTTTGTTTGGTTAATACAAACTTACAATCCTTGTTGGTAGAGTGATGGTCATCCTCCAGATTCACGGCTCCCCTACCAGCTTGCCTCCGCTCCAGAAACACGTTCTAGTAAGAAAACACAGCGGTAGTTGGTTAACGCATGTCAAAGTAACAGCTGTATTTTGCCCTTTAAGTCAACCATGTAAGTAAATACAAACTTACGAGGAATCCTTGTTGGTCGATTCCTAGTCATCCTCCAGCGCCTCAGCTCCTCCAGCAGCTCTCCTCGGACAGAGTCCTGGTCTGGAACAAACAGCGGAAGTCTTGCTTCAACATGAGGTAAAACAGATGTAGTCGTCTGGTATATATGGTAAAAACACCGGTAGTTTGTGGTAGTAGTATTCTACGAGAAGTGGCAGTGAGTGTGATAATCACTTCAGAGTCAGGCTCCATCTACCCCACGACAGACGTCATTCACCAGGCAGGCCCTCCACCAGCTCCTCCACCAGGCAGGGCCTTCAGCACGACTCCTCCTTCAGCTCGGCTCCTTCAGCACGGCTCCTCCATCAGCTCCTTCAGCCATGGATCCCAGGTCTGGTTACAAACACAGTTGGTCTCAGCAGTAAATCACCTGGGGACGCAACACACCCCACCTCCTGCATCTGAGGTTCACTTGTAAAATGGGAGACAAATTTAAACACTTAAATTAGACAACGTCTGCAGATTGTCGCGGTCAGCAATTCATCCACAACGGTTGTAGCAGCACTAGTAACATTAATGGCTCATATGACTCTTGCATAACCCCCGTATGAATTAACTCAAATCACAGCTTGGCACAGATTTAAAGTCATAAGATGATCAAAACCAGACATAAACTACCGTGGATTTTAATGTTTCAGATGAGCTTGGTGATGGTTACCCTTTGGTCCGGTGCTGCAGGCTCCTGGTCTCCAGCCCCAGTCTCCGGTCCACCCTGGCACCACAGGCCTCCGGGCTCCAGCCTCTCAGCCTCGCCTTTCAGCTACAGCAGCAGGTTTATATCAGCATTTGCCCAACAACACACACACACACACACACACACACACACACACACACCTTAATATAGATACAAACTATTGTGGTAACCCGCTCTCCTAATGTGCCGGCCGGGTTCCAGGTACGAATCACACTTTAAGCAAGGTTTAAGCCGCACTCGGCAATTATTGCATACATTTTAGACAGATTATACTCACGGTCTCTAGGGCCTCAGTGCGCCTCTAGTCGCTCGCAGAGCCGAGCACTTCCTTCTAATCGCTCCCGGTTCCCCGGAAAGTCAGTCCTCATGCTCATTTTAAAGTCTCTTCCTGGCTGTCCAGCCAGGTGTCTCCCATCTCGCTGATTGGGGTTCGGTAGGTGCTCTCCGTCGCCGGGTGGTGGGTGACGGCAGTATCGGCCGTCCAGGATCAAACCTCGGGTCCGTCCGGACCGAGGTTTAAGGGGCGAGACGCCACACTATACAGATACCCCCCACACACACACACACACACACACACACACACACACACACACACACACACACACACACACACACACACGTGCACAGATCTGACTGGGGATAGGATAGGTTAATACACTTGAGTTGGTAAACAGGTTTTTTTTTATTCTCTTGCCAGAAGGACTATGGCTACCTAGACTAGGCTAATTATAAATGTTTATATATATATAAATATATATATTTTTTATTTTTTATTTCTTTCCCAAAGATCATATTCGGGGCTAATTAAATAACATCCAAGGCTTTAGCCCCGAATAAAACAGCATAGGGACGCCACTGATACCATGAAAACAAACATGCCTTAATTGTACAGTTTGAGCTTACCTATGTAAATGACATTAAATGCGTCTGCAAAAAGATACACAGTATTCAAGAAGATGCAGCATGACCCTCAAAGATGAAAGTTCCTGAGGAAGTAGTTACCAGGGAAGTAGAGACGTTTATTTTTAAAGGAGACATATTATATCACCAGGTGTGAGTGTGATTAGCCTTACAAGCCATTTCGAAAATCTGCCCCAACATGACATCACTAGTGGGCGTGTCCACCTAGATCAGTGCTGGATAGATCAATCTACCAGCCTACTAGTGATTTCATAAGGGGGAGATTTTAAAGCGGCTTGTAAGGCTAATCACACTCCCGCCTGGTGGCATAATATGTCTCCTTTAACAGAAAAAAAAGTTAAACAAAAGGTTAAATAATTAACCCTTTATATATCGTTTGAGCCATGAACAATAGAATCCATTATATTTAAAAAAAAAATTCCAGCTAGACAATCATGAAATCCCAACCCCAGCTGTCTTATCAACTTGTCTAACACAGCTCTGGGAAGTTAGAGTCTATCTAAACCTGATAACCAGCTGAAGCCGGATGATGTACTTTCCATGAGCGAAAGCGGGGATGTATATAGGTAAGCTAGCTTCTGATTGGTGGACGCAGAACGAGGTCCCATGGATAAATACGTGTCTGAGTCCTGCTCCATCTTCACATCTTCACAATGGCCTTCTTCTGGATTGATAGCTGTATAAGTTTAACCCAAAAACAAGAACATTTCTCCAACAGACGCAGTGCTCTGGTGGGTTTGAAATGGGTCACTTGGATAGTGCTCCTCTCTTAACTCCTGTGTGTTGCGTGCTGTTCAGGCTGCGGCTCCCCAGCCATCCAGCCCCAGGTGACTGGCTACGCCCGCATCGTCAACGGTGAGGAGGCCGTCCCCCACTCCTGGCCCTGGCAGGTGTCTCTGCAGGTGAGCCGTAGATACCTTTGATGTTATTGGGCTGCCAGTTCAATCTCCGGCTCCTCCTAGCTGATTGTCGAGGTGTGCCTGAGCAAGACACGAAACTACACCCTTACTGCTCTCGACGAGCTACCGGTTGCCTCCCATGGCTGACTCTGCTGTCGGTGTGTGAATGTGTGTATGAACAATTGCAAGTCGCTTTGGAAAGAAGCGGCCTAAATGTAAATGTGAATGTAACTTCTGCATGCCATGTTCTGGCCACTTGATGTAACAACCGTGGTCTCTCCTTTTTTGAACCCAGCAATCCAACGGATTCCATTTCTGCGGAGGTTCCCTGATCAATGAGAACTGGGTGGTCACCACTGCTCACTGCAATGTCAGGTGAGTACATTTCCATTTGGACTCAAATTAAATTAGCATTTTAAGAAGTCCTCATTCCTCAAGGTTTAGTTTTGCAATTGAAAAGAAAACTTGACGTTTGGACTGCAGGATCCATAATGCCTCCTTCTGTTTGTCTTCAGGACCTACCACCGTGTGATTGTTGGAGAGCATGACAAGAGCAGTGCCATTACCAGCGAGAAGGTCCAGATCCTGAAGCCCTCTAAGGTAGGCCTATCTAATTACCTTACCTTTCTTCAACCAACTACTAAACAACACCTGTTTATATATTTTCGATAGTAAGATGATCATTACTAAATAATTGACTTAATAAATGTACCCCTTTCCACCTCTGTAGGTCTTCACCCATCCTGAATGGAACTCCAGAACCATCAACAACGACATCTCCCTCATCAAGCTGGCTTCCCCCGCTGTCTTGGGAACCACCGTCTCCCCTGTGTGTCTGGGTGAGAGCAGCGATGTCTTCGCCCCTGGCATGAAGTGTGTGACCAGCGGCTGGGGTCTGACCCGCTACAACGGTAAGACCCTCCACCATTCAGTTCCCATGAGCAGATGCTGGGCGATTCAAATAACAGTACAATTCTTGATCAAATGTTTATATTGCATATCAGTAAAAGTAAATAAACGCATAGATCTGCAAATGTTTGCACATATAAAGAACGTCAACTTGATCGCCCGGCTGATTGAAACATCCCCCAAAAATCGAAGTGTCTTTCATGACATTATTAAATGATCACAACTCTAACTCTGTATCTCTCTCTTGTGCTATCAGCCCCCGGCACCCCCAACAAGCTTCAGCAGGCCGCTCTTCCCCCTGTCCAACGAGCAGTGCAAGCGTAGCTGGGGCAGCAACATGATCTCTGATGTCATGATCTGTGCCGGTGCTGCTGGCGCTACCTCCTGCATGGTGGGACAATCTTAATACACCCTGCAACACTTCCCCTTTCATTGGCCCTGCATTGAGCTCAACATGTCAGTTACTTTGATGAAGCATGCGTCTCTCAACACTCTAATCTGGTGTGGTTGTTCTCTCAGGGTGACTCCGGTGGCCCTCTGGTCTGCCAGAAGGACAACGTGTGGACCCTGGTCGGTATCGTCTCCTGGGGAAGCAGCCGCTGCTCTACCTCCACCCCCGCTGTCTACGCCCATGTCACTGAGCTCCGAGGCTGGGTGGACCAGATCCTGGCTGCCAACTAAGGACACCTCACTTTGCCTGGTTGGATGGCAAATTTTAAAAAAATGTACTTGATGGTAAAATAACTTGATGTGGACTTGATGTGGATTCATTTGCACATTGACACGTTGAATTGTCCATGCTGTCTTACCGTCTCTCACCAAGAGAGCGCGCTCTTTAAAAAATAGAAAGGCTAGAAACAACTTTCTGGTCAAGCTGGTAGAAAGTATATCACTGACTGAAGTAGATCTCTGTGCGGATTCTGGCATGTATCCCAAATCATTACTACTTTTGTCTGAATGCATTCCACTGAACCAAGCTTTCACTCAACCATCTATCCAGTTCAATATTCAGCGCACTTTTCACTACCACCAATTAAAGAATGATTTTAATTCCTACTGAAAATTGATGGTGACTTCTTTTAGCTACTCTTTGAGGAAAGTATACTGTAGCAGCTTACCCTGCACACTCTTCAGTTTTCTTTAAGAAACGAAGTAAATGGACTGCTTATGTACAGCACTTTTATGCACTTTGGCGACTCATCAGCCAGCTCATCGGGTGCAGTTTGCGTGAGGTGTCTTGCTCAGGGACACATCTAATCTTGGCTAGGGTGAGCCGGGGAATGAACCGGCAACATTCTATTTGCCAAACAACTGCTATCAATAACTCCTGAGCAACTGCAACCCTTCATAAAGAAAAAAAATTCCACTTCAAAGGCTTAATCACAACCCAAAATTTACTTAATTTATGGTTTAAAGGTATGACGAAACATTTCGTCATAAAAACTCATAACATATTTTGTGATACCTTTTTTATGCAGGGAATTGATATTTTCCGTAGTTTTCCTGGATTAAAA
Source organism: Gadus chalcogrammus (assembly GCF_026213295.1). NCBI lineage: Eukaryota > Metazoa > Chordata > Actinopteri > Gadiformes > Gadidae > Gadus > Gadus chalcogrammus. Next base: position 21,532,090 of record NC_079425.1, on the reverse strand, counting down.
AATAATTTTGGGACATTTGAATGTAGGAAAACATCGCAGATGGCAGGAAAGAGGGTCACAGAGCTGCGGCGGGAGGCCTCTGCAGCTCTAGAGGAGCAGCGGGATGCAGGGTCCGAAACAGCGACCAACATGCCTGCACCGGATCGCACCGGAAAAGGGTGCACAAACCGCGTGTGCCCCTTTTCTGTTCGTATAGGCTACTTTACTGAAATAACTAGTCAGGGGCGTTATCATCCCTTGGATGATCTGTATGCTTTGTTGATCTGAATAAACGTTATTTCTTAGTATGATACTGCCTTGCGTCACATTGATTCTCAAGCTCGACGCTTTGCTTAGAGACGATCCAGAGCTAGAGACTACATCAGGCGACCGAAATAATAGTGAAAGAGCGAATAACATAATTGATGGCTGGGTTGTAGGAAGCGGAGGGAAATACAACATTAGGTTTTGAGTAGCTGGTGTAATGGCCTCTTCTTTTTGTAAACGAGACAAATACCATGGCCTATAATAACATGGACAGCCGGGTCACAAGTTGATCTGGTTGCCTCCTGCTCTTAGGAAGACTAGTTGTGGTTTTTCAGATAATGACGTGTCTGTTGCTCAACGGCACAATGGAATGGAAATGCATTGTGGGTCCGTCCGTTCCGTCGGCTCCGTCTCTTTTGAGAAAATGTTAACATTTCGGGCTGCGACGGATCCGTCAGCCAATCAGATCGTGGCTCCGTCGTTAAACACCACTCCCCCGCCGTCAGACACGCCTTCCGTCGCCCGTTGACGGACGGATGCAGTGGGCAACAGGTATTGACCAAATACATAAAGTTTTACGTTTACTGCAATACTTGTCGTGAAATTATAGGGAGGAGGCGGGGCGTGATGGTGTCAGATACCATTGTTGGGAACAGCATTTACCTGAACGGCATATGCCATGGTATGTCAGTGGTCGTGGTGGCACATGCCACAGGCCAATAAACGATCACGTGTCTCTCGTGGGCAAGCTGCGTGACCTGTGACCTGCGTGACCACTGCATCCGTCCGTCAACGGACGACGGAAGGCGTGTATGACGGATGGGGGAGTGGTGTTTGCCGACGGAGCCATGATCTGATTGGCTGACGGATCCGTCGCAGCCCAAAATGTAAAAACGTTCTCAACGCATAGACCGAGCTGAGGGAACGGACGGACCCACAATGCATTTCGGGAGTAAAGTCAATGAGATCCGTCAACGGACGTATGCAGTGTGCAAGGCGTGTCACGCCTCATGCCCACTGCACCGTCAGTCAAAGGACGTGGGAAGGCGTGGCTGACGGATGGGGGAGTAGTCTTTGCAGAGGCATCCGTCAGCCAATCAAATCGCTTCGCCGGGTTCTTCCCGCTTCTTCCTGCTTGTTGTGTTGTCATTGCAAGATTTCCCGTTTTCCAGTATCGTCAGAGCCCGAGTCGCGTCACAGTGCTTAAATTTGCATACGCGATCTGATTGGATGACGGATCCGTCGCTGCCGAAAAAGTTGACAATTTTTCAACTTTTTGACGGAGCCGAAGGCTCCAACGGAACGGACGGATCCACAATGCATTGCGCGTCCGTCCCCATTCAAAGTCAATGGGGATCAGTCAACGGACGGAGGTAGTGGGCACGAGGCGTCACACTACCTCCGTCCGTCGACGGATCTCATTGACTTTGCATACGGGCGCTCTCGAAATGCATTGTGGGTCTGTCCGTTCTGTTGGCTCCGTGGCCTTAGTCAAAAAGTTTTGAACTGTTCAACTTTTCAGGCAGTCGGCCAATCAGACTGCGTTAGGCAAATATATGCAAGGACACTGTCCAATGAAATCGCTTTTGTAACACAACCCAGAAAAACACATGGATGCGTCATAAAGCCCACATCCGTCGACGGACGCATGTAGTGTGAACAGTTGAACTGAAACACCGGTTTGCCCGCAGCGCGCCCTTCTCCGGTGCGATCCGGTGCAGGCATGTTGGTCGCTGTTTCAGACCCTGCATCCCGCTGCTCCTCTAGACTAGAGCTGCAGCGGCCTCCCGCAGCAGCTCCGTGACAGTCTTCTCTGCCATTGTCATGTTATTGGTATATAAGTCAACCCAGTCAAATCTGGCACAATGCTATGCATAGAAAAAGAAACTTTTACAAATTACATTATTAAATTGCATAATGAATTGTCAATTGCATAATTAACGACTTATTGAATTGCAAATTGTAAATTGTATTGCCATTAGAATTTGCTACATATATGCTTCCATAGTAATGGGTTGTATTTCAAGGCTTTGTGATGCCTCGCATGTACGTTTTACCAACTTCCCTAGCCTGTTGTCTGATTTTGATGTTTGGTTGATCTACAACCCGAACAACCTGGTTTTGAACCAGACACCTTCCTTTACCCGTTTCATCAACTTAGTCCAAAGATTGCAATGAAAAGTCTGCCATGCAGGCCCTGAGAGCCATGCTTGGCAGATTATTTGTACGTTTACATGTTGAATAGTATTTGCAGTCTTGAAATGAAAGGAAAGGAACAACTTTCGTATCTGGAGGCTGAAGCTTGTAGAAATATTTCCCTGGTTAAAGTAGATCCCTTCGCTTTGTGTAATTAAAAGACCCTCTGTGGAGATTTTGGCAAGCCAAGCCTCTCAAGACATCTACATCTGGATGAAGGCACACTCACTAACCCTAACCCTAACCTCAGCCAAACCTGTCCAAGACAGTGCTCCTTCTCATTCCATTCCTCCCCCAGTATAACTATTCAGCTTTTCTCCTCCCTATTAGTCAGTATTATTACCCACTGAGACTGCTACA
>NC_079425.1:21074566-21212066 GCF_026213295.1 Gadus chalcogrammus | reverse complement strand
GCAATCATACAAAAATGGTCTGGCATTTACGCCATAAATACTTTCACAGTTATAATACAACATGTTTTAATAGGTTGTTAAGCAGTTCACTGATAGTCGGGGGGGGGGTGCACAGGTTATTATCAAATATTATATTTACAAAAGAACAAAAACATTTTTGTTTGCTGACGTACAAAGAAGTACCAGGCATTACAAAACATGATAACCAACAACTTTAGTGTGTGAGTGTGAGTGTGAGTGTGAGTGTGAGTGTGAGTGTGAGTGTGAGTGTGTGTGTGTGTGTGTGTGTGTGTATGTGTGCGTCTGCGTGCATGTGTGTGTGCACACTAGGGACTTTTGACAATGAAGATGAATAGGATTTAAAGAGCCGGTGTGCTCTCTGTTTGTCCTTCCAGTGTATGGCTCCCGTGGGGCCGTGTTAAGAAACATTATGACAACTAAAACAATAGATCCACCTCATCCCCACCGGGACCCCAAACAAACACAGACAACTTTCCTGTCACCCCCCGCCCAGATCCACCCCTCCCAACCACGCCCCAAACCCATTCACCTCCTCACCATCCCGTCCTTGACCCCCACCTCTCAAACTCATCACTGAGGTGTTTTGAAATCACAACAAGATCTTCCAGACGTCACGTGTCCAGACAGTGTACTGTATGTGCACACGCACAATGATGCTGGCTTTTGAAAACAACACAGGCTTGTGCTTTTTTCTGTAAACATCATCACTGCTCGGCAGTTGCGCCCCATTAAAAGGTAAAGTGCTGTTTGAGCGTTGCTTAACAGAGAGTGGATGCAACTCCTCAAGTTTTCCCTCAATAAACAACAAGCCCAATGAAACAAACTGCTTGAGTAGGGGCTTAGTGTTATTTATGTCTCCCCACCGTGGGTATTTAATGTAGCATGTTATGGTACTTGGGCTTTTATCACTTGACTTAATTGTCTTTTTGTCCTTTGTTTTCTTTGCGAAGCAGCCAGCTGACATTAAACAGGGCTGCTGATGAGGGCGGCCCTCACAACACTACAAACACCATCGAGCTAACCGCTAGTCTGGCACAAATGTCTTTATTGTCTACTCGATGTTGGCTTTGGTCTGATGTGATCAGAACATATTTACAGTATTTACATTTTGTGTTTGTATTTGTATGTTTTTTGAAAGTTTGATAGTTGGATAACTTGAAGATCAATGTAAATATGTTTTGATTGCAATTACCAGACCACACTATAGTTAGTTCATTCAGATACATTAAACACAACACACCATATGTAGTAGATTCAATGTTTTCCTTAGAAAATTGTGTGTGTGTGTGTGTGTGCGTGTATTCATGTGTGTGTGCTTTTTTTTGTGTGTTTTTCAATGTGTGCGCATGTGTGTGTGTGTGTGTGTGTGCATAATGAGGTGTGTGTGTGTATACAGGGTTGTCTATGTGTGTGTGTGTGTGTGTGTGTGTGTGTGTGTGTGTGTGTGTGTGTGTGTGTGTGTGTGTGTGTGTGTGTGTGTGTGTGTGCGTGTGCATAAATGGGCCTAAGCATGTGTCTCAACAGGGGGTGTAATTAGTGACGGAGGATTGTGACAGTTGGAGGCGCAAGAGACGAGAAAGTTGTTGTCTTTGTTTTTATCCCCCCCCCCCCCACAGCAGCCCCCCCCTCTCCATATAAGCCTCCGCACCAGATTTGCTAAGACTGTGTACTCTATTAATCAGCCACAGGAAGATAAATATGGCATGTTGAATAAATGAGATGGTACTTAGCCCGAGGTGACGACAGGCCATTGAAGTGGGTAGGTCCTACGGGGAGAGTGGGCACAAGGCCACCTGTCACCCCCCCTGGGCGAGTTGGTCTCTTCACAGTGGGCCAGCATACTCCTCCTCCAGGACCCGCTAACCCCCGCTCAACAGACACAGAGACGGGCGGCTTAGAAAATAATTACATCGGAGAAAGAATAACGATGGCAGAAAACGAGGCCACTGTTTTTGCTTCATTGTCTTTGTCCAAATTAAATTTGTTGCCAACAAGCGCCAGCATAATTCTATTGAATAATTGCGTACATTTCTTAGAATCCGATATTTGCATCATTTAGGTATGCCTATTTTCTATTTTCTATTTTCTATCTATTATCATTGCTATTATCCTTATTATTGTTATTATTATTATTGTTGTAATTATTATTATTATCTAAGTCATATTTCATTAGACACACAGTACTATGGATATTTGCAAAAAAAATTACAGAAAAAGTACAGATTTAAAACCATTATTTAAATGAAATGCTTGTCAAGTGACATGACCGGCAGTGAACACCAAATCATTTTTTTGCAGATTTAATATGTTGTACTCAATCTGTAATCATGTTTTATTTTATTGCATTTTTAACCTGTGTGTGGCATCAGTTTAATCCCACCCGGAATCGTTTTTTCCTCCTGTCTCCCTGCGCTCCCTGTTGTAACTCTAAACGGAGAACAAAGAGAGAGAGAGAGAGAGAGAGGGCGCATGAGGGGAGAGGAGGAGAGAGGGATGGGAGGGGGAGGTCCGGAGGAATACGTGGGAGGGGGTGTGGGGGGGGGGGGGGCGTGTCTCAGAGAGAGACTTGCCATCTCTGTCTCTGTGTCTCTGCGGTATTGTCACACGAAACCTAATTATGATTAATCACACACCTGCAAAGACTCCTCTGGCAGTGTTTAACGCAGACAGCGCATGCTAAACACTATCACTGTGGCATCTGACAGCAGGGAGGGTGGGGGGGGCAAAAAAAAAAGTCGAATCAATAACTGCTTTGAAAGTATAGCATTTTGAGGTAAATTGTGTTTACACTATCTCTAATTAGAGACAGTAATTAGAGATAGTATAACAGAGAGAGTATCTAGTGATATGATAATAGAGACAATAGCTAGTGATAGTATAATAGAGACAGTATCTAGATATAGTTTAATAGAGACAGTATGTACTGATAGTATAATAAAGACAGTATGATATTAGAATAGAGACAGTATGATGGTAGAATAGAGACTCTATCTATTGATAGTAAAATAGAGACAGAATGATAGTAGAATAGTAGTGATAATATAATAGATGCAGCATGTACTGATAGTCTAATAGAGAAAAGACAGTATCTAGTGATACAATAAAAGAGACAGTATCTTGTGATCATATAATAGAGACCGTATGTACTGATAGTAGAATAGAGACAGTATGTACTGATAATATAAGAGACAGTATCTAGTGATAATATAATAGAGACAGTATGTACTGATAGTATAACAGAGATGTTGGAACGGTGTATACGTTTGTAAACATGTAGAGAAGACAAGGACCGCTCGTCCAGGATGCCCGTGGTTACCGTAGTTACCGCGGAGGGTGGATCTGAGGCAAAACGCCGTCGCCTGGTTTACCGTTGGTCTGTCACGGATGGAGTAAGGGCCTAAGCAGACCTATCCAATCTTAATCTTTTCTGCATGCTAAGCAGAGCATTGCACCCACCCCTCTGTCTGCCCCCTCCTCCCCCCCATCCCTCCCCCCCTCCTCCCAGCTAGATTGTTATAAATGCTGTTTATGGTCTTGCTATGACAACTGTGAAGGGCATTGCAAAGAATTTATCACAGGATTATTCTCTCAATGTGTGAATACGTTATGGGATTGTAAATGACCCTGGGTAATAAAAGGGGATCGCCCGGCAAGAGAATAAGGCATTATTAATACGACAGCGCCCGGGTGCCTCTCAGACAGGAGCCCCCCTCTCTTGGAGTCATCGTGCACGCATGTTTGTTTAGTCTTTCCATCCCAGTGGCCTCCATGGACGGCCGCTGGTGCTCGTGTCCTGAGGAGAGCCGCTGTCTTGTCGACACTTGACTTCCCCCAGCAGTAAAAAAAACATTTATCATCAGGATGATAATAGCTATTTTTCCCCTGAACATGATGTGTTAAACACGAATACCTTCTGGTTGTACTAAAGGGTTTGTGTACTGTAGAGGCAAAATCCCAATGACAAATGTACTCCGAGTCGTTCGTCTTTTCAATGCAAGGCAGCCTACTAGTTTCACTGTATTTGTACAGTTCTCTTCAAAGGAGTTCTTCTAGATGCTGACTACGAACCGGGAGCAGACGTGCTCTGTGATAGGGTGAAAATAGGTCAGCAAAGCCCTGAAATGGGTCTTGCCAAGTTTGTAGCATTTGTAAAGAAGCTGCGGTGCCAGGAGAACAAAGCCTATGTTTGACTTGGTGTCTCCAGCATATGGCAAGAGAAAGGCCTAGCCCACTGGCCTGGGGGGGGCACTTCATAACTTCTCTCTTTACCAGCTCCAAGACCACCGCGTCTGTGAGCAGTGAACTTTAGATCTAATTTAGCTAGATTTTTGAATATGCTGATATTTTTCTGTGTTTCCCATCTTACTGACTGTATTTGTATTTTTATCCTTAGCAGAGAGAGAGAGAGAGAGAGAGAGAGAGAGAGAGAGAGAGAGAGAGAGAGAGAGAGAGAGCATGAGAGAGCATATAAATAAATACGACGTGATGAGGAAAGGTTGCTATCCATCCCTAAACCCATTATGTGCGTCTGTACTGGCCACGTGATTCTGTTGATGTAAAAACCATGTGTATTGACAGAGAGAACACAACATTATCAATGTTAAATGCCAAACATGTTCATTATGAATGGCTCAAGCCACCAACTCTTTTGAAAGTGTACGCTGAAAGCTAGAACTTAAAGCACGACCTCTGGAGATTTTCCTCACTCAATCCAGTCCAATGCTACAAATGCTCAAAGCTCATCATCAATATTTCATGGCGTGAGGAGAACAGACAGCAGGCCTTCCGGCGCACAGACACAACTACGAGACGCTGCCTCGCTTTTCTGGAAAACCATAAACAAATCATAATGAAAAGATATAGAAGACATAATGATTAGGACACATCTATATCCCCCTCCTCCCTCCTCCCGCCCTCCTTCTGCTTGATAAATAATAATTCAATAAATCGTTGCTGTAAATCAAAATGGGCTGCGTTGAGCAGAAGTGGCGCTTGCCATGGCTTGATAAGTTCTGATGCACCAGCGCACTGCCACTTATTTCTTTTGGAGGAAACGACGTATCCTGGAAGTGAATGGAGGACGCTTTCAATTGTCTTTACGTGTATGTGACAAGCGTGGGTCCATCTTACTTTCACTGTTCAGGCGTGCAGGGAGACAGAGCCCCCCCCCCCCCCCTTTTCTCTCACGCGCCTGGTTTACAGCCACACTAAAACATTTTAGTGCCTCTGAAATTGGGGCTGTTATTGAAATACCGGTCCCATATATGTCAGCGAAGACGTAGCGTTATCTTTTCCAATGCTGAGATATATTTTATCATAATCAGCGGAGGCCGAGCGGGCTTGTACACATCATTGGCTTTTCCTGCTCAGTTAGATTGTGAAGGTCAGAGTTCCTCAGCCTGTTTAACTTAGAAGAATTATTACATGCCACGAGCTGACCCCATTTATTCAGTCTGTCTGTCGCCCTGTCAGTGATGGCACGACAGAATATGTCGTTTTCTCTTGCTTTCACACTTCACAGGACAAGACGTTGTATGAAGAGGAGATGGACATTTCAGTCTTAATGGAATACAGAAGTAATAGAGCCGCAATAACAAAAGGATGAGCAAAATGCAGCTTTGCAAAATTTCTTGGAGGACGCTGTTATGCTAACATATGCTGTCAACGTTATGTTTTACAGTCAATTAAGGCTTAGTGCAGTTTGCTGATCCAAAGTTCATTGCTTTTATATAAAATAAATATAGCTGTCTTCCACTCTATACATATTCACTATTTTTGTATTAACAAAACGGAGGGCAGACGGGGATATATTTCTAGACTTAATATATGTGTCTCAACCCTATATTCAGGAGAAGTGAGTATAGGTTGATCCTATCTGCTTCTACTTGCAACCTAGTTAAGTCTAATGTGCTGCAATCTCTCTGGAATATTTCAAAGCTTGATTAGTTCAAATTAGCAAAGCAAAAAAGCTGACTCTGTCAGCACAGTTTAACAACTAAACAAATTATCTTTTGTCACTAGAATCCACATTTGCTGAATAATGATTTATTTTGCGCTAACCACTCTGAAATACAATGTAAAGAAGTTTGTTTTTTAATGTTTGTGCCCATTAGCTAAGAACTAATGAATCTCCTTTGCCAGCCCAATTAGACGAGTTATATCACATTAAAAGTAGCTAACAACAAATTAAAGTAAGCGCTTGGGTGAGAAGTGGCCTTACTGTAACTGTAACAGAAACCGGCTCCAAATCATGACGAGGGCCGCCCAATGTATGGGATGTGTTGTGTTGAGGCTCCCAGTGGACATTACGTCTACCGGTCTAGAAAAGCTTGCCGTCCAGCCTCGCCACTAGAGGGAGAGAGGTTCCACAATCCACGACCCTCCAAGCCTTTTCAAAGTGATTAGACACATGTAACAGGGCCTTCAACTCCCACTGTTGGATTAATAACACAAATAATTGTAATTTGGTTATTGTTGATATTGTTATTAACAATATTATAAATCGAAAGAAGCTGTAGTTAAATAACAATTGAACAAGATGTAATACCTGAGGTATAGGCATACCGTTACATTCCAATTATATTCTGCCAAGTGAAAAATAAGAAATATGTTTCTGATGTCAAGAATTGGTCATTTAATTTATTCCTGAATTGATTATATTAGTATAGATTTCATTTTATTTGTATGACTTTAACATGAATTACATTAAATGAATTAAGTTCACACTTCTTTGCAAAGTGAAAATTCAACATGGACGAAAAAACTAAAAAAACAACATTCAAATCCCACCATTGTGGGGGCAGGACAGTAGACTGCATTTGTATCACCAATGCTGTTACTTTCAATTATTACAATATTACATTTCTTGAACTATTACCAATAAAACGGCTATCACTATTTCTATAAGTATAAGTATGTCAATTAAAATTACTGTAAAATGATTGTACTAGTGTTACTAGTACTGTTACATTACCAGCCTCATTTTACAATTACTACTTACTACTATTACTTTTACTATTGCTATTACTATTAATGTCCCATTACTCTATCTGTACTATTGCTTTTACTATTTCTATCCCCATTATGTTACTATTGCTATTAATTGACCCTTGACATGGGTCTCCATGGGTACTGTAACACAAAACTTTACATGGGTATCCATGGGAGTGGTAACACACACCTTTACACAGGTCTCCATGGGAATGGTAACACACACCTTTACACAGGTCTCCATGGGAATGGTAACACACACCTTTACACAGACAGGTCTCCATGGGAATGGTAACACACACCTTAACACGGGTCTCCATGGGACTGGTAACACACACCTTTACACAGGTCGCCATGGGAATGGCAACACACACCTTTACACGGGTCGCCATGGGAATGGCAACACACAACTTCACATGGGTCGCCATGGTAACAGTTACACAGGCCTTTCCACCTGTTATGAGTCGAGTCAACACAAAAGGGGACATTTCCATTGTCGGGCAACACTTGATGACTCTCCATCCACCGTTTAAATTGTTTTGAAGTCTTTAAGGAGGGCCGTCTGACAGAGCTGGCTACCCAAGAAAAGATTTGTGACCACAAACGTGGTTCCCCCCCCTTTCCCCAACTCCTCCCTCCCTCCTTCCCCCCCCCCCCCCCCCCCCCGCTCCTCCAACTGCTTTCAAAACACACACACAAAAGCCAAGAAGAATTGTCCAGGATATGGGGAGGCACAGACCCCCCTCCGACCTCTCACAGCCTACCCCCCCACACACACACACACACACCTCTCCACCCATGTGTGTGTGTGGTCCCTTCCTTTAGGAGGGCAGTGCTGTGGCAGGGCACGGTGGGGGGAGACGTCAGCCAAACGATCTGCGCTCCAAGGCAGGACATTGAGTATAAAACCACACAGGGCACAGACCAAGAGACGCATTCACTCAGACACTCGTATTCAAGCGCAGGGCATCCATCAACTCAAACCGCCCTGCGTGGCTGAATGAGGCCTGGCAGCCTGGTGTTTATTTTGTCAAAACAAAGCTGTGCTCCCACTCGTGCAATAAATGACTTCACGGACAATCATCACTAACTCTCCCTCTCTCTCTCTCTTTCTTCAGTTTCCGTTTTTTGTATCTTTCTTTTATTGGGTGGATTTTGTGTTGAACATATGCTTTTTACTAGAGTTTGACACTGCATTTGGGATTTATTTTACTTTCTAACGTTTTTTTTCCGAGTGCCTCATTTTACAAATGATCTAATGCAAATGTAATGATCTCCTTTCTACTAATATCTTTGGCCAGACGTCCCCTCTCAGAGTAGGAATGCTTTTGTGTAGCCCCCGTGTTGAAGTGGTCCTTGCTTCACTTACCCTCTGAATGGAACCCTATCATTAAATAACACAAGTTGTGTTTAAACAATGTTGACAATTAAAAGGGTCTCACAAGTACAATATATTCTGAATTAATAGCACGCATAAAACAATGCGCTTCCTTTTCTCAATCCAACTCAACCCTTACCCTTTCACTCTTCAGGAACTGAAATAACAAGAGGGATCCCCCCAACCCACCCCCACCCCCCCTTCTCTCTTTCAGGGTGAGGAAAAGGGAGATTGAATCAGATCTAATCTTCTCCTTGTACATTTCAATGTCCGTTGGCTCGCCGGAGGGGAGATGATCCTTGTTGCTTAATAATGGTTCCAGGTGCAGAGACAGTGGCCATGTCTAACTGGTTCACGGTGGGCTCGTAAACCAATGAAAGGGGCCCACCCTTTGAAAGCCCATTGCCTATACCAGGCCGGTGACTTGTGGTCACTGGGCCAAACAGTTTTCCAGCCCACCACGTAAATCCAGACCTATACGCCTTCCCGTCGCAGCAGTCTCTCAGAGCAAGGTGTGGGAAGCGCACTGGAGCGCGTCGAGGCCCCCGGGACAATCATTTAGTGCATACAATCTAAGCCTTGCAGTGGGTGTGTGTGTGTGTGTGTGTGTGTGTGTGTGTGTGTGTGTGTGTGTGTGTGTGTGTGTGTGTGTGTGTGTGTGTGTGTATGTGCGTGTGTGTGTGTGTGTGTCTGCGTGTGATGGTAAGGTTTATCTTCTGCACCTGTCGTAAGTGTATGATGTGCAGGCCTGTGCATGTATCGATCAAGCGATGTGTGTGTGTGTGTGTGTGTGTGTGTGTGTTCTTGTGTGTGTGTGTGTGTGTGTGTGTGTGTGTGTGTGTGTGTGTGTGTGTGTGTGTGTGTGTGTGTGTGTGTGTGTGTGTGTGTGTGTGTGTGTGTGTGTGTGTGTGTGTGTGTGTTTGTGTGTGTGTGTGTGTCAACGTTCTCTCCTCAACCCCGTGAGAATCTTTCCGTTGGCGGCAAAGCTCTATGTCCCCCCTCTAGCCACTTTGTAGTCTCACAGATCTCATCAGACAAGCTCAAATCTGGGCTAACGGGATGTTTCATTTTCGTTAGGTTCCATTCCAGTTTCCGGCCCAGTTGAAAGTAGTGTTGTGTAGTTTCCCTCCAGAAGTTTGGCTTTAATTGTCAAACTCGTGGATCCGAGGTGAGCGACGGTGAAACAGAGGAACAAGCCGTAACACTGCACTCCTGAGGGCTGATTGAGACTTAATGGACAGTCCCCCCCCCCCCCCCCCCCCATCCCCCCCCCCCCACCAGTTCAGTGCTGTGGCCTCTCACCTATGGACGAACTCTGACCTCGTGACCTCCCCGACATTCTCCCAGGGGGTTAATAAGGCTGTCTAAGAAACCAGCATCAAAGAAGGTGTGAAGAGTCATTATTTCTCAAAGTCAACAAAAATGTGATTTCATCAGCATGTTGATTGCCTCTGTCCCCCGGCGTGACTGAATGATGGGACGCCGCGGCGTCGGTCTGGCTCAAAGCGATCCACGTCACCTCCAGCAAACATTTTCTCTCGCTCTTTACTTTTATCACCTTACCTATCACCTCAGCTTCTTATTTCAAACTCGGTTCGCTGTTCTACTCAAACAAAACTGCCCGCAGCCGTAGAGCAGCTGAAGCCGGATCAATCAACGCCAGCTCACGTCACTCCCATCCCAAAAAAAAGGCCTCTAGATTTCTTGTCGTTTTACTGGTGAGGCAGCCATTGCTCCAACAGGATGTGCTCTCACACCCTGGAGGGCTGATCTATGGAAGAATGGCGTGAATGTGACACGATGTGGCGTTCTATACGGACTGGTTAGGTTATTGTTTCATTTATTTGTTCAAACTATTAAGACAGAGGTCTTCTCTCGCCCCTGTCAGCTAAATGGATCACAAGCCCTGGCAAGCTCTCTGTCTGTCTGTGTCCCAGTAGCCGACCCAGCTCTGCAAAGAAGTGACACAATCTGTTGCCATGCGGTTTGAATAAATCATCTCATTCAGCTGGAGGTGAAGCTGTTTGATTTCACGTGTGACCCAAATAACATTCAACACACACAAACACTCTGTCATGAGTTTGTGCGTGTGTGTGTGTCTGTGTATCTATGTGTGTGTGTGTGTGTGTGTGTGTGTGTGTGTGTGTGTGTGTGTGTGTGTGTGTGTGTGTGTGTGTGTCTGTGTGTGTGTGTGTGTGTGTGTGTGTGTGTGTGTGTGTGTGTGTATATGCATGTGTATCTGTGTGTGTATATGCATGTGTATGTGTGTGTGTATATGCATGTGTATGTGTGTGTGTATGCATGTCTATGTGTGTGTGTGTGTGTGTGTGTGTGTGTGTGTGTGTGTGTGTGTGTGCGTGTGCGTGCATGTGCGCACGTGTGTTTGTGCAGGCCAGCAAATGCTCAGTGTATTTGTGTCAAGGAATCACGGAGAAGCAAAACAAAGAAACTAGCTGTTCATCTTGCAGACCCCCGACCACACAATCACCATCCATCATTGGCGTGTCACTGTGACTTTGTAATCTGCCGGCCCAGCCCCTCGAGCCAGTGTGAAGTTGACTTTGACGTGTAGACCTTGCCTTCTTTTGTTTGTTATTTGGATGCTTATTTGCACTTGTTGGAGGGGCTGGCTGCTAGCACAGCGGTAGCTTCCTCCCCGGCTTGTATGACAATTAGCTATGGGGAGCAGGGGTGGAGCAGCGCAGGAGCTCTGCTGTGTTTGGGAATTGAGGAAAGGAAGAAGAAGGGGGGTGGGGGGCAGGGGGGGATAGGGGGTGGGGGGTTTGAGGGGGGGGGGGGGGCACTTTTATTGCCAATGAATTAGTGTCGTTTTCTTTTCACACGCCCACTGCCCTCCTCATTCTGCCTCTCCTCTTCCACACTAAATAGTTTAGAAGCAGTCCGCCCCTCCCTTCAGTAGTGCACCTGTACGGCTGGGGGAGGGCTAGAGGACCAGCAGCTAAGTCATAAACTCAATCACAAGACTTGATGTGGACTGTGTGGTGGTACGTGTTCCTAGGTGGTACATAGGACAACGCATACAAATACAATTTGTAATCAATTATAATGGTTGGATCATTAATACATGGATAGAATAGAATTTAGGAGACTAAATAATTTTTTGGATTCATATCTGAAGTGACTTTCACTTTAGGATGTTTCAAAGTAAAGAATGTCCCGAAAATGTTTGAGACATCCAAAGCTGTTTAGCAGCTGTTGTTGACTTAGCATTATCACTATTCTTCCTAAGTGCGAAGCTGAAATATTGAAGGGGCTTTCACTGCTCTCCTATCTGCATGTCTTGAAACTGCAAAGGTTAACTTTGACATGTTGTTGATAGCCAAAGTGGTGCGATGCAACTTGCCTAACAACACTGCCAAGTGCCTCTTGTCCAACATGACAGTAATCAGTTGTCTATGTTAAACCAATGTCTATGTTAAACCAATCAATGTCTCCTAATGCATATTGTTGTTTTGTGCTCATATTGTGCTGTCATACTCCTGCAATGGGCGTGTTGAATTATTTGGTGCGACCGGTTTGCTTTTCATTCTTTCATTCTACCTTTCGACAGGTAACCTTACATGTTTATCCAAACCTCCCCGTGCCTCCATCCCCCCCACCCCACAGCCTCAAGTTGGATGGGTCTGTGTCTCCTTTCATGGATTATTGATGACTGTAAGGTTTATTTCCTTACATGTGGTTTCATCAGGCCCCCCAGTAGTCATTCATCAATGTAAATAACCCTGGTGTTGTGTGCTTGTAATGGTACGGCCTGTGCATTGGGTGTCATCATCTCTGAATGGCTGGTAGTGGGAGCACAGGGCCCAGTGATTGCTCATTAGCTGGCACCTCCAAACGACTGGCTGCATGTATGGTGAATGGGAGCCTTAATTAGCGGGTGTTTTGCATCGAAATCCAGGACACCTCAGTGTCAGGCCTCTCCCCGAAGTCTCTAATTAACAAACACTAACTGAATGGCTGAGAACATGATTAATTGCAGCCAAACAAAGGCGGGTTACCTGCGTTGAAGATGGCTGACGCCGGCAACTGCTCATTTTTTGCACACTGTCTCCCGAGAAGCCCCTTTGAGATGGTCTGTTCCCTTAAATGTTGTGTTCTTCCTTAATTGCGTGCGTCCGTGCTCGCTGGAGTGGAACTATAGTATGACATCACAACCTATTTGTTGCACCCTTTCGTCAAATAACTGTCCTCCAGGAACGGGAATTGCTGCTTTACCAACATAGTCTGTGAATACACTTTAGGACATAAAATAAACTTACTGTATATGGCAAGGATCAGCGTAATCTTCACAAGAGAACTATGTGGTGGTATAGGGTTTCAGGAGTTGCAAAGATATGGGCATTATTAAGGTAATATTTGAAATGATCCTATTATCCTCCTATTCAAGACAAATATTATTTCATTCTCGGATGCATTGGTTTTCTTGCTTAATAGCTTTTCTTTGACACTAAATATCACAATACAACATTAACCTTAATTGAATCACAAATACTGAGGGATTTTATAGGGGAAAATATTGTTTGCAAAATAGATGAACAGATGTTTCCTGCCATGCACTAAGCCGTGCAGTGACCGACGAGATAGAGCCAATGAGGAAACACTATCTATTCTCTTACAGAGGCAGGCGCAATCAACTCGAAACATAGATTCTCACAGCCATTTCTAACAAATTACACTCAGATAATAGTCGTTAAATGCAGCACCTTTAACCTACAGAAAACATTTTACATGTGGTTTATTGATGGAGGTTTCCTCAATCGACTTTCAAAATCAAAATCAAACAATGAACGAAGGCGTGATGAGATTTTAGAATCTTCATAGATTGGCTTAGATCAATCATAGTAATTATAAAACCAATAGAAGGCATTTAAAACCACGTAAATGTGATTTATTTTCAATACCACGTATTAAAGTTCCACGATAGGGAAAATGGGACATTTGTCAATATATTATTAGTACTTAATGATTCTCCTACAAATACCACATAGCTATTTTTCAACACTACCAAACACAAGAACTTATAATTGACTATTGCTTTATGACTAATTCAATTATCACTCAATAGATTAGATGATATAATAACCACCTATGACCACCATAATGTTTTGTATAGTAGTAGCTGTTTCCTCTGGTGCCCCACTGACCCAACAGATGGGAAGGTGTTTTTCCTCGTAAGACTTCCTTAACATGCCTGGGGTAAATGTCCTAGCCCAGCTGGAATGCTGCAAGGCGTATTCCTTAGTCCCCACTTGTTCTGAGCGCTAATCTACGACATCTCATCCATCTGTAGATGATTTTGGGACCTCTGGTTCTGTTAGCGCCTTTGAAGTGCAGTAGCAAGTGTTAGTTTATGGTTGTGTAGCAAAGATAAGATTCCAAGGCAGGTAATAAATACAGCTGTCACACAATAGCTGGAGGGTAAAACAAAGAGGAGTAGTAGTAGACAAAAATCAATTGAACGGTCTTACACATTCTGTTAACAACTGTTACTAATCCCATTGAGAGTAACTAGCTCAGTTAATGCCAAGTAACATATTCTCATCTTGTTTTTGTCTTTTTGAAACAATAAAGTTGTATTATTTGAGCAGGCCGACCAATTACACAAACAATGCATGCATTCAGAAGCTAGACTCCTGAGGACTTCAAAAAAGTCCCACCAGACAAGAGAAAACATGAATGCAGACAGATGATCCCCACATGTTTCAATAGTAATTAAACTAGGGTTCACACCCATAGGTTGACTGGGGTCAGAAGTTGAACTGGAAAAGTTGGATAATGTTCTACTTTACTTGTGTTGCAACTGTCATCTCTGGAGCCAAAGAAATTATAGATAGTTCAAGTTCTGCTTGGCTTTCAGCCGGCACTACTGCTGTGATGGAGACACAGTTACATTTGCTCCCTCAGTTGTTTGGGAGTTTAATGCTACAAGTGCTAAAGGGGCCCCTATTTTATTAATAATAATAATAATAATAATAGCTTGGATTTATATAGCGCCCTTCGTGGTCCCCAAGGTCGCTTAACAAAAAGGGAGGGGGAAATTCTACCCCCAGGGGTGGATGTGATTATCCATCAGTCTACCAGCCAAACCAGTGGACTGTACCAACTGGTAGGCTTATCTATCAATGATACATCTAGGTGGACACTCCCCCTTGATGACACAATGTCACAGGGCAGGTCTGGTATTTGAAATGGCTAACCACAGACACACCTGGCGTTAAAATAGGGCTCCTTTAATCAAAGTTAATCTGATTGTTTTCATAAGGTATAATCGGGATGTGTGCTTGTAGACTTCAAATAAACGTTCTCAATGGCATGTCAATGCAAAAAACTAAACATCCTCAAACTGTTTGTTATTCAAGAGTTATATTAAAATACAATCTATTATACAATTCTCACAATTAATATGGTGGAGTAATACAGTATGTTGGAGTATTATGTTTCAAACCATGATTAGGTTTATATACATAATAGTAATAATATATAGCAATAATATATACATAATATGATACATAATATATATAATATATGTAATAATAAATATTTTTACTATTAATATCAAGTACATTCATGACAGTTTCACTTTCTCAGTCCACTTTCTCAGTCCAAGTATACATGTTTTCCATGTGATCCAGAAAAGAGAATGATTATTCCTAACTAAGAAAAGAGCCATCAGATGGATAGGGTTAGGGTTGTGCTCTGTGTAATGTGTTAGACCAGGCCTATTCAACTAGCGGCCCGTGGGCCAAATGCGGCCCCTCTTAGTTTTTTTCTGGCCCGCAAGAGGTTGCATGCAAAAAATAAATAAAATAAAGGAGAAACATAGTTGCATGCAAATCAGGTTTCTGTGTGTAGCCGGTGATACTAGCCAGTATCAGTACCCCACAATCGGGAACTGGCATCACTTATTCTGACAAAGTTTGGCTCAACTGATATGTGTGAGTCTAGCTTTTCTCATATGAATGCCATCAGAACAAGGGCACGTTGCTCCATGACCTATGAGAAGCTGCATGAGTGTCTCAGGATGAGCCAAACTAGGCAAACAAGGCAGTGCAATCTTTCTCACTGACTCACTGGCTCAAAATGTCTCATATGTACAGTAGTTCTGTTTTGTGATGATTCAAACAACATTGTTGAATTCTAAACACGTGTCCAAAATATGTGAGAACAAAATCTTTTATAATGATACGATTAAAAGTGAAGAAGGAAGGAATGCGTCTGACAAGTTTATTCCATGTAGTAGCACTATATATATTAAGTTAACCCTACTTTAATTACGATTTATTTGTCGCAATTCATTCACGTAGTTTTACTCGGTGTGGCCCATGAACCCCCAGTGGTTTTCCTTTTCGGCCCACTTGTTAAGGAGGTTGAATAGCCCTGTGTTAGACCATGCTACAGCAGTATCACTTTGTGGGAGTGCTTACTATTGATAATGCCATGCTCTTCACAAAGCCCAGCCACTCAATTAGTTGGCCTTTGGTGAACGGATATGTGGCATTATCCATTAAAAAGATCCATAGACTAATGTGTGAATCCCACCAACACATAATGAGTTTGTCACAATTGTCTTTCTCTACCCTCTCCTCTCTCTGTGGGAGCTGGCACAAATCCTGGCCTCCTCCTCCTCCTCCTCCTCCTCCTCCTCCTCCTCCTCCTCCTCCTCCTCCTTCCCCTCCTCCTCCTCCACCACCTCCTCCTCCTCCTCCTCCTCTTCCACCTCCTCCTCCTCCTCTTCCACCTCCTCCTCCTCCTCTTCCTCCTCCTCCTCCTCCTCCTCTTCCACCTCTTCCTCCTCCTCCTCTTCCACCTCCTCCTCCTCCTCCTTTTCCACCTCCTCCTCTTCCACCTCCTCCTCCTCCTCCTCCTCCTCCTCCTCCTCCTCCTCATCCTCCTCTTCCACCTCATCCTCTTCCACCTCCTCCTCCTCCCCTCCTCCTCCTCCTCTTCCATCTCCTCCTCCTCCTCTTCCACCTACTCCTCCTCCTCCTCCTCCTCCTCTTCCACCTCTTCCTCCTCCTCCTCTTCCACCTCCTCCTCCTCCTCCTCTTCCACCTCCTCCTCTTCCACCTCCTCCTTCTCCTCCTCCTCCTCCTCCTCCTCCTCCTCCTCCTCCTCCTCCTCCTCCTCCTCCTCCTCCTCCTCTTCCACCTCCTCCTCCTCCTCCTCTTGCTGCACCTCTTAAGGCCACAGGGTGCTTCTTACCCAGAGAGCCTGGAGTTTATTGATGAAATCGTCAATGGATGACTGCTAGCCAGTGAACTTGTTACAACAACTGCTACATTCACACCAATTCTACCCTTATTTATAGGACTTCACACATTATCTTGAGGGAGTTTACCAACAAACTGGAAAGGGAATAAACTGTAAGCATAGCTTTCCAGGATTCTGTTACACTTTCAACAGAAGGAATCCAATCCATGTTTTTAAACGAAAAGCAAGCAAGACGTTTTTATTTGTAATCCAAATAATGTAATTAGTTTCATTGATTGTAGCAACACTGCAGGAAAACATTGGACAGAAACTTTCATTTTTATAGGAGCAGTCCCTGTAACTTGGCAACACACTGAAAGAAGTATACGCATTGATGGCGCACAATTGTCTTGGCAATGGGAAAGTGTTAACTGGCTAATCCCTTATGCTGGCCAGACACCGCCTGCTGGTAATTCACAGCTCTCAACAAACTCAGCAGTGTTTACATAGGAGACTTCCATGCCACCATAGAAAGGAAAGCCACTTCAGTGGCATTGATTTAAAATAAATGAATCTTCTGTTTCTATGTGTTCCCATTGGACAAAATCCCACAGCTCAATAATGACGTCAACAGATTTTCATACATGAACACAAACTAATTCAACATCTTATCCATGACATCAGATTAAATAAACTCATAGAAACGGCGAACTGCCAAAGTTGACCACATCCTTTTTAAGAAGGCCACATACAGAAGGGTAATATAGGTTGGAAACCCTGAATGAATAGATTACATTCCAGAACAATCGGTATACAGTATGTTCTCTGTGACAAAGTCGTCGACATAATTCGTGTCTACCTTTCCTGGGCAGTATGTATTTTCTCGAAGGCAGCCAAAATCATGCACATTTACCTGCGTTTCTATTATTTGTCTGGAGACAACCCAACATGGGCAGCTTGGCTCCGACCAAAACTCAAACAGTGAATTTCTTAATTAATTTAATTATATTTACGCTGCTTTGGATTTCATTTTGTGACGGCAGAACTTTTACATTCTATGTGACTGGCTGAAGATAATCCAAACGGCTGTAAAGTAAGCATGACTGATGATGCTGCTCAACAAACTCTGCCGATGGAAGACTTTCCAGGCCTAACATGTGCAACGAATAGGATCTGGCTGAGCGAGGCTACTTTAACAATGGATCCACCCAAAACTAAACATGATGCTGAACATGGGACCAAGCATGACACTAAGCTTTCCTCCTTCAGTACTATATTGAAAGTACCTACTCACTCCCCCAGGCCACATGGGTTTCACACCGCTAGCAACATGCACTTGGGGTTGACATTGGGATTTCATGAATACATGGCTGTTGGACTCTCCAGGCCTGTCTGTAGAAAGCAACCATCCAACTTTCTCATCCTTCCATCCACACCCTCAGAGGCAACAGGATGGAACAATAAATGTCGCAGAAGGAGGTCCTGAATTTCGGAGTAAGGACAAGCAGCTTATAGCTAGGAGCTACAGTTGTGGCTAGCAGTTGTGCATTCTACATGAAATGTTCACGGAAAAAAAGGGAAATGTGAACGCTTCAAGGGCAAAATGCACAAAGATAAGAGAAAATAGTTTTTTAAAGGCTTTCTCCATCTATATTGCCAACATAGCAATTTAGATTCATAAAATGGTTCTAATTCTTTTGAGCAATTCAGTATTTTGATGAACTGCACAACTGCCCTTTTGAGCCAACTTTAAGATAGCAAGCCTTAGCTATGAGCTGATAAACACTGATAATCCAATCAATCAAGCGATAAATTCGACACGGGCGAATATTGTCTAAGACGTGGAAGGAAAAATTGAAGGAATGCGAGAACTTCCTTTTCCTAACAATCGTAGCGATCTATTTCCTACAAATAGGCTATTCAGTCATTTGAATGGGTTACTGCATGCTGTAGCCAGAGGTCACAACAGGTTTATCAAGCCTCCATCAGGTTCAGGAGTAGACCCCTCAAACCCCTCAAATGCCCTCCAGCACATCACTAATGACCAGATATCCCGACACCCTATGCAGCGGTTTCCAGCAATCGGGCTGATCGAGAAAGTCTGTGGAATTTGGGAAGTTCCAATAACGACCTAACATCACATAATGTCTGATAGTGAAAGGCAGTATTGAGTAAAGGAAAAAAAACTGATTTGTACTGCACCAACATTTTAACCAGTTTAATCTTCCCGGTGTCGGCAAGGTCAGAATGAAGGTCCATCTCAGAAAATCTCCTCTTGAGAGACAAAACAACATTCATGAAATATAGCAGTGAAGACCTGTTCCCTTTTCAGAGTGAATTACGGCCTTTGTTTGCATAGGAGAAAGCCTTTCCACATCCAAAGTAAATATATTATGTGGCAAAACAAAACACCCTCAATAAACACTGCAAGTAATTGGTTGATGTAGGGAATTGACACGTTGGCTTCTGCGACTGCATGATAAAAGATTTAAATGATAGCTGTAAATAATGTCCAATACTCCATCATCTACCCATGGTGAGCCACGGTAAGGTGTAAATCAAGAGGTAATTCATTAGGAGCCGTAACACAGTGCTGCCACAAAGTTGAGGAACATATTTGATATACAACGGGGGGAACTTTTGACAGTGGCGTTATAAAGGTGCAGTATATTTATTGAAATAGCAATAGCAATAATTATGTCCGGTAATAATGCAAGCCTTCTAGGAAATGAAGGCACTTTGGGCATGCCCAGGATGGGAAGCCACCAATATCGAGGTGCATGTATTATCAACCAGGGATGCCTTGCTCGCTATAGGAAGAGTACGAGAAAACACCACCTTGTGTATATCAGACTCTGATGTTCTCTGATTTGGGCTTAATACGTGTAGAAGATTGTCGGGGCTGACTTCCATTGCTAGTGACAACAAAAATTAAGGATCATTGACTATGCCTGGAAAAAGGTTTTTGCACAGATATTCAGTGCTCCATTACAAATGGTGCAACACATGAAGTTGTGTAGTGGTCTTGTGCAGTGCATTTATCTGCACAACTCAGGGTAACAAGACAAGTGTTGGCATGTCAAACTTCACGTGCACACAGTCAACCACACACACACACACACGCATGCACGCACACGCACGCACGCACACACACACACACACACACACACACACACACACACACACACACACACACACACACACACACACACACACACACACACACACAGAAACACTTGTGCAACAGAAATACCTACACAATTATGAACGCATTTCAGATTATGGATGACACACAGGTTATGTGGCCCTTTGCCTTAAACCTGTCGGGTCGGAAAACCAATTTAGTCAACACTATTATAGATTAATCAATGCTTATATTTGCATTATCTATCTATCTCTCTATATATGTATTATCTACCCATCTATGCATCTCTCTGTTTGTTAATCTATGTACTGCCTATCTCTATCTGTACCAATCCATCTAGAAAGAAAGAAAGGAATGTGTCAGGCCTTTAAGTTCTCCTTCCGTAGACTAAAGTTATAAATATGAGTGTTGAGCCTTCTTGTTTTTTTGCATTTTTCTAATGATTTTGAGCCACATATGACAAACGCCCAACTCTAAAAAGATGATAAATAACCTCTGTGTTGCTCTCCTACTTAAGGTTAACTCCACTTCATTATTCAGGCCAATACCCTCGTGCATTAAGCGACGCATAAATTACCCATACTAATTACCTAGGATGGCCCTCTTTAACGAATCCTTTTAATTAAAGCACAACGTCGTGCGTTTCCACGGGATTGACTATATTTCAAGACCTGCCGCATTTCACCTTCATTTTGGAGTCAATGGATCATTTAAGTAGCCCAAGCAACAAGGACGCCCGTTTTAATCCACTTGAGTACACGACGCCGTTTACAATGCAAATAGGTATGTGCGTGGTGAGGGAGTGGATGAAACACGGTGTGAGGAAATTCCATGTTCCAAATCAGGAAAATAAATGGAAAAAATAAAAAAGAATTAATGGCCCAGCTATTTGGGACGGACATGTTCACTTGGGATGAACTAATTTAGCTTAATTTTCTGCTTTTGTGTAAACACAAATGTTGCCTATTTATAGGATAACGTTAGCCTATAGTTTCTTCTTAATAATAAGGTATTCAATATCTTGGAGTTGACCTTCGGTATTTAAAATAAACACATCATGTCATTATGTCATATTAAATGTGGCCTGTTGAGTTCAACTTGTAAACAGCTTTGTGAAGGCCACCTACTATCCTGTAATAGCCTACATTTAATAAACACAAATAACTAACTCAATCCTTAACCCATAGCCGACAC
This sequence comes from Gadus chalcogrammus, assembly GCF_026213295.1. NCBI lineage: Eukaryota > Metazoa > Chordata > Actinopteri > Gadiformes > Gadidae > Gadus > Gadus chalcogrammus. The sequence goes on along the minus strand of NC_079425.1, from coordinate 21,191,127 downwards.
CCAAACATATGACACTTGCAATAAACGACGGAGCACCGCATTCCGGTCCAATAAAGCGCCCGTCTCCCCTAACTTGTGTGTGTTGCTCTAAACGCTATTTAACCATGGAGCTAGGCGGGGGGGGGGGGGGGACCACGACATTAAAATTCCAAAGAGGTTTCAGATTTCGTTTCCATGTCCCCCAGTCAGCAATGTGTTTGTGGAAATCAGTCTCTTTGTCTCTTTGGAAAAGAGAGGACTATAACTACACCGGTGGCCCGGTCCAAACGCACCATTCTTTAGCCATCTTTATTCAAGTGAATGTGTGTGAATGAAGTGGCTGGGCCCGTTTATTTGGTCTGCTCAATAGCAGCCTGAGATGGAATCCTAATATGTTTGTTTATACTAAAGCACGACGTTTCACACGAATAAAACAAGCACACAATATTGTGAGTGAGGGAGAATATACACATAGGCCTTAGTCGAGTTAGTGGAGCGGGAGTTCAAACACCACTTTGAGTGTCATTGAGTCTCTGCTCAAAGTGTTGCAGCTCTTCCATTCAATTTGATCGATACATTTAATTAACTACAGGCCTGTAATTGCACATTAAACACAATGTACTCATCCGTTAATATATATTTTTCTAAACAATTGTTGTCTGATAAAATAATTGCTTTCTTAAACTTTCCATGCAACCTTTTCATCGTTGCTAAAAAAAACACGAAAAAAAAGCATTCGCTGTTTTACTTTTTGGAACATTCAGGTCTGTTTTAATACACTTTAATACACTACCAATCGAATCGCCTGTTGATTTGATAAATACAAATGCATTAGGCCTATACAAATATAAATAATGTCGCTGAATGTAATGTGAACTTATTTAAATAATGATATAATAATGATAAGTATTTTAGGAACGCTGCCTTACTCCCGGGTTTGCCTCGGCCTTACTTTAGTCAAGCACCGTTCACGAATATATATGACAATGTGATGAATCAGTAAGGGATAAAAGCAATGGTAAAATATTTGGATGACAGACAATTTATTGCAGTCACAGTGTACAGTTAAAAAGCACGCATGCTTGCAGCAAAATACATCACATGATTTGGAAATAGTAGCATGCTGGTTCCTAGAGGCCTAGACATGGTAGAAATATACAGCGTTTTAATGTTGGTCTCCTCGGTCTTTAAATAAAACGCTCCACAGAGCCACACCTGTCACTCCTCAAGGACATCTATCTAAAAAGTGCATTTGATACATTTCGATATTATCCTTACAATAATTAAAATATGTGTCTTTTTTTGTATGCAGAGTCTCTAATATAAATACATTTTCAAGTTTCCTTTTCATGAGACGTCCCTTTTTGCGATTGTTCATTCTGATCGATAAAACCGAATCAAATAATTCAACCTCTTGATTATTTGGTATGCCAAAAGCAAATGCATTTTGATAAGACCGATTGCGGATCTTTTTATGAATACTGTAAAGTTGTATTTTGTTTTTACACACTATGCCCTCCTAATTTAATCTACTAGTGGATGTATTCACAGACATGATCCCGTGCTGAATTGCGCTTGTCAAACACTTAACATAAATGGCATTTTACGCAGGAGTCACTTTTATATGAGGCCTTACAGTCCGCCAGAAATTACACAAGATGCAACCGAAATGGGCGATTGGAGTCAGCAGATTACAGGGTACAAAATAATGTGATATTTAGACTTGTGTTGATAATGGGGCCGGTTGACCCTTCATTCAGTCTGTAATGTCACCTATCCGCATTGGGGCTACGGTGACAGAGATTGACACCTGTCAACAGTCGATACACTCAGGTAAACACAGGTAAACATTTTTGTAACACTCAGCACAAACACACTTTGCCTTAAATGTGAAACTATGGGCTCTCGGTATAGGCCTATTCAAAAACTGTGTAAATACCATTCTGCTTTGGAGTTGATGTCTTTTACCGCGACTTTCTACAAAGTTTCAGTTCGTCAGTGAACGGCCACCGCGGACTGCAGCCCCGCGGGGGGGCTCGTGAGGGTCTCGCCCGGCGCCGCGGGGCTCTGGCTGGTCGCTGTCTGGGGGGACGTGGGGCTCAGCGACTGGGGCGAATGGGCGAGAAACGCGGGGATGTGAGTCGGCATCGCGGAGAGGCCCGGCAGGGAGGCCGGCATGGGTTTAATCGGCACCGGGATTGCGGGTAAAGTTTGGCCTACGTGGCAAAGAGACTTGAGTGGCATTCCGTATGGCGAGTAATCACCGGCCATTGTAATCGGCGCTATGGTGTCCATCACGCTGGAGCTGTACATGTGGGGCCAGGCGGTGGTCAGCTGGTTGTGGAGCGGGTAGCCGGCCGACATGGACTGCATGGTCGAGAAGGCCAGCCCCCCTGGCATCTTGTACTCTCTGGCGATGATGTTCTCGATGGCGAACGGGTGCTTGAAGGTGGACGGCTGGGACACGCCGATGTTGTACCCGGACATCGGCGGGAGGTGCGTCCCCGAGGCGGCCAGTGCGCTCAGGCGGAGTTTGGCCTGCTGCTGCAGGTAGTGCGCCGCGTCCGACGGCTTGCTGGGCGCCAGGTGGTCCGCCGCCAGCATCAGCTTGAAGCGCTTGCGTCGCCTCAGGAAACTCCCGTTCTCGAACATATCTCCGCAGCTCGGATGAAGCGCCCAGAAACTCCCCTTGCCCGGCTGGTCCGGTCGCCGGGGTATCTTGATGAAGCAGTCGTTGAAGGAAAGGTTGTGTCTCAGGGAGTTCTGCCACCGCTGCGTGTTCTCCCTGTAGTAGGGGAAACGGTCCATGATGAACTTGTAGATTTCGCTGAGAGGGAGCATCTTCTCGGGACATCCCTGGATGGCCATGGCGGTGAGGGAGATGTAGGAGTAAGGGGGCTTCTGATCACTGTAGGTGTTTCTTCCAGGTCGCGGCATTATTCTTTTGATCTATATTATTTTATTTATTTTTAAATATTATTATTACGGGGTCCGAAAAACAGATGAATGTTGCTGCTCAGTGCCCCTAAAAAAACGATTGTTCTTTTAATAGCCAGAGTTGTTGCCTGTGGTCCAATTCCTTGGAAGCGCGTCTTATGCCTGAAAACGCCTCTTTTGGAAAGCGTCGTCTTTTGGCGCAGAGGCCATCGCCATAACGGGAGGGAAGAGTTGGGAAAAGTTGAACGCCTATAACTCACTTGTTTCCTTCTTGCTTGGACGCAGAGCTGTGACTGCCGCTGATCGTTAAGTATACTGGAGAAATACGCCCCCCTCCTCCTCTTCCTCCTCCTCCGTGCTGGACGATCCCGAGGTGGTGTTCCAGACGGGATGAACTCAGTAGTTGCTCCCGTGTCTGGTCGCCGAGCGCAGTGACAGGAGCAGAAAGAGACCCCTGTAGAGGCGGTTCATTAACGTGCCACTTCTTTCCAATCACACGACAATCGCCGAGAGCAGGAGGAGGAGGAGATCGAGGAGGAGGAGGAGGAGGAGGAGGAGGAGGAGGAGGGGGAGGAGGAGGAGGATGAGGAGGAGGGGGCGGAGGAAGGGTGCTGTGGGTACTCGCAGGGGGAAAAGGGGCATAATACGGTTTCATTTACACCTATTTACATGGACTCCTCGAACCAATAGAAGGCATTTCCATTTGAAGAAGAAGCGGTTAAAGAGCGCACGGCGGACATCCAGCGCGGAGGATACGCTGGAAGTGTGAAGGTATTCCGTGGACCTCTGCACGGGGTGCCCATCACCATGTTTGGGATACATAGAGCCGCTGAGTGATATGATGTTCTTCGGGTGAATCCTCGCAGAGCCTCATATTTGTTTGTGTATTGTGGTCAATTTTTGTTGCACCCCGAGGCGCAATTAGCGGTGAGTGACGTCTTTATGTTTTCAATATCAGATTTACATTTTGGACCACAGCTCCACAGCTATGCACTTGCATTTGGCGACTCAGAGAGTATTCATTTATATAGTAGGCTATTCTATTTTGTTTCTACCATTAGTGAGTATGCTTTGCTTATGTTTTGGTGTGTGTGACTGCATGCTTTCTATAGCGTGCGAACTTTAGGAATAGAATCGCCCTTATTTCGGTTGGTTCACGTTTGAAAAAGAGGGAAGGTTACATTTTGAATGGTAAATGCGACTGGCGACAATGCCATGGAAACTGCATAAAATACCAATAAGTCAATTATGTGCGTGTGAAGCCCTAACATACTCTGGCTTAATCCTATCAATGGCCATCATTCAGCATGTGAGCCTTCGCACACACACACACACACACACGCACACGCACACGCACACGCACACACACACACACACACACACACACACACACACACAAACACTCTCTCTCTCTCTCTCTCTCTCTCTCTCTCTCTCTCTCTCTCTCTCTCTCTCTCTCTCTCTCTCTCTCTCTCTCTCTCTCTCTCTCTCTCTCTCTCTCTCTCTCTCTCTCTCTCTCTCTCTCTTTCTGTCGTTATATATGCTAATATGTCCTATGTGCGTTTCCAGAGGAAGGAGAGATCAGGGTCTAGAGGGTAATCTCTCCCAAAGTTGTGAGGGGCAATTTACACACTTCATTAAGTAAACCAATAGACTATAAGAACATTAAGTATATTATTAACAACCATGTTGTTCATGTTATAATTAATATGAATACTGTTACAATTATTAGGGCTACAAAAAATAGCCCTAATAATTAGCTCCAATGCTCCAATGATAGGCAAAGTCACCTTTTATGTTATATTACATATAGGCCTACTTACAAATTACATTTATATATACATATATTACATGATTATTATAATTGCATATTACCAGGAACTCAGTTTCCTATAAGAACAGCTGAGCTAACCAATACGCCAATATTTTGTAAGGGCTTACAAACCAGGCTCCACTTCTGTTGTCTAATTCTGTCTTTCTCGAGTTTCAGTAACAGCTGATTTGATATAAATCCTACAACAGAAACAATACGCCCTGCTTATATTCACCAGATGAAGTCGCGGCTCCCGGCGACCCGCTCGGGTCGCACTAAATTGACTGTGGGATTGCATGTGATTAATGGTAGTATCATGTGACCACTGTTTGGTCATCTGTAAAGTGGACAAAAGGCCTTCCATATTGCACTTGTGACCAGCTCTGCCTCTGAAATAGCTTTTTTCCTTGCAGCGGACTGAACAGGGGACTTTCTGTGCGTGTCTCTAAAGAGCGCAAAACAAAAGAGCACTCGGCCAGGTCTTCAGTAGAGTATCGAGGCGTGCTCATTCCCAGGGCGACGCGGACAAAGACTCAGGTCAGCGGATGAAGAGAGGAAGCAAGGAGCCACTTTCACACGTCTGACCTCGACTCAGCTCCGCCCGACAAAGAAAAACAAATGTTGCGTTGCCTTTCAAATTATTTGCAGGCCTATTCTGAACGCAATACACGATGGCCGAGGAGCCTATCGCTGGTCAATAGATGATGAGTTAGTGAAATGCAAATAGTTGCAGCTTTATGCGTTAACACGGCCCACTACAAAAGAGGAGTCTATGCTTAGAATGTGGAGCTTGTTGAATGTAGCTCCCGTGTTAAGTATGAGTAAGCCTACTGTATGAGTGAGGCTTGTAAACGGGACGTATGTGAGGAAAAACATGTTCTGAAGGGTGAATGCCAATGATTATTTAGGCCCTGACGTGATTCCTATTTCTTTTCTGGCTGATTTCTTCCAAACCTGTGAATTAGCAAAACACGATGCCGAGGGCGCACACATTTTACAGCATCCAGATATTTATAACTGAAACCAAACAAAAAAATAATAATTATAGGATTACTTACAAACAAATATAAATTGCCACATTGTTCTGCTAATCTGCTCATACTAATAATACTAATAATAGCCTACAACATTAATGATACAATAATGATCATACAAAATAGTACACAGTAGCCTAAAGACAATTAAGAAAAAATATCACTAGAATTGTAAGAATAATAAGAATGACCACTATTATTTTATTACAATTACAAACATTATTGTTATAAATACATCGATAAAATATAACATTATTATTATTATTATTATTAATAATAATAATAATAATAATGATTATCATTCTGTCGTTTTAAATTATTATTATTATTAAATCACTTTTAACTTGAAATAAATTATTTATCTGACGTTTAGTGGACTCTTCAGAGAAGTACAATTAGGTATAGTGGCGTGCGACCGCTTATTAATATTCAGCATGTCAATCAATTAGCAGGACGGGAAAAGGAGGGGCTTCTCATTATGCCACTCAAAGCCCCTTTAGTGTTAAGTAGTATGTTAGGGGGGCCGTCTTGCAGCAAGATCTAACATTATCCACTTCATTCATTTCCTTATCATCACTCAACGTTTTCTATTAATTAAAAAGAAAGCGTTGAGTCATCGAACAAGATGTCAATCTGCAGAATAAGGCTTAGGCCTAAGACTGAGACGTTTTGAGAAAGACCGCAAAAATGAACAAGAATTAATGAAAAGTCGTATATTTTCCTAAAAAAATCGAAGGTTGTGTAGGCTAATTGCACGTTGACGTAAAACGACTTATATAATATGATATAATATAATAAAATATAATATAATATGATACAATGAATATCGTCAACGGCGGAGTGCACTTGCAGGATTGGGGAATAGGCTACATAGATGGGCAAATTAACATGCATGCAAAATTAATTAGCTGCTCGGCTATGACATCAAAATAACTACCGCGAAAGAAGACCCCACGGGCATTTTGAACATATGTTGGAATAATGGTTAATTGAGTGATTACATAAATTAGATGGTCTTATTCATTTGGCCGCTCTGCGCGTGCGGATATATTTCAATGATTGAATGATGCATGATCACAGGCAGCAGGTATATCGCAAGGCTTCCCCTGGATGTAACACTGTAACATAGCCCATCTAAGCTATCCCTATAGGCGCGTCTTTAGATCCAACTTGACCGCTCTCTCCGCTTTGCAAAATGAGTGATGGATTCCTGCGGGATGACTGGGAATCTCAATGTTCCCACGGGCGATAATGAGAGACCCCCATTTCGAAATGAAACCAGTTCACCCTATAACTGGCTATAGCCTTGGGTAGTAGAGTAGCAGTCTCTGACTCTGTTCTATAAGGCTCAAAGGAAAATGTTTATATTTAATTATTCGAATAAACTTGTACAAAAACGATTAAGTAGGCCTATACTGGTTAAAATGTTAAGTCAGAATCACCGAAAAAACAAATGCAGTTAATCTAAAAAGGCAAATATTAACATATATTTAAAACAAGCTACAACAAGCAAAAACAAAACATATTTAAATAATAATAGAAACATCAGAGGAATAGGTCTACAAATGACTGAAATATAAATAATGTAATTACTAATGTTGTTAACTAATCAGTAACAACACCAAAAAGTGTAGGTATAGGTAAATCGTCTCTTTGTGCGTTGTTTGCCAACAGAACTTATCAGTTTTCATATTTAAAAAAAAAAAGAAATACGAAAATCAAATTAAAAATGATAAATGTTAGTCAAGCCATGCCCGGATAATCAAGTGGAAATGGCTAAGGAAAGCATGAAGAAAAACGTTTGAATCAGACACTTGTCAAACAATAGACAAGCAAAGTGCACCGAGGAGGTGGCGATGCTCCTCCCGCTGTAGGTCACATGTGTTTCCCCCCCACCCTCGGGTGTCTAGCCAGCTGTGTTTGGCTCTAACATCTGGAAGACTGCTGGCCCCAGATTCCCTCACAGCTGGAGAGCATTTGCTGGAAGAGATGGATGGCTCCCAGACTACCATCCAACCACCCTGAGTTAGCCACGAATGCACGCACGCACACAGACACACACGCACGCACGCACGCACGCACGCACGCACGCACGCACGCACGCACGCACACACACACACACACACACACACACACACACACACACACACACACACACACACACACACACACACACACACACACACACACACACACACACACACACACACACACACACACACACACACAGATGAAGGCGGGTCTCCATGGATGTCAGGGGAGACACGATACCTGCCATCTCATCGCTGACAGGAGGAGGAAGTGAAAGCGGTTCTTTCGCTCGATGCTAATAACACGCAACCAGGAAGTGTACTGTCACTGATGGGGAGCGATGCTGTCTGCTCCTCTCCTCTCTTCTCCTCTATTTTCCCCTCTCCTCTCCTCCTCACCCCCTCTCCTCCCCTCTCCTCTCCTCTTCACCCCCTCTCCTCCCCTCCCCTCCCCTCTCCTCTCCTCTTCACCCCCCTCCCCTCCCCTCTCCTCTCCTCCTCACCCCCTCTCCTCCCCTCCCCTCCCCTCTCCTCTCCTCTCCCCTCCCCTCTCCTCTCCTCTTCACCCCCCTCCCCTCCCCTCTCCTCTCCTCCTCACCCCCTCTCCTCCCCTCTCCTCTCCTCTTCACCCCCTCTCCTCCCCTCCCCTCCCCTCCCCTCCTCTTCTCTCTCCCCTCCCCTCCCCTCCCCTCTCCTCTCCCCTCCCCTCCCCTCCCCTCCCCTCCCCTCCCCTCCCCTCCCCTCCCCTCCCCTCCACTCCCCTCCCCTCCTCTTCTCTCTCTCCTCCCCTCTTCTCTCTCTCCTGTCCTCTCTCCTCTCCATTCCCCTCCCATTCTCTCTCCTCTCCTATACACTCATATTCTCTCCTCTTCTCCCCTCTCATTTCTCCTCGTTCTCCTCTCCTCTCCTCCCCTCCCCTCGTTCTCCTCTCCTCTCCTCCCCTCCCCTCGTTCTCCTCTCCTCTCCTCCCCTCCCCTCTTCTCCTATTCTCTCCTCCCCCCACATCCCCTATCCTTTAATATTATCTCCACTCATCTCTCCTCTCCTGCACTCTTCTCCTCTCATCCCCTCCTTTCCCCTCTCCTCTCCTATCCCCTCTCCTATCCTCTCCTATTCTCTTCTCTCCCCTCTCCTCCCCTCTCATCTCTCTTCTCCTCTCCTCTTCCCTCCTCTCCTATTCTCTCCTCCCCTCCATCTCCCTTCTCCTCTCCTTCCTTCCCCCCCTCATCCATTCTCTCCTCTCCTCTCCCCTCTCCTCCTCTGTGATTAATTACCCAATAAAGTTTGTGATGAACTACCAAGGAGTATTTTTTTGGTATAAAATTGGTCCTATGGTATAGCATAACAAATAGTCAGCATCAAAGGTCATATTATATTTAGATGAAAAAGCCTGTCTGACAAAAATAAGTGGCTATTGAATGTACTTTTTTCCCCTTTGCTGTAAAATATGTCAATGGGCTATTGAACAAAGTAAGCAACACCAAAGCAGATTTTTGCCTACATGATCTAATGGGGATAATAATGACATCTGCTTTATACATGCCTTACTATTCATCACAGCCAAGAGCTGAGAATTGCATATTAAAAGGAATTAGTGAGTCCTCTTATTAAAATCTGGAATTAATATCTTATCGTATGTTCTGTCTATTGAGTCTGATTCGATAACCACTGATGTATTACCTTTGTTAATTTTTGAAGGTAGCTAAATGTAAATTTTTTTCCAATTCCCTTGAAGACCACTTTTGATTTGTTGACATATTTGAGGACCCTTGTTCTCTGTTTTTTATCTTTATTATTTTCTTATTCTTCCGAGTTACTAGATAAAGGAAAGAGATATTGGAATTCCCGTCCCTTCCCAGTGTCGCTCTTAAAACACCAGTCCCTCTTCTATTGCTAATATGATCCGTTGAGCTTCTGGCAGGGACCTACGGGTTAAGTATCATTGTGCTCTGGAGTGAAGCTTTGGTTTGAGACTCGGACTCAGTTAGTCCATCAGCATTGGGGAGCACAGAGCGAACAACAGAGGAGTTGTGTGTGTGCGCATATGTGTGCGTGACTCCAGCACTCTGAACTAATGGTCTCCATGAGTGTTATTTAATGTCCCTGTGAGTGAGAGGAGCGATCGAAAGGTCCTGACAGCAGGAAAAGGGGTCACACACACACACACGCACGCACGCACGCACGCACGCACGCACGCACGCACGCACGCACGCACGCACGCACGCACGCACGCACGCACGCACACACACACACACACACACACACACACACACACACACACACACACACACACACACACACACACACACACACACACACACACACACACACACACACACACACACACAGAAATGAACCCACACACACACACACAAACAATGTTTTGGTCACTCAGGGTGGGCTGAGAGCGTGCAGGTCAAGGGTGTGTGCTTAACCTTTGACCTTTAGCCTAAGTGTTTATGTGTCCTGTTTTCAGGCCGAATCGGAGTGCAATGAGCAGTGAGAATATAGACAATGCTCAATTGGCTGCTTTCAAAAAAAGTAAAATGCATGCACTCCCTCCTCAGATAGCATTTCCCTCCTTAAAGAGCCCATGCCATTAAAATCACATTTTTCCTGTTGTTTGTTAAATAACAGGTCTGAATAAGTTTGTGAGCTGTGGTAAGTTTGAAATCTATGCAGTTTGTCTGCTGAATGCAATAGGCAATGAAAGGAAAAAGGCAGAAGAAATGAGCCAATCTGGATAAGGTGACACTGTGACGTAGCGTTGTCAAACTATTATTCATGGCCCTGCCCACTTGGTTGGTTCGTAACCACCCACAAGAATTCTGAAGGAGTCGTGATTGAGCTAGTGCTAAATGCTAATACGTGTATGGTAGTTGCTTAGTTCGTAGTAACAGGCTAGTTACAGAATTTTGAATGCAATGGCAGAACGACATCGAAGTACATGAACTGCGGCGCGAGGCACCACTGCCGCGAAGCACCACTGCCCGGCAGCGGGCAGCCGGGCGGTGGTGCCTTGCGCCGGCAGCAGGCAGCAGGCAGCGCGCGGTTCTGTCTACTACAGATTGATGTGGAAGTGGAAGAACCAGAGACGTCGGAGAACCCGACGAAGTCCTTTGTGATTCATTATATCGTCTGGACGTGCACACAGCTTTTGGCCGTGATAATATGTATTATTTGATATAAATATCTATGTATTATATGATATTATTTAGATATAGAGCTCCAGGACTGTAACGCAAGTGTTGTACACTTCCTTGTTATTTGGATAACCGTTCTGCTGTTGGTGCTATGGCATAACACGTCGGACTCTCGTCTATGGTATTTCTACAACTAGACCCGTAGTGGGGGTTATCTCAGCCATGGTTGAGAATGAATTGGGGGAAAGGAACTTTGGCTTTGACTCCCTGAAGTCATGAACCACGACATGGAGGAGAAAGGGATTGTTGACCGCGGTCGTCTCCCGCCGGAGCCTCGCTGCCGATGGACCACCGCCTCGGCTTCAGGATGCGGTGATTAGCGCTGACCGCTGCCGAGGCGGCGGGAAGCAGGGCTCAAGCGGGATACATTCGCGGCCAACAATCCCTTTCTCCTCCATGTCGTGGTTCATGTAGCCTACTTCAGGGAGTCAAAGCCAAAGTTCCTTTCCCCCAATTCATTCTCAACCATGGCTGAGATAACCCCCACTACGAGTCTCGTTGTAGAAATACCAGAGACGAGAGTCCGACGAGTTATGCCATAACACCAACAGCAGAACGGTTATCCAAATAACAAGGAAGTGTACAACACTTGCGTTACAGACCTGGAGCTCTGCTCTATATCTAAATAATATCATATAATACATAGATATCTATATCAAATAATACATCACGGCCAAAAGCTGTGTGCGCGTCCAGACGATATAATGAATCACAAAGGACTTCGTCGGGTTCTCCGACGTCTCTGGTTCTTCCACTTCCACATCAATCTGAAGTAGACGCGGTCGTTTGAGATTCATAATAACCTATCGTCTGGAGGCTCACACAGCTTTTGGCCGTGATAATATAGATTATATATTATATGATATAGATATCTATGTATAATATGGTTTTCTAAGAGCCATTGCGATACATCCACCGTAAACAGAGCGCATGGTACCGTGGCTACAAGCTGCTCAGGGCCAGGTGATAATATTATATATTATATGATATAGATATCTATGTATAATATGGGTTTCTACGAGCCATTGCGATACATCCACCGTAAACAGAGCGCATGGTACTGTCAGTGGCTACAAGCTGCTCAGGGCCACACCCCCACCCCCCTCCTTGACCTGCCTTGACACGCCCACCGTATACAGAGCGCATGGTAGTGGCTACAAGCTGTTCAGGGCCACACCCCCACCCCCCTCCTTGACGTGCCTTGACACGCCCACCGAAACAGCGCGTTTGGGGGAAGCTCAATGTGCGACTGTTTCGGAGTGACTGTAACTCTGCACCACAGCTGAATTTCGGGGACGTCTTTGAATACTGTGTTTGTGGCCCACTAATACCTATATTAAAGCATCATAAAATAGAATGGCATGGGATCTTTAATGTCTCAAAATGCAGGTGGAAATTATTCAATACAGTGTATACAACCACATATGTAAACAGTAATAGTAAGGAGCCTTTAGATTATCTATCTAAGTGTATTATTCAAAGCCTGTATACATATTCTATATATTACGTCATACAAATAAATAACGTTTTTGTTGGACAATTAAGCAAGGATAGAACAGAGAATGATGTTACGCATGTGTGTGATTGTGTGAGCACGAATGTGGGTTTGTGTGTGTGCTAGACTACAGGTGACTAGGAGTGTGTGTGTGTGTGTGTGTGTGTGTGTGTGTGTGTGTGTGTGTGTGTGTGTGTGTGTGTGTGTGTGTGTGTGTGTGTGTGTGTGTGTGTGTGTGTGTGTGTGTGTGTGTGTGTGTGTGTGTGTGTGTGTGTATGGGTGTGTGTGTGTGTGTGTGTGTGTGTGTGTGTGTGTGTGTGTGTGTGTGTGTGTGTGTGTGTGTGTGTGTGTGTGTGTTTGCTCTGGTGACCGAGAGTGAGTGAGTGTGTGTGTGTGCGTATGTGTGTGTGTGTGTGTGTGTGTGTGTGTGTGTGTGTGTGTGTGTGTGTGTGTGTGTGTGTGTGTGTGTGTGTGTGTGTGTGTGGTTGTTGTGTGTGCGTGTGTGTGTGTGTGTGTGTGTGTGTGTGTGTGTGTGTGTGTGTGTGTGTGTGTGTGTGTCTGTCTGTGTGTTGGTGTGTGTGGGCTTCGGCTGACTGGGAGAGCAGACAGCCCACTGGGAGGTAACCAGCAAGGACCATTCGGTGGCACTAATGCCTTCATCTCTTACTGAGGCTTTCGCGGAACACCGGACAGTGTAATGCAGTTATACATGTGTGGTAAATGGGAGCATCATGCACATGCTGTTCAGCATGGTAAATCCATTAGGACAGGAGTATATCATATCTACCAATGTGTCCAGGATGTGGATAGTTGGAAACACCTGCAGGGTAATTAGGGATGTTGGGCCATCCTGTACTCCCTGGAAAGAGGAACCCCCAGAGATAATAATATCATATTAAACAAAGGAGATTATCATATTTTTCAAATTCGACTTAGAACAGTTAATAACATATAAAAACACAAACATATACATTGCTATATAAATATATGGAACTGGGGTGTAATATATTTTGCTCTCACTTGTACTAGTGAGATATAACTATTCCATACTCAACTTTTGAGTTGAAAAGTATAGACTAAGCCTACCCGTCAAAGTCAGATTGGGTGTGGACAATCAGGTGACCAGCTACTCCTTTATCATTGACCTTTTTTGCACACTTGCTGTTGCACTTTTATGTATTTTCTGTCGTGTTTCAAATAGTCAATTAAAAGTGTTGTTTCCCGTGAAGATTACGTTACATTTTGGCGGGGGGGGGTGGAAGATCTCGCCTAGGGTGCCAGAATGGCCAGAAGCGCCGCTGGCTGGCGCAGATGTGTCACATGTTCTATTTGTCTGATTGGTTGAAGGTCTGTCCGATTGCGTCCAGAGTGATTTTTGGACTGCGCCCGTTGATAATGCCCCATGGAAATCTAAATGAACTGACAGGTTCCAGACTATACACGCATCACAATAGAGCACAACAATTTACAGGTATGTCGCACGTTCACAGCAGTGAAACGTCACTTACCATGGCCACTAGGGAGAGCTGTGAGAAGCAACACAAAGTCAAACAGATGTGGAAACCGAATTGGTTCGGCAATATTCTGGTACAAACGATTGCACCCTCGCTTTTTTATGGCATACAATCAACCATAAAATACATTTTCTTTTGTCGAAAGTGAAAATTGCTGTCTAATTGAACCATGCTTCTGTGCTAGGCTAGAGTTTAACTGCCCCATGGAAATATAAGTTATTGTACGCTTGGTGCGATAAGGTGCACCCTTTCCATTTCTCTTGTTTTTCCCAAATGGCCCCAAATATCAGACCAGCTGAATAAGAAGAGCCACACCAAGCCTCCTTGGATCCTCCTTCATTGTTAATTACAGGGCCAAAATACATCCGTACAATAGATGGTCTCGGAGTCACTCTGTGACTTCCTAGCGCCATTCATTTGGTACAGAATGTAGCTTTGTCAGCTAGTAAATATAGAGCTTCAATCTTAATGAACCATTACACCACAATGGCCATCAGATGGGAGCTTGTTGACTATTCCAAGTGTGACCTAGGTAAGATGTAGTTGTTTGTAACTTCACTTCACATCTGTGTGTGTGTGCGTGTGTGTGTGTGTGCGTGTGCGTGTGTGTTTCTGTGTCTGTGTGTGTGTGTGTGTGCTTTCCAGATTTACATTCCAGGCTCTGATTCTAATGCTTACTGAGTGGATCTCAAGTGTGTTCATGTGCACACTTCAAAATAATGAAATCCCAGTGACATGAGAGTCTTTCATCAGTCCCTGTTGAAACAGGGACTGCGTAACCATGGAGATTGTAGGCAGCGTAACCATGGATATAGTAGCGATAGATTAGCAATAGCATAAATAACAATTCATGTGCTTTGAAGAAAGAAACATGTAGTATTACATATAGAGGGAACATAAAGATATATTACTGGTACTTAATAAAGGGAAAATAGTGCAACCCACAAACAGTATTAAATAGAGGGAACATAATAACACCGACAGTATTAAATAGTGGAACCAAGGTATCACCAACGTATAGTATTGAATAGAGGGAAGACAGTTTAATCCACATACAATGTTTTTAGGCTGAAAACGAAAATCCTGGCAGTGAAGGCGAAATGGTTTGATTGCCGATAGCATATTCATTTGCAAGATCACATCCATAATTATGAGTGGTATGATTCTAATGTGAGAGAACCACACACCTGATCTCCATGCTCACAGATCATCCCACACTTGGATAGGTTTTTTGATGAGAGCAATTAGATCAACTGCTGGTTAATTCTAAGAGGGCCGGCCTGTCATTAGTCTGCTGATGATTTAACATGTGCCTCAATGGGTTTTGAACTCTCTCTTGTACTCTCTCATTAGGGCCACATTTGGTCTGAGAAAGATCAAACCACCAAGCATTACCTCAATGCAGTGTTTTGTTTTACCAATAATTACAAAAAAAGTGAAAAATTAATACGATAGAATTCTAAATGTTTTAAATGTCGGCCACTCTTTCCCACTCACAGCACACTCTAGGAACTAAGGTGAAACGCTAAGGGCTACGCTAAATGTCCCCCTCTGCTGTCAGAGATGGTCTATTATTCACCGCGAGGCGGTAAAGCAGGGCTTCTCATCTCATTTTCTTCATAAATGCGCCAATTGAGTGAAAACTGTGGCCTGCCGTCACATGGGACATGTCTAATGATTCCGTTGCGGACCTGAATGCCATTTACATGCAAGCTAATTTGGCATTGTAACTCAATTTAATTTCTTCTGACTGGGATGTATGAAACATCAATAGCTCCTCAGTGAGACCAATGGGAACGCTCCTTATTCAAAGGCCCACTGATATTGCATTTCTGCAGCTCAATTAGATATAGTGGCAATAAGAATGTTTCACAAGTCTGTAATGAGGAAAGACAGAGCCCCCCCCCCCCCCGGCTCCTCAACCTGGCTGCAGATTCAGTGCTGGCTCAATTAGCAGGGGTTCCACAGCCATTAGCTCGGAAATTAACTTGTAAAGATGGCAGAGGTGATCCCCTCTGACTGGAGCGCAGTGCACATGCTCGTCTCTCGCTCTCTCTCTCACACACACACACACACACACACACACACACACACACACACACACACACACACACACACACACACACACACGCACACGCACACGCACACGCACACACACGTACACACACATGCACGCACGCACGCACACACACACACACACACACACACACACACACACACACACACACACACACACACGCACACGCACACGCACACGCACACGCACACACACGTACACACACATACACACACGCACGCACGCACGCACACACACACACACACACACACACACACACACACACACACACACACACACACACACACACACACAAACACGGAAGCATCCTGTTTCATTCCATTCCGCTGCACTTGTCCAGTTACAGTGAAGGCCTTAAGTCAATTAAAAGATAGACTATGCATAGTTGATGTTGCAAGGTCGTTAGTCGATTCTGTATCCTGTTTAAATCCATGGCAACATGCACAACATTAAGCTGAATTGTTATTTCTTTGTTGTTTATGTTCACTTTTACACAAACATTGTTCAAGTTGCACAAGTTTGTTCATATTTTTAGACCAAACAATTACTTGGTTCTCACAAGATCTGAACCATTCGTAGATAACTAACATTTCATGAAAACCTTACAATAAGATTTTGAGTGTCTGAATAAGGACAATGGAAATAATGTAAGCATACTTATTTTGTTACAAATAGATAAATCTATAATTTAAAGTCATTCTCCTCAAAGAGGAAATAAATGTTCACAACATAGGGGTACACCAGACATAACCAGATAAAAGTTTATAAAAAATATTTTTTTAATAATGTGAATTTTTCATACACATTAAAAGAGAGTTCCGGGCTGACTTGGTATGACTGATTGGACTGCAGAAGCTGGTGCTGAAACGGGTCTATCTGCATCTGAGGGTTCTGAAGAGAGGAGAAGAGTGCTGGTGGTGTGGGGGCTCTGGGTCAGGTCAGATGAGGTGTGCCCTGCGGGCCAGAATGGAGGTGATGAAGTCTGGTCAGTTCAAAATGGTGAGTCCAATTATTTTCCCAGCAGAGTGAATGAATTTTTGAAACACTAATTATATTCATCACTGGCAGCATATTGTAAAAGCAGATGGATCCATAGAGAAGTACCGAAACAGAAATACTGTGATATCCTGAAGTGATATCTGAAAGGTTAGTTAAGTTATACACAAATGTTGCGCAGATACTTTAACTAAATACAAAACTTCAGAGGACATCCTTTTAATTAATTTCAGGTGGACCTCTGTGGTGAACACGTAGCAGGTTATTTAGAAGATACGGAGTCGAGGTTGTGTCTCATGTTGTAAAAATGTCGCTGTGCTAATATCCTAAAAGCTTGTCAGACAGCAGATTGTGAATAAAGTTATGGATCAGGGGAAACTATATCCCCAACCCTTTACACTGGGAAATAGAAATTCACTCGAATCCATAAAACGTTGAGAATTAATTGATTGATCCGTCCACATGTCGTGACCTCGGATTCACATCCTCCTGTGATAAAAGGAATTTACTCTGAGAATGCTAATATTATGGCAACATAGTCGTAGGCCTAAATGCTGCAGTATCCTTGCCAGATGTATCACTCTTGGGTAAAGAAAAAAAGCCCACTGTAATTGGCAACTGGGGAAATGGCAAGAACGACGGTCTTTAAACAAGGACGTGAAATGTGGAGGACTGATGTTGGTTTCTTGGATGTAGTTTTTATATTGTGTTGATTTGCGGTGTGTATATCATGCTTGTTACGCTACTTTTACAGTGTTTATTGAGCCTATGTTGTGTTGATTGATGTTGTGGACCATTTTCCTGCAAACACAATTTCCCCTCAGAGAAAATAAAGTTCACCCGTGAATTGAAAGTGAAGATAGGGAAAACTGCACATCCCATTTAAAAAGGCAGTCAGACACAATGTTTGCTATGGGGTCCCACGGCAACACATATTTTATAAATTTAGGTCAATATCGTGAGGGTTTCTATGGGTCAAGAGCACACCAAATACAGGAAAATGATCTCCACTAAGTCCCAATAAACTGGAAAAATAATATCCTTGAGCGGAACATAGGTAAACAAGCTATTTTACTAGCTCTAATATAATGCTTACTGTTGTGGAAGATTCTTTTAAATCGTCAATAACAAATATATACAAAAAACTGATCAACAAATTGCTGCCCAAAGAAATTCAACAACATTGATACAATGTCTGAACAGATGACAAAATATATCTTCCTTGGTTTTACTTTTTTCTGCTTTGACATTTAGCATTTTTAAGTCCAAAACAATCCAATAAAAACTGAAAATGAAATAATTTACGAGCTACTTATCTGTAATCAATCAAGTGCCCTGGTGTGCTTCTTTGAAACCTGATGACAGGTCAGTGTCAGGAAAAGACATAAGAAACAATTTAGCGTATATTTAGTTTTAATGGGCACTGTGATTTATGAGCTTCTTGAGCAGTGTGTCCCCAATCAAGTTCATCACACAGTAACTGGAGGCCTATTGGGCATCTGGCCTGCATAAGCAGCAGGACAGCCAGTTAAAATAAGCCCTTGGTACAATAGTATGAATATTTAATTAATTATTAGTCGTGTAATTTCTCCTCAGGAATTATTATCCCTCAAACTGGATTGTGAATTTAATTATTAGCCGCCTTTTTGTTTTCATGTCCCGCTCATTACTGTCAGGATTGATGTAACATAAACTTCATTAAAAATTAAAGTGGGATTCTTAATTACAAGGCTATCCTCGCTGAAGCCAGAATTAGCCAACTCAGTGATGTGCAAATGAGAGCATTACTTAAGAAACATGCTGGAAGTAGTTATGCTAATTCAACGGGGTTCACAGTGGTAGACCTTTTCACTTGTGGTTGCATATTCATTAAATGCACTATGCAAATTTAATGTAGCAGCCTTAGTAATGCCTTGTTAATTTATTCAGATTTATCGAGTAAGACTTGTAAAAAGTAGCAATTTAATTAGCCTATCTCAGATGGTGGGTGGCAATCGCTGAGCATTTTCGAAAAAACACGTTGAGCTCTATGAAAGGAAAAACAACGATATGGGAACATGCTTTACAATTCATAGGCTTTAAAGGGGTTATTTGCCACGCTTATGGGGCATTCAAAGAGAAATCCCTTAAACTGTGCACTTTTTTCCCCCTAACAGTCGGCGATCTAAGAGGAGATAACCCCCTCCTCTGAGTTAAGGCCAGGGCAGAAGGAGATGCTGAGTCCACAGTCTAATGGCTGAAATGATGCCCCTCAGGCACTTAATCCGTCATCGCACTGATGGGTAAAACCAAGAGGCTGTTCCTCTTATTTACACGAGCTCCTGGGTCCCGGGCAACATGCCCCAGTGGGCCCATCAGCCAAGGAGGTTACAGTGGTGTCCTCCTCCGATACACAGTGGAGCTGCTGGATTCACATTTTAATTAAATAACCCCAAAAAATTCAGATCTTTATTTTTTTGGTCAGATTGAATATAAAAAGCAGGATATTTATACTGCAACTAAAAACGATGGAAGACGGGAGGTAACCTAATCCCTTTGTCAAGTTATTTTACCAGAAAAGTCAGGAAATAAGGGGATTACCATGGGTTTTTAATTGTAAATGGATTGAGGAAGCGTTGAGTTTGTATTAAAAGACTAATGCAGAAAAAAAAAAATCCACAAAGCAAACATGAGCAGCTCAGACAGCAGTGAGGCTTCGTACTAAAATATGAGCAAATATACTTAGCAAGCAGAGGGATCTGCTCTCTAATATAAGCCTGCTTCCAACAAAGGCCTGGCCTCTGTTGTTGAGGACACTGTTTGAGGAATAACAGTATAAAACATAGGTACGGTAATGAACCTGAAGTTTATCCCCATCTTCCATAAGGAACAAATATCATATTATCATATATCACATTACAACAGAAATAATGCATATTAAAAAAGCAAGGGTGGAAATCGCCCTGCTTGTAAAAAGCAAATAAATATAAATACAAAGTCGTGTAACTTTGTCTTCAGCCCATCTGCTATGCTTATAGACTCATCGCCCATTGGGACATCCAGATGCCTCATAAGTCTTTGAGTTGATTTTCAAGAAAAAGAGCTGAACCTAACAAGAGCAGCAAAAGAAAAAAAATTCTTTCATGGGGCCCTAAATTCCTAGCATCGCCGATGGACGTTTGTTAGCATCCCTAACTCAGTTTACCTTCTAAAAGTGAAAATCCATCCTGTTAATAATACAATCCGAAAGAATACATTTCCAAACTGAGAAAGAGATGTAAATAGGAGGGATTATCTCATTGTCTTTCCAAAGACAGCTCCTTCATGGTGAATGAGAACTTTGACCTCCTTGTGCTGTCTGCAGCCTCAGGCAACGGCACTTGTGTGTGTGTGGCAGATCCACAGCAGAAGGGATTGGTTGGCTGAGAAGCACTGGGTTCATTTGAGCTGCCCACATCCCAGCAAAAAGTACAATCCTACATCGTTATTTCCTCCCCTGAGGAAATGACAGGTTCGCCGCATCTCCAGTGCTGCAACGGACGGTAATGTGTCATTAAAAGAGGCCCACATACGCCCTCTTTATCCGTTTTATTGCTTCTGCATGTACACAGTGTATTCAGAGTATTGTCTTCTAATGTTTTTATTGATTTTTATGTTGAAAAACTGATTTTAACGCCCATGAGTTCATTCTGGAGATTATATCAAACATGATCGGCACATACAGATTCTATGTGGGACTCATTTCAACCCCAGCACATTATGTTGATAAAGAGAGCATAGTGATAAACTTACTTACTTATTTACTCTTATCTTCAAAATGCTTTGAAACTGTCAGTCCTATACCCTGCATTGCAAAGGAAAACAAGAAACGGCAACAACTGTTTTAATTTGTGGAACCATAGGGAATGTTTACTCCTATTTGGCTTGTTTATAAGCTTGTTATTAGCATAAGAAACATAAAATGTTCTGAAAGCAACACGCTCATGTTTGGAACTCTGCTTGTGTGTAATTTGATTAGCTTCTGGCTAAATATGTAAATACATATTGCGTGTAAACACAAACATTTGTAGAGGTTTGTAAACAATATCAGCATTCGCTGAGATGTTGGGCCCTCCCGGATTGTTTTTCGGATTCATACGAGTTGACTGAAAGACAAGAGCTGGGGATGTGCTGGTGGCCAGGCGAGGATCACTGGTGTAGCCCACTACAAATACAAAGAGTGGATTTAGGCCAATAACAACATCGATTGCGGTAATGATCCCAACAGTACTTTTCCATTGCTTCATAGAGAAAAGCAAAGATGTGTTGTTGCCAAAGTAATTTGATATATATTGGATAGATATAAAATGTATCCAACTTAAGTAGCTCATTTTCTTTGTTTCTTTGTCTTTATCGTACTCCGCCTAAATCCGCCTAGCTTTTGACTTTGGGGTGAGTCGCAATTTTCCCGCTTGGGCGTATAGGCTGGCAAGCAGCAAAGATGGTGACACATTAACCTGCCCTGAAACCGTGTGTGTGCTGTTTTACTGACGTCAAACACAGCCCCATTTACCTGCTTCTTCACAGTCATTGAACAACAGCCAGATTTTAATAACAGTGTACCTATTTATACCTATTTAGATGTGCTACGGGAAATGTGATTGAACACGCATTGATAGTAGGGTGACAGAAAGTGTGCCCGGCCTCCTCCCTTTGAAGGCCTGCAGTTGTGCCTGCAGGAGTGGCTTGGCCCCTCCTCAGTCAGCCCTCGTAGACCCCTATGGACAGAGAGTTGGAAGAGTTTTGGCTTGCCTTCTTCCCCTTCCTTTCCTTCTGCTTGTTTCTCTTCTTCTCTTTCTTCTGATATGCATTACATTACACTAGTTGAAATAGGTAACAATCTATTTATTTTATGTTTTCGTTCTGCACACCACAGTAGTTATGGATTCATGTTGTGAAAAAGGCATAACAACACAGTGAATACATGATTGCAAACGTGCAACATGACAAAGGTAGTAAGTGTAGTCTGTTATAGAATCTGAATCTGTAATCTGTTATAGAAGTTGATTAATTGACAGGGGTTTCCCTTCCCCGTTCCTTTGTCGCTCTTCTGAGGGCCAAGGCTGTTCATGTATAGCCTTCATCTGGCTAGAAAATATCAAAATCAATAGTTTGTTAAGCTGAGGCCTGAAACAAACACTGTTTAAATAATTCAAACACTGAAACACTGAAAAAGGAAAAGGCAGGGTGTCCACCCACTCCAGTCGCCCCCAGTCAAAGAACCGTTTGTAGAGGTGTCCATGTGCTTCAAGGATTACCAGGAGCTGGGCAGCTTCAGGCTTTTGCCTGTCTGCTGCAGCACGCAATGTGACCTAATACTGAACCAAAATATGGACCATAAAATGTTCCTGTATAATGTGATTATTATGATCTTGAGGTATTCGTAAAAAAACATGTATTTACAGAATGTATGTTAGCTTTTAGAAATATGCAAGCAAACGTAGGAAAAGTTATTCGCAGACAAAGGAAAAATCAGTTACTGGAGCATCCCGACCCCCCCTACCCTCGTCATTGATCACAAACCAAATGCTCCGTGGCGCTTCATCATTCGCAGAAGTAATTACACCTTTTTTCTGCTGCAAGTGATTGAGATCCGTTTGCGGCGGTCGGAGATGAGTTTAGTGGAAGTCATCAGTTGGGCTGAACTCCCCAGCAGCTAACGGGGGTCCCCTGCCGCCCCCCAACGCCTCTCCATAGCTCCTGCCTGCCCGCCCTAGCCGAAGCAATTTACAGCATTGTTAAGTATTAGCCTCCCCTTATAGGAACGAGGAACTTCTTTCTTTCCATTTCCCACTCCGGAGTCTTTGCTTAACCTTTAAGGCTCTCGTTCTTGGAACACCTTCAGGTTATGAAAGCGAGTGCCAGATAAGGGAAGGCATATGTGAAGAGATATAAAAATGGGAGCAGTGAAACTACGCAAATCGTTAACGGTTCCGAGACCAACGCTTTCCTGATGACACCGTCAGCACCTTGGACTGAGTGAATCCCCAAAGCTCGCCCTCCTCAGATAACTCCACAGTCCCTTCCGAATCGCCAGACCGAAAGCAATCGATATGGATCAGGCCATTATCATTTAAACTGTATGGCAATGTTTGAATTGTAGCCATTCTTGGCTGAGGAATTCCTAAACTAACCCAAAGATTCACAGTGTAAACAGAGGCTTTCCATGAATCCATTGAACGTGTGTTGATATTGTCCTGTTAAAGATTACACTTTTCCCCAAACCTCAGATTGCGGATAACGCGGCACTAGTATTTCTATTTCCATCCACCATGCTTCGTCTGGTTTTTTAAAGCCTTACCCCGAGGGTGAGCTCATTATATCAAGGGATTTTAGCACCAAAACGGAATTAGTTTCCAGAATAAGCTCACTGTTATCTACAGCATCTGTCGTAGATCGGATACAACTAAACCACAGACTGCAAGTTAATGTATCAAAAAAATGTGCAGGTCAATATTATGAACATAAAGTCTATAGCCTACCTTTTCTTCCTTATGTGCGAAGGAGAAGAACTTATTTTGTTAACTCAAAGTTTCAGTAAGAACTGCATTTATCTTGCATATTCCACACATTCCTTTTGCAATATGTTTATATGCAATGTGCAAATATCGATATATATATATATATATTTTGTTTGTACATATTGATTGAAGCCAAAAACGTATCAATCTTTTAAATGTACCAGGATAGCAACCTTGCATGAGATGGTACCGTGAACATATTGAATAGTGTATATTGGCCCGACTAGCCATCAAACAGCATCAACTTTAACTTCTAACTCGTCTTCTGCGCCACAGTCAAACTATAGTTTTGAAAAAAAAAAAAAAAAAAAGGGTTTCTCCTGGGTTTTCTCATCTCAGCGGAAAATAGAAAAATGATTCCATTAATGTTGCAACTCTCGGGTCATTTGTCAACGCAGACACCTGATTAATTAAGCCTGGTGACTGGATTAGCCCCGCTTTCCCCTCCCAGAAATAGGGATCCACAGAGGTTGGAAGCAGTCATCTCAAACTAAGTGAGCTGTGCAGATTTTTATAGTAAGTCACAAGTAAGTCGTACTTTATTAATATAACCATACGCCTGTTTGCTTTGCCACTTTGGAGTAACTGCATTCTTTCGGCTTAATTACATATGAATAATTAAACAGAGCTCCTCCGCTATTGGCTGCTGTTCACAGACTAGATATCCACTGTGTTTATTTGATGGCTTATTTGTGAGCCTTAAGATTAATCATTTAGTTGATGAAAGGAATCTAAGATATATATGATATCTGGGAGCGCATCTGCTATAACACACTTTGTTTTTCAAGTTTCAATCTGTCATGGATTCAGAAAGAAATGTGCTCAGAGGTAAAATCAAACTGGATTAAATAAGTGTTAGAGTTAGAGTTAGATAATTAGAGTTATATTCAAAACCATGTTTACTAGGCTTGTTTTCCCCTAAAGAAGCATTAAACTAGAACCAATAGTAATTCCATCAACCCAACTATTTTAAAATCCCCTTTGACGAGTTCCAACAATAGAGGTCCCCAACCTTGTGCCATATAAGTCTGGGGAACACAGGAATGACCCCTGATATCTGTTGATTGGGCCATGGTGTCTCCCATAGCATCATTCTACATCTGACGTACCACTACCACTCAATATGTGTATGGTACTATCTCACTTTCAGTGACGTGAAACAATAATGCAGCTCTCTTAATGTACTGTAGCCAAAGAAAGAACCAGTAAGGTCTGTATACATCTTGATAAAGACATTATGCCATAACCCAAATAGGGCCAGTAAAGCTACATTATGACGTTGCAGTGAAACAATAACATAAACTAAACAGTATTCTGTGCTGTCAAACACACCACACAAGTTATATAAAGACCATTATTCCCTTTTATGTCAGACAAAAATCTAGTCGTAGAAGTACAAAACATTTATCCTTTCTAATGAGTTCCTCTGGTTTCTGTCTCCCACTTGGTGAAGGTGGTTGTGTGTGTGTGTATGTGTGTTGTGTCTGTGTGTGAGTCTGTGTGTGAGTCTGTGTATGTGTCTGTGTAGGTGTAGGTGTACGTGCACCGACCTCCGTGTGTGTTCCCGTGAGTGTGTCTCTCGAGGTGTACACGGTGCAGAAAACAAAAGATGTGCGGGGATCCCAGGAGATTTGCCAATGTGGCGTCCTGTGTATCAGGAACATTAAGGAACGTAATGTGCTATTATTCTCCATCAGCAGTAAGCTGTGGGATCCGTCCTCTGGGCCGGGCTGGTAATAGACCGGGGCTTTAGGAAGCGCCTGGGAAGGGAAGACAATTGACAAGGGCCATCGACGCACAGCAGACTTAATACCGTCCACGCTTGTCCCCCTCCTTCCCCGACCACAATTGACAGCGTCTGGAGAGAAAAGCAATCACAGCAGCCGGTATTACCGGGTATTTATGTTGGAGCTTGGCTGCCACACAGCAAATCTTGACCTTTTATGAAACCTGATGTTCCATTTTTTTTGGGTCGTTCTGGCGGACTCGCAGAAGGGCTCCTGTGGCGGGAGTTGCCGCGTGTTATCTGTAGGTTTACTTTTCAGCTGTCTGTACTGCCGGTTCACCGTGCCCACACGCCAGCCAGGGTTCAGCAGCAGGAGAACAGGGAGAGGAGGGATGTGATGAGGGACTTGTGTTGGCTGGGGGGGGCGGAGGGATTTGGCTTTGGGCTCAACATCCTCGACACATGTTGATCTTGTTTACATCACGGACATACTGGCTACTGGATATCTTTGTTTTTTTTTATGATTATATTATTTAGTTTGATTATTTGATTAGTTACGATTATTACAATACAAGATGTTCCTACTACTAAGATGTCTTCTGTTGGTGGTTGATGGGGTGTAATTTAAATGATGGTGGCAATGAGGACAGTGAGGTTGATTTCATGGGATGGAGTTGGTTGTTTGCAATGCTGAGAGTGAATGAGTAGATAATATTGTTGTTAGTGTTGTGCTACTGTTAGTGACCCATGGACAAATTGGCATTTTCATATAATGTTATAGTTCATATAATTATATTTTTTCTTTGCATTATTATTATTTATTTATTTGTGTATTATTATATATTTATACCTTATAATAGTATTTATTAATAAGTAACTACAATTAAAATAAACCCTGAGGTGCCGGACACTAAAATATATATAAGATTAAATAACAAATAAAAACAATTATTATATTCAAGTATTATTATTAATATACGTATATCATTTCATTATATTGGTGTTTGAAATTGAGAATATCTGTTATATTTGAATACTGTAGAAAGTCAAACTACAATGTGAGTCAACAGTCAGAAATATTTTGCTTTTTGATCCAAAAAGACTCAAGGAAGAAATGTATTGTAGTCATGGGGACAGTTTAAGGTTTAACAGAAAATGCTTTTGCATTGGTTTCAGTGGACTTGGAAACAATGTATTGTGTCTTTAATGTTTCTCTTTTGTAGTGCGGTTAAACCTTGTATTTTATTTCAGCCTCTATTTGCACTGCATCCAGACACAGTCTCTCTCAAGTATAAAAACAAATCAAAAGCGGATCGACTGTAATTATCAAAAGATTAGGATGTGTGTAATTAACGCAATGTCATTTTGTTTTGATATTAACTACGCTTCCAAAGCACTGCTGCTGAGTACGATGGAGGCTCAATCAACTGTGGCGTAATTTAGTTAAAGATCCTTTACAAACACGTTGCTCAGCCATCAAAGACTATCAATAACTCCGCTGTTAGAACTGCAATACACATTGGTTCCAGGGCTTAGCCAATGGATTGTGTTTCAATTAAGTCAGTGTAAAGCGACTGCAGGAGAGGGGATAGAGGACAATCTAGGACTCTGCTCCATCATCAGAACGTCTGACCTCAAGGAGATAAAACGAGATAAGACTGGGTTTTATTGGTGAGTCTGCGGACAATCACACTAGAAAAGAGCAAATATCTTATGAGGCTTTTTATTTGGTCTTTGGGGACATCAGGGGGTTGTGTTAGTGCAGCTTTTGTTGCTGGCTAAAAAATCTTCAAATATATATATATATTTGCTGTTATTAGTACATATTTTAGGCTGCACACCTGTGGTGCATTGGGCAATCCATACACACAGGGTAAACCAGCCATCAACACACACTCAACGAGAATTCGTACATGTAAGCAATCACCACCTTTTTGGCTTTTAACATCTTGCCTAATCTTACTCAAACATGTGTCTTGGTGACTGAGGAGCCCAGTAAAGCCAACTACAGGTGGCGTAGCAAGACCAGTAAATTGCTCTGTGTTAGGGGAAACCTAACCTGCCTATGTTGCCTGTTTCCAATTCCCGAACAAACATGTAGATACTAGTATCGATATTTGCTGTAACTTCTAATGCAACAGGACAGGTGTACAGTACGCAATCCGAATGACTTTAATTTGACAAACAGCAAATTAAGTCAGAGCAGATATCAAGGTATATTTAGTATTTAAACACCAGCAACACAGGATTTTTTAATGGTGTAATACATCTTATAGTGGTCATCAGCAGAATATTATGAGATGTGTTTGATAGTAAAACAATGAAGCAGGAAGACGCTATGAAAATGAGGGGTTAAAGAACTGGTATATTAATCAAAGGATGGTGACTATACGCTCTCGCTCATTGGGAATAGCATCCGGCTAATCACTGTGAGCGTAATGAATAATTAGTGGTGTTAGTCACCGGGATTAAGATAAATACGCATACCATTGGCTACACCATAAAGAATAACAGCTGCCTCATATGCCTGTGAGGCAGCCAAATGAACTGTTGTATCTTATCCCCTCTCTCTCTATATGATGGCTGCTGGCTGGTTTCTCTGTTGTCACAATAGGCTGTGTTTAGGGTGTGTGTTTGTGTTTTAAGCAGACAATACAGTTTGTGTATCTTCACTTGCTTGAGAGACCCTGTGTTTGTCTTGAGAGGCGTATGGACTCTGGGCCTGGGGGGTAGGGGTGTGTGGGGTGTGGGTGGGAATAAATTGCAAAGAAAAATACTGGAAAAGAAAATTCCACAGTAAACCCTACTTCAAGAAGTCACTACAGACTGATTCAGTGTCGCTCACAATGAATTGAACAACCCGCTGCAGGTAGTGTTATTAGTGCTTGTCAACCAAGACAGAGTAGGGAAGTGAACCCCTGATTCAGGGATCTAATGCTTTTGACAAGGCAAAACGTATGATGTTATGAACCTTGATGCTTGCTGACTAAATAGAGAGCATCTCAGTGATCCAATGTTACTGCTGTCGCTACTGCTTGAACCTTCTGCCCCCTCAACTAGAATTCAAACAACTGTTGCCTCTGAATGGATGAGGAGGCAGCTTAGTAGGAACTGAATGATAGATATGGTTGACTATAAACACTTAATGAGACACTCTGATACTATGCTTTTCATTGGCAAGCAAAGCCTGCATTTAAAATATGAATCATAATTATGAATATTTACTACATTCAGTTCCTGCACCTTAAGCTATCGTTTGTTTGGATTTACATAGGGATTCAATATTTAACTTTCAGTCATATTATTGTGTAGAACTTCTACATCAGCTTAACACGCATAATTAAGCTTCTTTGACACATGCAGTCTCACCCTGCAAAGTTCCCCAAGATTTCCTGTATTGTGTGCTGTGTGAATGCGAACAGGGTTCGATATTCCTTGAAATCTGCTGCGGCAATTTGCCTGCTCAAGACGTAACACCTCTGGATCAGCTTATACGGCTGTGTTGTGACTGAAGCAGTCAAAACACAGTATATATGCCAGTGAAAAAACATGTGTCCCACTTACCCACATTTGTAAGCAGGAAGGGGAGGGGCCTCAGCTATATAAACAAGTTCCCTTCATTCGAGGCCGTGCCAGACTGAGACAAACCTTTGGATAGCGAAAAAAAGACAAACTACTGTATCTTTTTATATATTGTAAATAGTTTGGTGGCATTCATTTTAATAAATTCTGCATTTCTGTTTGCTGTTATAATTGAACATTGGTTCGAAAATGTTTCTGTTTCTGTTCGTTTTGGAATTTTGACCCTCACTCAATGCAGTTTGACAAAGATGTAACATAACCACATCTTGTCCATTTACTGCAGGGAGAGTTTACAAAACAGGTCAACCAAGTACTGCAGATATGAGACTTTATTCATAATTCCTCATAACCGGAAGAGCTGATAGAGTGTATGAGGCGAATCTCTTATAAATCTATGTGGCAGAATGGCATTCACATGCCCAGCATGCTGATTCATTTCTGAGAGTCCAAAGCAAAATAAGCGCGTCTCCATACAGAATGAAGATGAATGTGGAGCGAAAAAAGACGGAACTTGATGAAGGATGCGGGAGGTCGACTCTGTCTTGCATGCTTGTCCTCAGTCCTATGATATCTTATCATTAGCTTCCCTGACAATGATGTAGCGGCCGCACCTTCTCAATACCCGGACCCATGTATAGAAGTAACCTTCTTTTCATAATAACAGCAATTTGTCACTTCTTTAGCTGTCAGAGGACAAAGGGGGGCTGCAAATAAAGTGGCTCCCGCGCCAGGCGAGGTGTGGGTTCCCCAGAGCCGGAGAGAGAGGCAATATGCAGAGAGAGGAGAGGCAGGGGCAGGCCACATGGGCAGAGGGGGTTAGGCAGGGCAATTATGAGGTTAGAGGGTGAGGAGCAGATAGAGTAGAGGTGTTGGCCGGAGTTTGATGGATCAAACCGTTCAGATGCCTGGATAAGGTTAGATCAGGAGACGACCCACCATGACTTCCAGTCGTAATGGGTCTGGGAGCCCAGGGACAAACATGTATTTGTGTTTTAAACGTCATGAGGTAATTCAACTTTTAAGACATATTCATAACTGTCTGACTACATAAGTGGATTAAAAAAAAAAATGTTTTGCAAGATAAAGAATATTAGAAAATTCTGCCCCAACACAAAACATGTTTTTGTTCTACCAAAATCAGAATGACTTAAAATTCAAAAATCCTTTGTGTACAAATAACCCTAATAGTGGGGGCTGACACCTTGTGTCCATTTATATGCAGGTACACCATCTCCTCCTAGGCAGATTAAACCTATTCGCCTCTGGACATTGGAGCTAACAATCTTTTCCCCTGGAACTTGGGACTTAAAGTAGGTTTGCTGCAGACCACTTCGGTAACACAAGACCAGACAAAGAAAACACACCCTACACATATATTGGAATGACTCTAAGTGAAGGACAGAGTATTGCTCTCTCAAACACCAATGGATAGGGGAGCTGGACCAGCTGAATGGTCAAGCTCCATTGGACCATTGAACCATTTTGGATGGTTTTGACCAATTGCCTTCACTGTTGAGGCTGAGCCAACTGATGTTAAATCAATAAAATATTGGCATTCCGGTTAAGATTGAAAAGTAACCGATTATTCTATAGTCACAAGTTAGCAAACTGACTGTTTGCCGTAGTAGTCTACATTAATCAATGTGACGAGCAAACATACACCCACGGGATGTCTGGTCGGGTAATCCCCCCAGAAAACCCTTGCAGTACACAAATTAATCTTGCCGAATTTCTTGCCTCACTTGCCATTTACACCATTGTCCAACAAGAGAAATAGCATTGGCACTACAAGAGACATCCATTTCCATTAACCCCCATTCACTGTAAATACCCCCAATGATGAATACTGCTTAAAATCTCCATATATTATTCAAGATTAATTAAAAGCAAATACATTTGCATAAATGAACACGTAGCCTATCCATCTGTTTCTAATCCACTGGGTTATACCTATATTGACAACGGTAGACAATTTTGGTTCACTTGCCAAAACATAAATCTAGGCTAGCTCAACCTCATGTATCTCCATGGGAGACTCAGTGCTCCGGCGGATGAAAGGCTTCACGTGAGTCTCCAAAGACTTCTCACATTGATGTCCTGATAAACAAGGCCACTCGATTCAAATGTGTTGTATCAAGACAGATTGGCTGTCATGTCGATGTTTATAAAAATGTTACTAGCACATTTTGGGGGTTAAAATTATGTTCTTAATGTTTTCATAGGATACAATCTTGCAGTAAACTAAAGAAATCAAAGAAATAGTGTAATCAAAAAGCGAGACGGAAGGATGAAGTAGCTAAGTCGAATTAAAAACGAACTTATATTGACTAAAAATTTAATTTTTTAAGAACATTGTGTCAGGAAAGCTGGCGGTTTCCATGCTCTCATTTAATTACCATATAGGGCATCAAGCCCATCTAATAAAGTGTTAATAAAAGTTTTTTCAAGGTCGACTTTAAATGCTTCCAAGAATGACTTTTCACATGTTCACTTCGGCTACAATTTAAACAAACCTGGCTTAAGGATTCTACTGGTAAATTCATTAAGACTCTTTGGGGATTCACCAGGTCCCCCTGCCAGTCCATGGATGCATAAAACTGCCTTTTGTGCTAACTTGTATCGGCAGGCCACCGCACCGGAATATAAACTGCCTTTTCTTTTGATGGAATATTGCGTATTGACAGATATTGTTCTCCGGCCCCGGAGAAGCCCTCTGTAGCCCTACAAGCTAGGGTTTTGTAAACTGAAATCCTTCCACTTGGACCCGATCATACAAACAATCACCGCAAATATATTTCACCTTCAGCCGAGTGCTCAACCATCCGGACGTTATTGATGGCCTATCATCACCGAGGCAAGATGGAGAGGCCAAATGAAAGCGGCCATATTATTTTAGAGGCAGAGTCATGGACCCACTGATGCAACTTGAAAGGATGTGTCCGCTGAGCTGGTCAAGGAGCTCAGCTGCATGGAGGAAATAAAAGTGTTAAGTCACAGCCGCTCTCCCATCAGTCAACAGGGTAATGGTCTTTGACTGTGCCGGGTTATATGTCAGCAAATATTCGTCTGTCAGGCAGCCACAGCGGAGAGTCCTGAACTGGATCGCTCGCTATAAGAGAGGGGCGGAGTTGATGGATAGAGGCCGCCAGGTGGGCCAATAGGATCACTGCATTTTAATAGTGAATAACTTTTTACGAGGTTCCGACAGGACCGCCGTGTCATCTCCGAGTCAAGCTGCTTCCATTGTTGGCCGATAGCACAGGCGGAACAGAGTGAGGAAGAAGAATGGCCCTGCTATTTTACGCTCCACAAACAGTTTATGCCTCTGCTGTAACCCAGATCAGAGGTCCAGAAGCCTTAGCAGAGCCTTCCTGAATGTTTCATTAGCAGTTTTATTAGAGGTATTATTATATCTAAAATGATATATGAATATTCCCATTTTATCCTGAAAAATAAAAAGCTCATTCAACAAGCAGATCTAGTTCTCATGGGCATTGTCAAATGAATTGTTCTCATTGACCCAAGTAATTACTTATTACTAAAAGATAATTTGAAAGTGTGACAGTTGCCCACGCCAAATTACCTGTATTGGAGTCAGAGTTCCACAAGCCGACGCGTCAACATGCCATGAGCTAAGTGATCGTAAATCAGGGGAACTAATTAGAAATTAGAGGAATGCACGAATATCTGTCAAGAGGCTTTTTTCATATTTCTATATATAGTTCTTTTTTTTTTGTGCACAATAATTATTTATAAAATGACACAATTTTAAAGGGGACCTATATTACCACTAGGTGTGAGTGTGCCCTTACATGCCGTTCAAATACTACCATGCCCTGTGCCTTATGCCGCGTTTCCACTGCAGGGTGCGGAACGGATCAGATCGCAAAGGTGCGGTCTCCACCTCCTTGTTCGCCCAAGCAAGCGTTTTACGCGACATGTTAATTGTAAAGAATAATACCTCGAGGCTACTGTTTGTTTGTTTTTATCCCCGCGTCACCCGGAAGTGATGATTCTGTCGACCAATCAACGGAGGGGGTGTGTAGCTAGAATTTCCCGGGACCCTTTCAGGCGTCTCGTCTCGTTTTCGGTACCCCAACGGAGGAGTCCCGAGAACGAGGCCGGAACGGGTACGGCAAAGTCCGGGTCACGCCCACTTTTGGCGGTGGAAACGCGACCTGATCCGCACCTTTGCGATCCGATCCGTTCCGCACCCTGCAGTGGAAACGCGCCATAAGTGACATCACCATTGGGAGTGTGCACCTATATGTATGACGGATGGATGAGCCTATCAGTTGCCTATCAGTTGCCTATCAGCCTATCATCTATTTTTTTTCACTCAAACATTTCACCATGACCAAACAAGAGTCTCGCCGAAAGAAATAAAGTTAAAATGCGGGAATTATGGCTCCAGACAATAATGAGCATTCAAATATCACTTTTTTGCTCATTCATTTGTAGTTGGCGGTTGGTTAAATATTAAATAGCTGGCCTGGACTAACATACTACATAGAACACTAGTTGTAGCCTATGGTTCTTTTGAATGTGGTGGTTCGGTGCAATATTTTACAGGAGCTGAATTGGACAGCATACCATTTTTTTGTGTGTGTGTTTGTGTGTGTGTGTGTGTGTGTGTGTGTGTGTGTGTGTGTGTGTGTGTGTGTGTGTGTGTGTGTGTGTGTGTGTGTGTGTGTGTGTGTGTGTGTGTGTGTGTGTGTGTGTGCGTGTTTGTGTGCGTGTGCGTGTGCGCGTGCGCGTGTATGTGTGTGTGTGTGTGTGTGTGGAGGATTGTGCGTGCATGCGTGCGAACATGCGTGCGTGCTTGCATGCTTGTGTGTGGCGGGTTGTGTGTGTGTGTGTGTGTGTGTGTGTGTGCGTGCATACCTTTCTGAATACATGCATCTAGAGGGCATAACAAGATGAAGAAGGAAAAAAAGCCACAAAAATATAGCAGCATAGATTGCTATGCCAAAGATTTATGCTTTATCGATTTAAGGCAAAAATCAAATCAACAATAAATCGACAATCAAAGAACGTAAACAATGTGGAGCTAGACTGCTCTCAGGGAGTTAGTAGGAGATCAAATATGTTGGAAAATTATGATTAGAACCACACACACTAATTACAACCAAATTAAATTGTTCTACAGCACTCAAATGTACCTACTAATGGCGAGCTAAGGTGACTCAAACCTTATGCTTAAACACACATACAAGATGGCTATTCTACCAGCCCCCCCCTGAGTCTATATTTATAACCAAATCAAACACCAAACCAGCCACCAGCCTCTCTCAGGTGTGTCTCAGTACAGGAAGATATACTATACAAGTCCATGCTTACTTGCACTGCGGTACGTGGCTATCGGTCGCTTTTGACAACATAAAGGTGTGCAGCTGTATCCAGTGGCGTAACTAGAGTTTTACATGTGGCAGGGAAGGTTATGGGGAGTCAAGCACTAGGACCCAGCCAAGGGGCAGAACGTATAACAAGGGGCGGGAACCTCACCAGGGCCTTTTCTTCCTGTACTGAGACACACCTGAGAAAGCAATTGGGTAATACTTTTTTCGATGATCAACATAGATAATCGTCACCAGCATGTGTTCCAGTCTAGCATGTTTTTAAACAAAGACATTAAAAGACGAGCTCACCACTGATTTTCACAGACATCATCTCAATAGAAGTGTGCTTTCAATGAATCAAATGAAGTGGCCATTTTCCATGTCATTTTGGGGGTCTTTCTGCTGTATCAGAGGGGGGCTTGTAGAGTGGCCATCTTGTATGTGTGAGCATACGATTTGAGTCACCTTAGCCTGCCATACATTTGAGGGCTGTAGAACAGTTTAATTTGGTTGGAGTTAGTGTGTGTGTGTGTGTGTGTGTGTGTGTGTGTGTGTGTGTGTGTGTGTGTGTGTGTGTGTGTGTGTGTGTGTGTGTGTGTGTGTGTGTGTGTGTGTGTGTGTGTGTGTGTGTGTGTGTGTGTGTGTGTGTGTGTGTGTGTGTGTGTGTGTGTGTGTGTGTGTGTGTGTGCATGACAGTATATAATTCCCATGTTTGAGTGCAGTGACGCACAACCAACAGTAATCCCAACAAACCATTATCATCCTAAATTAAGCATTGATTATTTTAAGGACCTCAACAGACAGCAATTTCTCAGCACCTGCTCTGTGGCCTGGCTCGATCCGCTCCGTTTCTGACAGCATGGATACACATTTTAAAAAGCTGACACTTCTATGTATGTATGATTCATCGTTTTGGTCATTATTGTCTTTTTCTCTTTCCTTACTCTGAAAAGTCTTTAGTAGTTTTCTTCTTAGGAGTAGGAATAGTTTTTCCTTTGCCTTTCTTCCAGTTGTATTATGATACTTTGGGGATCACTTCACCATCACAATGTAAAGTAGGCCACAGCAGTACCATATGCCCTTGAGGTAACACTTCAATTTCACTCTTTAAACACAGAATAAATGTCATCCCTGTGACCTGGTGGCTTTATAGCTTTAAATGGGCTTCATCAAACTCTTATCTCATCACTTGATAAACATAGGGTTGTGTGTTCTGGTGGGAGCCAAGCCCTGACAAATACCTGCTGTCGTTCAAAGTCTGCTTCCTCATTTGAACTGTCTTCCACGCTGAGAAGCCCAGCAGCTCGATCTTTACCTTTACCACCTTAGAGACCCTTTTTAACGTTCTGTCTCTTTTCTAAAGACTAACGTTGTGTTTTTGGTGAACACCAGAATTTCTTTAATCAGCAGATCTTTATTTCCTTGTGTTTTTACTTTAATATTTTCATACGACACGGGACAGCACACATTGTCATCCTGGAGAAGATTAGGTACGGTTTGCTTAAGGTCATATTCTTTTTAGAATATTCTCATTGTCTAACTATGTAAAATTTAATTAGTAAATTAAACAGATTCCACAACATGTTAAGATATGTATTTAAGTTACTACACATTGAAGTTGATTAATATCATTATAATCGGTGTACTTTATACTATCCCTAATTGATCGTATCTAATTCTGTTCTGAAGGCTTTAAAAATGTAAAGTAAGTATGTCTCACCACCAACGTGATACACATAATATGTATGATTCTTCTAATACTTGTTAATATTATTATGTATGTTTTATAAAGTAGTATTTATAAAGTATTTATAAAAAACACAAAAATTGTGTAATTGTTTTTTAACTAAAACAAATGTTTTCTAGGAATGGCCTTTTCCAACACATCCTGGTGTGAGGAGAACTTTTCATGTTCCATGTGTCTGGATGTGTTCAACAGCACAGTCTCCACACCATGTGGACACAACTTCTGCAGAACCTGTATTACAAAGTTCTGGGATGACAAAGACCAGCACAAATGTCCTGTTTGCAATCAGAATTTTCCCACAAGACCTGATTTACAGGTCAATACTTTCACATCAGAGATGGTTGATCAGTATAGAAAGTCTGTACTGGCAAAAGAGCAGCCTTGTGTTGGACCAGGAGAAGTTCCCTGTGACGTCTGTACTGGAACCCAGCTGAAGGCTTTGAAGTCCTGCCTAATGTGTCTTATCTCCTACTGCCAAACCCACCTGGAGCCCCATCAGAGAGTTTCCGTTCTGAAGAAACATCAGCTGGTCGAGCCTATGGACCGTCTGGAAGACCGGATGTGTAAGAAACATCAACAGCTTCTGGAGCTCTATTGCCATACTGAACAGGTGTGTGTGTGTCTGTCCTGCACAGAGATGGACCACAAGTCCCATCCTGTTGTACCCCTAAAGGAGGAATATGAAGTAAAGAGAGCCAAGCTGGGGAAGATAGATTCTGAAGTTCAGCAGATGATCCAGGAGCGACAACGAAAGATTCAGGAGATCGAAGACACATTCAAATGCAGCAGAGCTGACGCAGACCGAGCAATAGCCGATGGTGTGCAGGTTCTCACTGCTCTGATGCGCTGCATTGAAAAGTGCCGTGATAATCTCAACCAAACTATTAACGAGGAACTGAAATCCGCAGAGAAACAAGCTGAAGGCCTCATCAAGGAGCTGGAGCAGGAAATAAAAGATCTGACCAATAGAAGCTCAGAGGTGAAGCAGCTCTCACACACTGAAGACCACCTCCACTTCCTTCAGACCTTTAGAACCCCGAGGAATCCTCCACCCCCCAGGGACTGGACAACGGTGGAGTTCCATCCTCCGTCATTCTTAGAGACCTTGAGGAGATCCCTGGATAAGCTGGAGGAAACACTGAACATGGATATGAAGAAGCTGCCTGTCTTGAAATCAACTCTAACTAAGTGTAAGTGTCATCCCAACACAATGATGAAAATGATGCTTGACATCATGTTTCTTATGAAAATGTGTATTGTCCAAGAGCCAAATCAAGTCTGTCAAAATGAACGCTCTTACTCTACTCTTCTCCCATCAGATGCCTGTAAACTCACACTGGACCCAAACACAGCCCACATACAACTTTCGCTGTCTGAGGACCACAGAAAGGTGATGATGGTTGGAGGGGACCAGTCGTATCCGGATCACCCAGAGAGATTTGATTCCCGGTCCCAGGTGTTGTGTAGAGAGGGTCTGACTGGCCGCTGTTACTGGGAGGTAGAGAGGGAAGGACGTGTTTCTATAGGAATGACATACAGAGAAATCACAAGGAAAGGAAAGGGTAATGGCTG
This sequence comes from Gadus chalcogrammus, assembly GCF_026213295.1. Taxonomy (NCBI): domain Eukaryota; kingdom Metazoa; phylum Chordata; class Actinopteri; order Gadiformes; family Gadidae; genus Gadus; species Gadus chalcogrammus. The sequence continues at coordinate 21,153,544 of NC_079425.1, read as the reverse complement.
TAGGCTTGGAGGGAACAACAAGTCCTGGAGGCTTCAATGTTCTGATGATGGTGTTTACATTTCACGGTACAACAATAGTGTAACAGAGATACGTCTCCCCCCCTCTGACTCTAACAGAGTAGGAGTGTATCTGGACCGGCCTGCTGGCACTCTGTCCTTCTACAGAGTGTCCCCAGATGTGGAAGGGTCCTCAGACACACTGACACACATCCACACCTTCCAGTCCACCTTCACCCAGGACCTCTACCCTGGGTTTGTGTTAGTGCCTGGTTCCTCAGTTTGTCTGTGTCGGTTTTATTAACACACACACACACACACACACACACACACACACACACACACACACACACACACACACACACACACACACACACACACACACACACACACACACACACACACACACACACACACACACACACACACACACACACACACACACACACACACACACACACACACACCTACACACTTTATCAAGTAAAGCACCCAGGGCCCCAGGGTAACTAACAAAATGAGAATGGCTCAGCTAAAACAGCAAGTGTGTTGAGTTCTGACTCCCAGAAGTGAACTACAAAACATTTAGTTAGCCTCATAACATAATTTCCATAGTCATATAGGTTTATCTTGTATTTAGCGTCAAAAACATAAAAAGTAAAATACAAAACTTAAGCAGATAGTGATTATGGAATGTTAAAAGGTGTTTGTAAACTCTAATTGGCTTAGGATACAGCCAATGAGGCACAGTGAATCGGCAGCGTTAGTAGAGAAGAGTTAGGTTAGATCACAATTTGGCCAAAATATGACTAAGGCAATTTTGCTTTGAATGATATGCAAAAGGAGTACAAGGTGCAGTTGCAACTTGCTACACACGTCAGCCACCAACTTCTAACTGACTCCGGATGCACAGGCTCTTCACCCTCTCAGTCACACCGGATCATTAGCACCCCGGTTCACTAAGCAGCTTTGACAAAGATTTAATAAAAAATGTTCCAAACAAGTAATTTTATCTGACCAGAGTGAGTTCTGTTATCGAGTATTACAGCATTGGGACTTTTAACTGAACATGTTTCACTCTGCTATAGGTGTTTCTATGATAGGTGTTTCTAATAACCATTAATTACATTACTGATTGTTAGCTGTTAACTCATCGGAAGCAAACATGCCACAAAAACAGACTCTTATTTCAACCGGTTACCAAAGTAATGTTTGTTAATGAAGCATAATCGGGATAAACAACTCAAGTTGATCCAACTAAATGTTCTTGTGTGTTCAGCGTATGATTCTTCCTGCTTGATTTGAAATGCTACATGTTTAGCAGATGTTTCCCCAGAGCTCAGCTCTCTGTTGGTTATCCTAGCAGCACACTTCTATATGTCGCTATTATACCACTATAATAGTATACTACAATATTTTGCATATTATTTATACTTTCCTTATATTCTTCATTTACCTTTTAAACACTGTTTAGAGCTGGTCCAATAAGCTAATGTTAGCTATCGTCTCTTGCACCAATTCATCTTTTCACAATTGGCAGCTCATTTCATCTACAGCTCAATAAAATGTTCTCAATCTTTCCACAAATCTTTGTTGTTGTCAGCATTAACTTGGTAGCTAGACATGTAGTTTTCTGCTATATATATACATATATAAATTTCACAACTTTTGACCAAGGCGTTCTATGGGCTGCCATAGACTTCCAATTACAGTATTAAACACACCTCAAACTGTGTGTGTCTGCGTATGTGGGTGGGCGGGGAACTGGTCCAACTGGTTTGTTCACAACATCGTTTCCTTGCAATGAGTCGGACGGTTTGGTGTAGCTCACTTTATCACATCAGGAAGAAAACAAAGGTACGGTAGTCAACTCTGATCCCTCATATGTCATAAATATGTATTGCCTGAATATCATCTCAATAGGTTGATTTATATGTGTTGATTGCGGTAAAAAAACTTTGTTGAATATGTTTATTAACAACAAAGCTAAACTGTAGCCTACTGGAATCTTATCATTGTTTTTAATGAAGTTAGTTGGGCGCACTGCTATTTGTCAAAAATAAACTACTATTGACTTAATTAATATATATAAGCAGCTTCTTTATCCAAAGTGGTCCTTAAGAACAGGTAGGGCTTAGGGAGCATGTTGCTCTATGAGGCCGTCAGGTTAGGCTGCTGTCATTGGGGATCGGAACCAGAACCGTTCAGCTGGGATTAAACCGTATTACCATTAATAAGAATATTAGGTCCTAAAATAAGGTTGTCAAGTACAAGGGCAGTAGGACTTCCTATCTCCAAAACTGCCTTTTACACCGCATCTGATATACTAGCTATTGCGGGCCAAAGTTATATTTTTGTAAGCACTAGGACTCTAAATCTCGGAGATGTAATTCGGGGGACAACGGCGAATGTGCATATTGGTCTCTCTAGCCCGAAAGGAGGGGAAAAGGGGCGTGACCTTCAAGAGTAGAATAAAGTAGAAATTCGTGCCTGAAGGCATGTAAACACAACTGGCCTGTGGACAAGTCTATGTCAAAAGGTGTATGGAGCCTGCGCCACCCCTGGTCTATAGCTCACTTGTTGGTGTCCTTGACCCCTAAGTCCCCTACTCATTGCACCACTTTTATGACAGTAACAGGCACATTGCTTACTAGAACCCTTATCAAAACGCAATTTAATGGCGAAAAAAATTTCAGCGATATCAGCGTCAACCACCATAGCAACGATAGAAAATGTAATATTCCAACAATTTTCTTTTCTGAAATAATTTTTTGTAAGAACTAACGTCATATTCAATGAATGAATTTTATGAAAATATATATTTTTTAAGCTAAATGTATATCATAATATTGCATTACCACTAATATGACAACCTAGTTGTTTGTTTTTGCAGACAGAAACATAACAGTCACGTGCCGTGGACGCAGGCCTACAGAAAATAATAGGCCAAGAAAACATAGGCATCTCACATTTTTTAGAGCCTTTATTGTAAAACTACTGTTTTCTGCTGTGGATGTAGTTGGTACACATTTTGTTGTGGGCCTGGGTTGATCATCAACATTGTAGATGATGCTCCACACAGTTCCTACATCCGAACTCTGATAGTGTAAGGTTGTAATACTCAGCTGTTTTACATGTGGGAGTTGAGGCTGTGTACCAAAACCAAATGTTTTTTGACACATTAGTACCATTATTTAACACATAACTGATAATTAGTGACCAAGGTAAAATATCGTTGAACGAAGATCTGACAGCCCGAAAACATTTACACATGGACCCAAAATCATGATAAAGCTGACGTGTCTGGGGTTCCATGTTGTACCTGCCTGTTCTGTTTGAAACAAAAATATGTATTATGCATAGATTCAAACATTATGACTTTTTTTTTATTTAACTTTTGAAAACCTTATGAAAAAACAAAGGCACTCTTTTTAACCTAATAATTCAAATGTTTTCTAGGAATGGCCACTTCTAACAGTTCCTGGTCTGAGGAGAACTTTTCATGTTCCATCTGTCTGGATGTGTTCAACAGCCCAGTCTCCACACCATGTGGACACAACTTCTGCAGAACCTGTATTACAACGTTCTGGGATGAAAAAGACCAGTACAAATGTCCTGTTTGCAACGAGATTTTCCAAATAAGACCTGATTTACGGGTCAATACCCTCTTTTCAGAAATGGTTGATCAGTTTAGAACGTTCATACGAGTTAAAGAGCAGCCTTGTGTTGAACCAGGAGAAGTTCCCTGTGACGTCTGTACTGGGTCCCAGCTGAAGGCTGTGAAGTCCTGCCTAGTGTGTTTTATCTCTTACTGTCAGACCCACCTGGAGCCTCATCAGAGAGTTGCAGTTCTGAAGAGACATCAGCTGGTCGAGCCTATGAACCATCTGGGAGACAGGATGTGTAAGAAACACAACCAACTTCTGGCGCAATTCTGCCAGACTGAACAGGTGTGTGTGTCTGTACTGCACAGAGATGGACCACAAGTCCCATCCTGTTGTACCGTTAAAGGAGGAATATGAAGTTAAGATGGCCCAGCTGGGGAAGATCGAGTCTGAAGTTCAGCAGATGATCCAGGAGAGACAACAAAAGATTCAGGAGATCAAAGACACAGTAAGACTCATCAAAGCAGATGCAGACAGAGAGATTGCCGATGGTGCGGAGGTCCTCACTGCAATGATACGCTGTATTGAAAAGTGTCGTGATGATCTCAACGAAATGGTGGAAGATAAGCTGAAATCAACAGAGGAACAAGCTGACGGCCTCATCAAAGAACTTGAGCAGGAAATAGAAAAGCTGAGCAATAGAAGCTCAGAGGTGAAGCAGTTCTCACAAAGTGAAGACCACCTCCACTTCCTCCAGAACTTCATGTCCCTGAAGAATCCTCCACCCACCAGGGACTGGACGACGGTGGAGGTCCGTCCTCCGTCATACGTAGGGACCTTGAGGAGTTCTCTGGATCAGCTGAAGGAGAAACTGGACATGGAGATGAAGCCTTCGCTGAAAAAAGCTCTAAAGAAGTGTAAGTGTCTGGGTATTTTGATTAATCACAAAACTATTTAAATGGAATATCCATCCACACAACAAAAGTGGAGGTCTGTTTATTCAAATCCTACTGGAAATGAAGACGATGCTTTACTTTTTGTGTTAATTTGGGGAGTGCTGCTAGGCAGTCCCAACTTAAGTTCTTCTTAGATTTATTATTTCTTTATTATTCTCCACAATATTTGGCTTGAATGTTCGAATGTAAATATAATGCATCAGTTGTTACATAGACACAAAGGCTTATCAACACCATGGGTCAAGAACACCCTGGAGATCAGAAGCTCAGTAACAGTAATGTGATATCTTGCCTGGAAGTATGCAGGCAAGAATACATAGTGAGCTCCACAGGATTTCACTCACAGCAACAAAACTGTTCACATTGAGAACAGCAAGCAGATATCCAGAAGTGGCCTCATCTCAGTGAAGCACGCTTGTCAGAGTTGGATGCAGAGGTTGACAAACTTTCTGGTGAAAACAGTTCAAGAGCAAACCATCTGTAGCACATCAACAGTCATTTAAGTCTTTATGTGTTGAACATTGCTATTGGCTGTATAAATAAGTTAGGAAGAAGTGGACTCCATGTTGGACAGTATAATAGATGGAACTAGAGATGCTACTTGTTAAACAGTTTAACAATGATCTCCATTTTCTTTGGTGACCCAACGGCAAGTTGAACGGACCCATTGAATTAAGAATGACAGAACATGTCATTGGGTCCACTTCATTGCCAAGTGTTGCCTCATATCTCCTGAGATAACCGTTGAGGAACACCCAGAAGCTGTCCAAACAGTCCTTTATAACTACTATGTAGATGACTGATTTCAGAATCAGAATCAGAATCAAAAATGATTTATTGCCAAATACATTTACACACATTAGGAATTTGTCTTGGTATTCGTATTCGATGCGCACGATCTTAACAAACAATAAAAAGTAAACAATAAACAATAATGCAAGTATTGAATAATAAGTACTGAAAAAGATAAGAGTAAATAAAAAATTCAAATAAATAAATATAAATACTCTATATACATATACATATGCACCGTAATAAGATAAGAAGATAAGATAAGAAAAGAAAAGAATATATGTACATTTGTGCGTGATGATGCAAGTAGTGCAAAACTTGTTGTCATCATAGGCAGATGACTGTGGGTGTTGATGGGGGAAGGGGGGGTAGTGTGCGTGTCAGTGTTGGTGGGGGTCCGGGGCCGTTGTTGAGGAGGCCAGTTGCAGACGGGAAGAAACTGTTTTTGTGGCGGGAGGTTTTGGTCTTGACAGACCTCAACCTCTTACCGGAGGGGAGTGTTTCAAAGAGTATATGTCCGGGGTGGGAGGGGTCCAACATGATCTTCTTTGCACGCCTCAGTGTCCTGGAGGCATGCAGGTCCTGGAGGGACGGCAGGTTGCAGCCGATCACCTTTTCAGCATAAAGAGCATTAAGAGCATAGCTACATAAGATGATGCAGTGACCTTGGCTAGTGATCATTACACTTTGTGTACAATTCGAGGTTTCACATTGACAAAATAGATGAGCCACAGCAGGAAGGTGTTAATGTCCATCCCCAAAGTACACAGAGCTAGTGAAGTGAGAGCCATGGATCTAAGCCAGACCTGGGCATCGTGTGGCCCAGGATGGAGCGAGTACTGTAGGTGCATGCGTTTGTTACGCAACTGCTTGAATGAATGCAGAATCAAAACTAAATCCGTTGGTGCAGGTAGACAGCTAAAATGCACTGTAACAATTGGACGGGTGTTCAGTAAAATATTGATTTCAAAGTATTATTTCTACAGAAATCACCGGTAAAGCTGTGTGTTTACTTTGCAACGAACATATAGTGAAGGAGAATGAAACTGAGTGAATCTGAATATTAATCATCAGCATCATCAACAACATAACGGTTTATCAGCCTAATCCGGTCTTGTTCTCCCATCAGATGCCTGTGACCTCACACTGGACCCAAACACAGCCTACAGAAAACTCTCTCTGTCTGAGGACAACAGAAAGGTGACGATGGTTGGAAAGGAGCAGTCGTATCCCGATCACCCAATGAGATTTGAGTCCTATAGCCAGGTGTTGTGTAGAGAGGGTCTGACTGGCCGCTGTTACTGGGAGGTAGAGTGGGAAGGATGTGTTTCTATAGGACTGACATACAGAGGAATCAAAAGGAGAGGAAGGGGTAACGACAGCTTGCTTGGAGGAAACAACAATTCCTGGAGACTTTATTGTTCTGATGATCATTATAATGCCTTCTACAACAATAGTGTAACAGATATATTTCTCCCTCCCCCTGGCTCAAACAGAGTAGGAGTGTATCTGGACCAGCCTGCTGGCACTCTGTCCTTCTACAGAGTGTCCCCAGGTGGAGGAGGGTCCTCAGACACACTGACACACATCCACACCTTCCAGTCCACCTTCACCCAGGACCTCTACCCTGGGTGTAGGTTAGGGCCTGGTTCCTCAGTTCGTCTGTGTCGGTTGTAGTAACACACAAACACTCAGACACATATTTTTAGAAATGTTATATTTCACATATTTACAAAATAATTACACTAATCACAAGACTCCAACTCATCAACTATCCCCCAGTTGCAATGGCCCTTAATTCTCTGTTTGCTTGTAGAACTGTATAAAAACTATATCACTCTTATTTTGATAATTCTAACATGGAACATGATTTAAAGCAGATTTTATATTTTATTCTAAAATACAAGCGATCTATGGGAAAAGCTTAATATAGATTAATTGTGTTATTTTGGGAACAACATATCAGCATAACATGTTCAGTTTTTAAAGATATGTGCAATGCTTCTATTACATTAGATGTTCTGTTTATTGTGTAAGTGACAAATTATTAATTATTAATTATCATTAATAAAGCATCATTTTAAACAACTCAAGTTGATCCTACTGAATGTTCTTGTGTGTTCAGCCGATGATTTCGTAGTAGCCGATTGGTTTCTTCAGTTGAAATCCTGCATGTTTAGCAGATGTTTCTCCAGAGCTCAACTCTCTTGTTACCCTGGCAGCAAACCTTTCTATTTCTTTATATTTTAACATTATACAATTATACTATACCCGTTTGGTAAAACTGCCATTATAATTGAATCCTCCAAATGCAAAGGGTATTTTAGCGATAGGATGAAGGATGCACACATTTTCACTGGCTGTATGAGGTTAAGGGTCAAAAGGATGCAGCATAAACACATCTTAACTGGCTGTATGCGGTCAAGGGATGGATGGATGAAACATGAACACTTCCTCAGTGGCTGTATGAGGTTAAGGGGTGAAAGGTCTTTTTCACCAGTGCGATGCCCATTTACGTCACAACTGACTAAAGTAGTGGACACGATTTTGTTTGTTACATGTTGATCGTCGTGAAGAATTGGGCCTGTTTCGTGCCCAAGCTCAATGCCACTGTGTAGTTTTTATCAATATATTTATTTATTTTCTATTTTGTACAGAGACTACGTTTAATAAATGGAGCCAATGAGTTGTTATGACGTGCCTGCCCTGTGAGGGGCAAAAAAGGTTCTGAAAAAAGATAGACGAGGCACGTCTACGACGATAAGCGATTGATCGATTATACTCGTACCCACTCGTAGTAAATACATGCTTGCATTCTTCTGTTGTATTACATGCTTCTCTGAAGGCATCATCAGTTGAAATGCGTAAATGCAAAACACATTGTCAACCTTTTTTCTTGTTTCTTATATTCCACATTACGTTATTATGTGAATAGTATCATGTGATGATGTAGAAGAACGCTCAATTCCTATGCACAGAAACAAAATGTTTCTAGTGTATGGAGCTCTTTTTATACAAATGCATTGCGCGTTTCAAGCAGACATGTTTTTTCGACTCATTTGCTAATTAGAACTTATTTTAGGATTTAGGATACGGATTACCATTTGGAACTTCAAAAGATGAGCAGTTCTTATATTTAAGATTGCTTTGTAATTACAGTAAATGACAAATATACTCAGGGAACTTAATTTGGGGAGATTATTTCTTGCTTAATAAAGCCTTTAGATCTCAATGAACAAATGTCTGCAGTGCACTATAATTAATCTTGTTAATGTCAGCTGGTGATAATCTAAACTAAATACATCAAATTAGTTTCCCACAGTGAGCTTCAGCCGAGAGAATTGTTGCTGAACAGAATCCCTGTATCCACACAAGGTCCACTGATACGTGACTTGAATCATACAGAATCTGTTAGTAGGAAGTTTTACAATCCAAGTTCCTTCTTCGGGTTCATATATTATGTTTTTTTTATTAATTAATAATCATGAGAAGTTTACTCTTCAGGTTTTTAGTGTCATGTTATGATCTCACACGTATGTGAGATCATAACATGACAAGATAACATAACAAGACAGTATTTATTATGCTGTCTGATAAGACATATTATTGTCTAAGTTATTTAGTCTTTTCAGAGATACCGTTGAGTGTCTGGGAGTCACAATAATTAAAGAAGTACGCAGTTCAGCCAGTACATTCTCGTGGAAGATATTGAAGAGTCAGAAAATATGTTTGATATAGTTCTAAACCCTTTATTGCTTTATATACTGTATGTCTAGTTGCCTGCATCAGTCAGTATATGCCCAATCTTTGAAGCCAAAGGGTCATTATACAAAAACTTTGAGTTGTTTAAGTCTGGGTACATCTGGGTACATAATGTACATAATGACAATGAAGAAATTAAGTAATCCTTTATTAACCAATTCCAGATCTTTCAAACTAATCCTGCATTAGTGAAGCTCTTATGTCGGGTGGCCTCAGGAGACATGCCTTTTAGCAGACGCTATTGTCCAAGCCACTCACTGAGTTCAGATACATATCATTAAGTAGCAGTTAGTGGCTTCTTGCTCAAGGATGCCTTCGGGTCCTTTAATATGTCCATGCTTCAGGTAGACCGCTGACATGGTGAATCTAACCCTAGCCCCTACACTATTCCGCCCTCTGAACAGGCTGAAAAGGCTTCATCCCAAACATCCGTTGATGTATATTTATCAAAAAGATTGAACTTCCTTATAAAAGCTTTGACAGCGCTGCTCTAAATGACAGAACTTTATGTGTGTGTGTGTGTGTGTGTGTGTGTGCGTGTGTGTTTCAAGATTTACTGTGTGTTTTAAGATTTAGTCTTTCAGCCATGCATTCAAAACAGAAAGGGTTATAGGGTGAAAATGTGAAACAAATTATTCAGGTGAGATTAAAAAGGGTTATTATTTTTTGGATTATTAAAACATGACACCCGAAAGTGTTAATGATACCGATGTGTGAATTGCTGCATGTGGTGAATGGTACGTTTAGCTCTAGTCATTCAGTTTGACAGTAATTAAATAAAGGAAGCTGTTACCGTTTCCTGCTTGTTGTCTTTATTTATCATCATTACTTACACCGCAGTCTCCAACACTCACAGAGAGCCACAACCATAAGAGATTTAAATAAGTTAAGTGAACGCCATTACTTTTTATTTGAGAACCCAAATTCATAGATCATGTTAATGGTTTTTCCTTTATGTTGCGCCAACACTTCACTACGGTGTCCAAATAACTGCATTATACTCTTTTTCACATTCAGATAAATAGATACAATATTTCAGCTTTAAGACTCACCCAAATAACCATTAATAATCCTGAAGTAGCCACATAGACTGATCTAATCATGATGTATCACGTCTTTTCTTGTTGTGTTTGCCTCCCTTAATGAAGAACTGCATTCTGTAAATACACACTCAAATTTGCCTAATGTCAATGTTGCTTCATTATTTGAACCATCCTGGTAATGATAGAGATGTGAAATGAATTGCAGTCAGCATTTAATATAAATTCTTCTTATTCTTGACCACAAAGCCATTATTCCTAACAGACATGAATTGTACAGCCTTATTAATTGTTTAACACTTTCAATATATATATTTTGCTTAAAATTTTCCCTTGAGCAAATGTGTAATGCTGAATTATAACTGAGACCATGAACATTGGTGACCATGAACATTGGTGACATTGTATAGAAGTGCTTTAAAACGTCCAAAATTATTGACAGGATGTGCAAAATGATAAGCCATAAACCCATGTGTCCATGTGCAATATCAAGCCATGGCAGCCATTATATTTTTAATATGTTGTAAACTGTAATTATGTTGTTATGTATAGTTGTTGTCTGATGTATATATTAGACAACGCTCCAGCATGAGCCAGGGTAAAAACAAATGTTCTCATGGGACAATAATGAATATAGAATTTAATATAATCATTGTATGTCACCATAAGAATTGGTTTTAGAAGGCATCGGTCTGCTGCTACTAGTCGTAACCCTAAATAACACACATTTGTTGACGTTGACATTTGTGGATGTAACACACAAGAAGTAGCCTATGCTGCATTTTCCCCCTTAGATTTATACTTTGAATGTTGCTACCACCTAGTGGTATAATCCTGAAACACGATATTTGCACTTATTAGTCAAATCGAGGTTGCATCGCGCTTTAAACTATTTATAACCACTTTATGCCTTGTAAATTGGATGTAAAATTATTACAACACATTGTCGACATTCACATGCATACTGCATACGGTCACGGTCCATCCAAATGTCTTCGACCGTTTTGGTCCTTCGTGCGACCCGTACACAGATCACGTGATTAGAACCACCAGGGCTACAACAGCTCGCTTGCTAGTTCTGGGGAATTGATTGTTGTTCGGGAAGATTCTGCGACATAATTGTGACTTTATTAGCAACTATATCCGTTTATAGCAATGGCGTATCAGCTCTACAGAAACACGACGCTGGGCAACAGTCTCCAGGAGAGCCTGGACGAGCTCATCCAGGTAACGGGGGACGGTTAGCTGTTAGCGCGCTTTTCTAGTGGACCACTATGTTAGTATGACCGAAATGTTATTCATGTTGATTTGCAACTGTATTTTCTTGCTGCTGAATATGTTTTTGTGCATCGTTTTGCTCGGTCAATCGTAAGCGTTATACGTTTTCCCTCCTTTGTTGCCCGTAGGGATGCTAACACCAATACATGAGGATAATTCTGTGATGACAGCTAACCTTCTGTCGTGTATCTTTTTATTTATTTTAAACCAGCTCGATAATTATTATTGAGTTAGGGTTAGATGACTACAGCCCTTTATAGCCTTTCACAATATTAGGGTTATGAATTAAACGTACCCCACCAGCCAGCCACGTCAGCAATTAATTGTTGTGTTGATTTCTCTCCTCCTTTCTTTGTAGACACAGCAAATAACCGCCCAACTAGCAATACAGTACCCCACCAGCCAGCCACGTCAGCAATTAATTGTTGTTGTTGTGTTGATTTCCTCCTTTTTTTGTAGACACAGCAAATAACCCCCCAACTAGCACTACAGGTGCTGCTCCAGTTCGATAAAGCCATCAATACAGCACTGGCCAACCGGGTACGGAACAGGGTCAACTTCCGGGTAAGTTGCTTATTGATCAACTGTGTTTGTGTGTGGATCCATAGTAAACCTTTTGGTTTACAGGCTTCGAAAATATGTTACTGATTCTCATACATGTCATTCTCTTGGGCAAATAACATGATGTGCATGCGGATCCATACCATATCTTCAAAAGCCTGTATTGCAAAATGTTTAGCTTACTTTCTACTTCTATTGGTTAAAGAAAGACCATATATTACAGAAACGAAGATAACCTCTTTCATATGCTAAATACATGTTTTGTTTTACCTCCAGGGCTCACTAAACACCTACAGATTCTGCGACAACGTGTGGACATTTGTTTTGAACGACGTGGAGTTCAGGGAAGTCACTGACCTGGTCAAGGTGGATAAAGTCAAAATTGTCGCTTGCGATGGAAAGAGTAAGTTGACTCTTCACAAATACTTCTACAAAAATATTTATGTGTCAGGTTTGGATTACTTGTTATTATACAAGTTAAATTCCCAATGTGTGACACTTCAAGTCGCTTGAGCTTACTACTATATCTGAAGTAGTTATTAATACAATCACATCCATTGACTGATATATTCTACAATAAACAATGCTAGCCAGCCTCTACCTCTTTGTTTACAATACTCTTACTATTGAATCCCTTCCACTCACCAAGCCAGCTTAATAGCTGCGGTTGTTCGTGTAAAACAGTGGCAAAACCAGAGTGTACATAATACTGTTATTGAGTTGTTTTGCCTACCTGGGATTGGCTCAATCTTGCACATTGTGACTTTATTCTTGAATACAGTGAAACATTGCCCTGGAATTCCAGAGTTCTTGCGAGAGCACAATTTGAATTTGCTCAGCGAGTCACTCTGGGAATGAGTCATATATATCATTCCTCCGACTCCCCTTGATCAGAACATTAACCAATCACATCGGTGTATCTGATATAGGCGGCCCAGAAGCGAGCTAAGCAGATGACGACAGCGCTGCTACGGAATAAGTCAGTAAACATTGTAAGATGGCTACGGAAGAACACCAATTGTTTGAAACTGCTTTGGCCGCTACAATAAAATAGTTACTTGTCTTTTCCTCTAAAAGAGGAACAGAAGATGGTGATAAAAGCTTTCATTTGAAAGAAGGACATTTTTGGCTGTTTTAGCGACCGGATACGGCAAGAGTCTAATCTATCGGTTAGCTCCGCTGGTAGTTTAGCGTATGGGGTTCCGGATACGGCACCCCTTGTATTCTTCTGATTGGTGGTAATGTTGTGTGAAAATGCATGCTTGGTGCTGTCACACCAAAATTGTACTGGGGGCGAAAATTGTACCGCCTACGTAATCCGCGTCGAAACATTACGTCATCAATCGACCCGATTGTCCGTTGCCAGGCAGGTTTCATAAAATATTCGCGCTCATCAAGACGAAATAACATAATACAGATAACACTTGTTTTTACTTTATATTTGTATTGAATTTAGCTAGTAAACTGAGTGTTTAAAGTGTATCGTAGTTTATATTTGTATTGTATTTAATTGTTTAATCGAATTTAGCTAGTAAACTGAGTGTTTAAAGTGTATCGTAGTTTATATTTGTATTGTATTTAATTGTTTAATCGAATTTAGCTAGTAAACTGAGTGTTTAAAGTGTATGAGGTCTAGCTAGCTTGTGTTAATTAAATTTAGATAATAGACGTCATCGTTCAACACGATCGTCCGTTGCCAGGCAACGTTCGACGCGATCATCAGTTCCCAGGCAGGTTTGGAATTTTCGAACGCGGATTACGTAGGCGGTACAATTTTGGTGTGACACCGCCCTTCATGTGGGCTATTTTCATTACTCGTTGCCAGACCCTACAGCTTTCTAGTTGTAGGTCTTGATTTTCAGGCTAGTGAAACCATCTAATAAAAAAATACATTTTATTTCATTCATCGTAAGCATTAATTTCAGTACTGTACAGCCTTTTTATTAATGGATATATATATAAATACATTTGTATGTTGCTCTTGCCTATAAGGACAGATTTCCAAAACTTCTATACTTGGGTTAGTGTCTTCTTTATACTGCTTCCGTCACTTGTTCCACCACATCTGAACCTTCTCTTTGCCCTCTTCCCTCAGACACTGGGTCAAATGCAGCAGAGTGAAGAACATCTGTTGACAAGATGGAAAATGGGGGCACAGAACAAAGCCTTAACCACAGTCAAGACTGTATATATAATTTATCACAGACGTTTTCTGTAAAGAAGAGTTGAAACAAACCTTGTACATATATGACCTTGAATCTGTAGGACCAGTGAGTGAACGGACCAGTCTAGCCATAGTAGTTGCATGATTCTTACTTTTTGTTTTTTTTATCAGCCAATCGCCACATTTTGAGTGGTATTGTTGAGCCGAGTCATCTTTAATAAACCTATATTTGAAATGAAGTGTGTACAATATGTTTATGTAGGCTGGTATGTTGAATTTGCCTACCGATTCTAACCTGATGAAGTGGGCATATAATTAGACCAATAGCTGCTGCCCCCCCCCCCCCCCCCTCCTTTAATGCAGCATGCATCTTGCCAGTCATTCAGTTATGAGCAAATATTTAACCATTACTGACATGCTATAGATGGAATACGTTATTGTGTGCAATTTTCCAAAAGACTATGGTGCAACCTTTAGGCCTAGGGAAAACAAAGGTTCACTTCCCTATTAGGGTGAATATGGTCAATGAACATTAAACTTCTATTCAAACACATCCTACTTAAAAACATTGTCTCTACTTAAAATTGTCAGCCCAGAATCATGTTTCTAAAAATCGAATCGAGAGCTATAAAATTGCGAGTGCTTGAAATTGCATAGGCCACCACACCTTTTTGTTATCTATTATGCCTGGTTCTATGCATAGGAATTAAACGTAGATTTGACCTTGGATAAACAAACCTGTCGCCCGAGATAAGGACAAAAATGGGGATCATCAGCATATCTTCAAAAGCCCATTGTGACCCCAGGAAGAAAGTAAAATCATATAGTCAGAAGTTTTACAGAAGATACAGAACACAATGCATCCTCTGTCTGGCAAAAGATGTTGCCCTGCTCAAAGCCATTCCCTATTTTCTTTTGACCTTATATTCATATTGACTTGTAGTCTTTATATTGTGTTTTGTCTTCACCCCTTCGATGAATATATTTTTCTGGCATTTTAATATTGGTGCCCTTGGACATGAATGGATATCCTGCAGACAATGCATGGACATAAAGACGGTAAATGTTTGTGTCCCAGTTCCAGTGTTTATTTATGATTGATACGTTAATAAAATCATTTACAGTGCAATTCTGTGTTTTAGTTATTGCATTATATGGCAATGTTTTGTATGATGTTGCGCTGTATGATGCAGTAATGCAAAGCACTTTATTGCAATGTATGCCACCTAAACAGAATTATGACGGTTGCCTGTTTTGAGTACTCGATTTGACAATATTTTATGACCGATGGTCACTCACTAAAAATCAACAGAACTTCTAGTGCCACACTCGTAAGACAGATGTAGTGGGTTGATCCATTGTTGCACGTTTTAGTAATCCCCACGATCCTTTGATAAAAGCATTTGCATGATGTCCCTTAGCACTCTCATAGCTCTTCATAGAAACATACCCTAAACATTTCGTATGCCTCCTGCACACTTTGTCAAAAGCCGTTTCAGAGCGCGAGTTGTTCTAAAGAAGATTTACCTTCAATAACCATTTGTTAAACCTCCATCCATTTAAGTGCAGTGCCCCACTGCCCAGTAGTGTCTGTTAATCCTGATTACGGACAAGAGGAGGAGAGTGGACAGGAGAACAGGGGTCTATAGATCAGGTTGCTGGTGAGCTGCCGAGCTAAACTTCCAGAGCATCATGTCTCCCTTTAAGGCCTGGTGCATAGAGGAGACAACGGGCATTGTGAATACTGGAGACTGGGTTTCCCACCAGGACTGCTGTTGGTAGCTGTGTGTGTTTGATTTTGTGAGTGTGCAGGCCAGATAAAGAATGTCCTGAAGTTGGTCAACTGGAAGAGGGATCTACTGCCGCATTGAGAGGAGTTATGACCGACGATGAGGACACAGTTTGAGACGGAGGAAGAACATCGCAGTACCCGGGGGAATGGAGGGCAGGGGTCTGGGTGGAATGAAGAAAAGTGGCTCCACCAAGCGCTCTTCCATTAAGCGCAGTGCCTCGTCCAGCTCACAGAAGGTAAGGTCCATCTGCAGAGCCATGATTGACATAGACTTTATTTTAACACTAAATATGTTTCTGAAATTAAATACTTTGCCTTTGGTATGCTTGCATTGGTATTCTCTAAACGTATCTATATACAGTGTGATGTCAAAAGATAATCAAAGGGAACACATTCTTTGTGAATGTCTTTGGAAATGTTGTAAAATTGAAATGTGCGACAGAAAGGTAAATACAATAGACGTTGCCAATGGAGTGGAGTAACCCCTTTAAAGGAGAACCCAAGAAAACGTATAAACCAGTTTGAATTAGAGTATTCCGTTTCTAGGTTAAACACGTGCAATTGCATACATAACCTGTGATTGGCTGACGTGGTGACCTTGTCCCCTGCTGATAAAACATTGATGCAACACACCTGTCCTCCACTTAGTGAAATTGATTTGAAGGGGCGTAAGGAGGTGATAAGGTACAAGCCAACCTGGTGCTGAATCAGGACAGAATGAGTACAGGTTGGGGGGGGGGGGGGATACAGCAGTGAGAGAGAGGTACTGAAGCCCATCTACATATCCCTGCAGGCATCCACACTCACTTTTTACAAGCTAAACGGTCTGAAATATATTCGTTTTTTTGTGAAAGCTTCCATATTTATATAGACCTAGCTTTCAGCTTGTCAGAAAAGTGTGACATACATGCAGTCAACCTACCATTTATTTTTACAAAATAGGGTGGCATACAGTACATGCAGTCAATTGACCATTTATATGACAAAATAGTGTGTTATGCATGCAGTCAATTAACAATTTATATGACAGATAGATAGATCGCAGACAGGAGATATAAGTACATTTTGATTTTGAAAGGATCTGTGGTTCAAGTTGAACCCCTCTTTGGAGAGACGGCTGTAGCCAATGAGCCAGATTACTTGGGATCTCTCTTTAGATAGCAGAGTATAGCATTATAGCAATTAGTGGAGGTCAGGGGTGAACACAACAGCTGGTCTGTGCAGGTCTTTCGCAAAGAGAGAGTGTGACCTGTGTGTTAAACTAGGAGAATGAAACGGTGAGGAGCATCTGGCCCAACCTAAGCTTCACATTGTGCTTTCATGTGATTAATGCACTGCCATCATGTACATTTCCAATCCAAGGAGAATGGTGGTGAGTGTCAAGGGCAAAAGCAAAGAGGTCAAGAGACGGGTCAGGTGAAGAAAGCACTGATTATCTACTGTATGTCTCTCTGTTCATCCATGCAAACGTTTATCTGCGCATCCTTTCTAGTATGGCTCGCCTCTACAGTGGGATTTAGTGGAGGTGTTAGTCTTCACATGGGAAAATGGTTTCTCCATCGTCACTGAGTGAGATTGATGCAAGACAAAGCATCAAGTAAACAAAAAGAATAAGAAATACACCAAATTGTGCTGCATCAAACCCTGCCTCCTCCCTGCTCTTATTCATCCCCCCTACCACCGTCTTCTGACCGAGACACTGCCTGCTAGGCCAAACCTCACTCCACCCGAATCATCATTTTCACCATTTACATCAACCTACCTACAGTTCCTACAGTCACAAATGTACTCCACAAATATATAATTAGAAAACATTTTTACTATTATAATCAACAACATAAAATGAACAATGGCTTCAAAGGGATACGCGGAAAATCCTTACAAATACACTAATACGATATCCAAAGAGCAGTAAACTGTGAAAACGGCTCTGTAAAGGTTTAAAATCAACACCATTTGGCCACTGTAGAAATACACCTATTAATATCCCCTTCTGATTCCCCTTCCAGTGGATACGTTTTCTTCAGTATAATATCTCTGTAATGAAACAGGAAATGAGGTGTAACTCCGCCCCTTGCAGTGGAGGTCTCCGGCCAAAGCTCTGCTCCGCCCTCCCTAAGATTGACTGTAACATAGTACATAGGACTGCCGGATCCCAGATAACATACCAAGCCATGTTTCATCCATAGTGCTAGTCTTACAAAGTTGTGATTGATCAGTAAAAAAAACTCTAGTCTGGTATCCATTATCAGTTCATTATCTACTTTATATAACATTTTATTATATAGTGGAAATACCTCTCCATTATCAAGAAGCAGTGCCATAGGCCCCATATTAATATCATTTAGAATCGGGGCAATAGATCGGGCCCATGGTAATATTAGTTTAGTATCAAGGCCATAGAAAGGCCCAGAAAGGCCCCCAGTTTAGATGATGGGCCATAGAAATACCCCATGTCAATATCAGTTTAGAAGCAGGGCCATAGATAGGCCCCATGTTAATATCAGTTTAAATGCAGGGCCATTAAAGGCCCCATGTTAATATCAGTTTAGAAGCAGGGCCATAGATAGGCCCCATGTTAATATCAGTTTAAATGCAGGGCCATTAAAGGCCCCATGTTAATATCAGTTTAGAAGCAGGTCCATGTTAATATCAGTTTAGAAGCAGGGCCATAGATAGGCCCCATGTTAATATCAGTTTAAATGCAGGGCCATTAAAGGCCCCATGTTAATATCAGTTTAGAAGCAGGTCCATGTTAATATCAGTTTAGAAGCAGGTCCATGTTAATATCAGTTTAGAAGCAGGTCCATGTTAATATCAGTTTAGAAACAGGTCCATGTTAATATCAGTTTAGAAGCAGGTCCATGTTAATATCAGTTTAGTAGCAGGTCCATGTTAATATCAGTTTAGAAGCAGGGCCGTAGATAGGCTCCTGGAATGCATGTTATACACTGCATACCTTGTGGCCACATCTTTTTAAGAGGGTGGCTGACCCTGCGGGCTAATTGCCAGCTTGTCGGTCCCGTGTTTGTCAGCCCCATTGATGTTGGCTATGTGAAGACTATTGTATTATTGGTTGGTTACAATTGGTGCAAAAAGTGGCTGAAAACTTAGATACCAGCACTCGGAAAATAATAAGTATACAATAAATGTAGTATAATATATACTGATAATGTTATTTTGTCCAAGCAAAAATATTGTATGGTTGCAAGATAGTATAAATTTACCAAACTATACAAACAGTAGGATAAGATGAAATCTAGATGTCGAGTCAAAGAGCTGCCTTTTTCAAAATCCCTTTATCTTTGCTATTTCATTATCATCTTCATCATCATCATCTAAACCAGTGATGTAACTACTTGTTATGGGATAACATTTTGTTTTGTTCCTTGTAAACCACTGATAATCTCATAATGAAGCCTAAATCCTCCCGCTGCATTCCTTGTTTATTGTTTTTGTCCTAATGAACACAGCACCGAAGCCGAGTTAAGCAGGGGAATAGTGTTGGCGTGTACCAGTCAGTTTGGGTCCTCTTGACTTCCCCCGAGAAAGTGATCACCTGATGTCATTCATACGGCAGCTGCTGACAGACCGGCGGTGTTGGGAGGATTGGTGCATGGAAAGGGTGTGCGTTAAGCGTTTGAATAGGAGAACTGTTCCTCGTGAGGCTGGAGTCGCCAAAGTGCACGTGGATTTGGTTAAGAACCCTTATTCATTTTAACGCTCTACTTCTCTCCTGTATGTGGTTATTATGCTTTTTTCGAATTAACCAGCACATGCAAAAGTCGTTTTGGTCAAAATGATAATCATGGACTAAAAATTGGATACGTTCTGAAACAAACCACCACCTAATTCACCCAATTATGCAAATTGTCTTCAACACAAGCAGCAGGGGATCAGACATAATGAAATTAAATGGCCACATTACAGCTGGCCTACATCCTCTTTCCTTTGTCTTCCTACAATACTTTCTGTTTACTCTCCATTGTTGAAACTTTCTTTAATCTGCACAAATAGATGAAATAGAGCTTTAGAAGAAGAATGAGAATGCGTGTGTGTGTGTGTGTGTGTGTGTGTGTGTGTGTGTGTGTGTGTGTGTGTGTGTGTGTGTGTGTGTGTGTGTGTGTGTGTGTGTGTGTGTGTGTGTGTGCGTGTGCGTGCGTGTGAGAGTGTGAGAAAGCAAAGTGGGGGAATGAACATACCCAGGGTTCAAATGGTGCAATCATGGGACTGGCAAAAGGATTACCTTGGACTGGAGTCATGGGACTGGGCTGAACAAAGGCCCTTCTTGCTCACATGCTGGTCATATGAACCCCTGATGCATAAAGTGAACTAGTTTCATACGGAGTTCACTGGGCTCCAGTGCTCCAGCAGGGAGCATCTTGAAGATGAGAGGGCCGGTGAAGAAAGAGAGAACAGGCTGGTTTTCTGCTAGAGGTTGCTGCTTGCCAACCCAATGCGCGCTCAGGGATGGGTGTAAAACCATAAGGTAAGATCTGCCAAGGCGGGGGGGAAATGCAACCGTGCTGATGGGTTACATCTGATCCATGCCGTGTAACAGTATTTTACTGGCCAAAGCTATTTGGTTGACCTCTACCTATTCCCTTTGAGCATTGACAAAACGTGATATATGTATTATCAGGTATGTGTCATCCAACTTTTAAATAATCGAATCTCCAGCCTCCAGTAAGACATTTTTCTTTATATATTTATTGGATTTTTTACTTGATGAATCATTTAATTAGCCCTGTATGACATTTTGGACAAATAAATATGTGTCTTGATTTATTTGTCAGTTGTGATAGTTACAAAATTCCTGAAAAATCTAATCTGAGAGGCATTGTGTCATGGTTCATGATGAATGTGAAATGAACAGTGTTTGATTCCACAGAGGGCATTGTAGCTTTTGGATTTAACCATGTGAATTTAATCCTGACCATTATCCAGAGTGAATGTATTTGACAAAGTGCAGTCCGAAGTCCCTGGGCAAATACTGTGGCCTAACAATACACTAGGATGTATAATAATACAGTCATTAGAGATATGGATATGGATTTTCTCTCTCTCTCTCTCTCTCTCTCTCTCTCTCTCTCTCTCTCTCTCTCTCTCTCTCTCTCTCTCTCTCTCTCTCTCTCTCTCTCTCTCTCTCTCTCTCTCTCTCTCTCTCTCTCTCTCTCTTTTCTGGTTCTGTCTCTCTCCAACATGTCATTGTTGAGCGGTCCGGGGGGTTGTGAGTGTGTTCCCGTTCTTTGTGTCACCGTTTGGATCGGATTAGGAGCAGACTCTCTGTAAGAGGCTTAACTGTGCGGCACTTTGTGATGAAAGGGCTTTGTCCCAATTAGAAGGACACATTCACATGATTGTCATGATAACAGCTCCGAGACGCGTTTCTTGTAGTAAGTTGCGGGTGGGGGGCTTTTAATGCTCTGAATGCAACAGGCGATCACATGCAGAATGTTATGTTAAAATGTCTCTAAAATATATACTATGTTTCGGGGATATCACACTCTTGTCATCATCAAGGCAGTTTTAGGTTCATGCTATTCTGTTAGTATAGAATGTGTTTTCCACATTTGTGTATTAAAGAGCCGAATTGTGTCCACTCATTAGTGTCTACTTAAAAGTTTAAACCATTCTACCTCTTCTATGCTTGACCCCCCAGATACAGAGAGCATGGATAGAGAGAACATTTCAGAAAAGAGAATGCATCCAAATCATCCCCAGTAAAGATGCGACCAGGTAATGTGTTCTGTTTAATAAACCTTTACAATCCAACTGATGTTGACTTTCACAAGATATCTGTGTGGAATGCTACAGCGCACAATCTGAAATAAAACAACAATTGGGCAACTTAATTTAGAGTGTCGCAAATGTTTCACAAAGTGATGGCTGTTTTTGATGGGTTGACCTTAAAAAAAAAATGAAATAAACATAAAACAAAAATAATAATAAGAAAAATTAAAAAAAACAAATCTCATCTATTTGCCTCCTCTGCGCCATCAGGTGCAGCTGTGGTCAGCTGGTGACCCAGCATGTGGCCCTTCCCCCCGGGGCCCCGGCCAAAGAGGAGGCCAACCCTCTGGTCCAGGTGGTGGAGCTGCCGCCCGAGCGCTGGTCTGTGGCCAAACACACGAAGGTCTCCCCCACAGACTCCTACGGCAGCCTCGAGTTCAAGGGCGGCGGTCACACAAACAAGGCCATGGTACACAGCAAGGGCCTTTCATTATTCTCCTTTCACATACAGACACACACAGAGATACACACGCACACACACACCCACACACACAGACAGACTGACACACAGACAGACACACAGACAGACAGACAGACAGACAGACAGACAGACAGACAGACTGACTGACTGACTGACAACCCCCCTCCCCACACACACACACACACACACACAACGCACGCATCCACACACACACACAAACACACACACACACAGACATTTTGTGATTAAGTTGAGTTGACGTTTTTGAATCAAAAACGGATTGCTCAATCATATACCAGGATACATATACAGTACATATAAGAAAAATGGCCCTGTATTATAGGAAAACACTGTGTTTCTGGTCTTGGGAAGCTCACTCTGTATATTTGTCCTCAGTACATCCGGGTGTCGCACGACTCCAAGCCTGACTCCCTGCTCCACCTGATGGTGAAAGACTGGCAGCTGGAGCTGCCCACCCTCCTCATCTCGGTCCACGGAGGTCTGCAGAACTTTGAGCTACAGCCCAAGCTCAAGCAGGTGTTTGGGAAGGGGCTGATCAAAGCTGCTGTCACCACCGGAGCCTGGATCTTCACGGGGGGAGTCAGTACCGGTACAGAACTTCATTCACTTCAAAGATTTGAAATAAGGTTTCCCAAGACACAAGTTCATATAGAAGACAACGTGATATGTAATAATCGTCCAACATTGGGTTTTCTTTCGGAATGGACGTTTGAAAGGAAAAAATAAAAAGGTCCATTCTCTAACACCCTCCACATACCGGCCACCATTGTCTGCTTCAAATAACACCAGACCTCTACATTTCTTTGCCCTCACCAGATGCGCGGATAGATACGGAGGAGGTTTAGGGCCAAATTAGTTTTTGTTTTTTTTCTGATTTTAACTTCAGAATTTGAGCATGAAGTCAGAATTCAGTCTTTCATCTCAGAATTCTGAAACGTGGCACCACTAATACACATTCTTTTTGCTATCAGTTTACCAGTAGAATCGTCATGAGTGGGGTTATTTTGAACAGGTTTCAGCACCCTTTGATTAATTTTCCAAAATATGTCTTGTTTACACGCCTATATGCCATAAACTTGGTCCCTGCTGTAGCTGCAAGGCCACAGTTCAACTTTTCTCCAGCAGGCGCTGTGCAGATTTACTACTTGACTCCTGCAAAACACTGATGATTGTGGACAGTATGAGGAGATTTGAGCCTCACTACAGATCTTAACAGCGACAACAAAATAAATTCAGGGTATAAGAGTAAACAATGGCTTTAGGACAATGGAATCATGGCTCCTTGGAGCTGAATTCCCTCTTAAGCACTCAAGACACGTTGATTGCCATTGTTGATTATTGTTGATTAATGTTGATCAGCCGATGTGGGTTAAAATGTCACCTTAATTTAGCTTTTTCCTGTTGCTTATCTCGTTGAGTACCTCCTAAATATTGTCCATTCAGATGATTTAGAATAAACACTTCTGTGTATTCCTGTGCCGTTGTCTTGTGTAGGGGTGATCCGGCATGTTGGGGATGCACTGAAAGACCACTCCTCCAAGTCTAGAGGGAAGGTGTGTGCCATCGGCTTTGCTCCATGGGGGATCGTGGAGAATAAGGAAGACCTCATTGGCAAAGATGTAAGAATAATAATCTCACCAAAACTGGTTATAAAACAGGTTATAAACTAATAGGCTTATTGAAGTGAAGTAAATAGGCTCAAAATGCATACATGTACTCGATATGCCAAATAAAAAATACAAAAAAAAGTTACAACAGAAAGCCTGAAGATTAAACTGTCTTCTAAAATGTATTAAAGGTGACATATTATAAGGTGACATAGTGTGAGTGTGATTAACCGTCACAAGCCGTTTTGAAAATCTGCCTCTTCTGACATCACAAGTGGCCGTGTCCACCTAGATGTGTGACGGATAGATGAGCAGCGTCTGCTACAGTCCACTGGGTAGGCTGGTAGACTGATCTATCCAGCACACATCTAGGTGGACACGCCCACTTGTGATGTCAGAAGAGGCCGATTGTAACGGCTAATCGCACTCACACCTGGTGGTATAATCTGTCACCTTTTAAGCTTTGAGTATCCAGTGACTTTTGGTGAAGACCCGTGTCATTTGTCCTCTCTGAAAGGTGACCAGGCCGTACCAGACCATGTCCAACCCGCTCAGCAAGCTGTCGCCGCTGAACAGCAGCCACTCCCACTTCATACTGGCCGACAACGGCACCTGCGGCAAGTACGGCGCCGAGGTCCGCCTGCGCCGACAGCTGGAGAAGCACATCTCCCTGCAGAAGATCAACACACGTGAGTCCTCACACATGGACACACACACACACAAATGGACACACACAGACACACACACATGGACACAGACACACACATGGACATAGCGACAGACACACACACATGGACACAGACACACACACATGGACACAGACACACACACATGGACACAGACACACACACATGGACACAGACACACACACATGGACACAGACACACACAAATGGACACAGACACACACACATGGACTGGACACAGACACACCCTCATGGACACAGACACACACACACGGACACAGACACACACACAAAAATAGACACAGACACACACACACATGGACACAGACAGCGTTGACCTTGCTTTGACCTATGAACCCTCGCACATGTTGTGTTTCCCTGATTTGACCTGTGGGGTTCCCTGGTGTGGGTTTCCTGGTGTGGGGTTCCCTGGTGTGGGTTTCCTGGTGTGGGTGTCCCTGGTGTGGGTGTCCCTGGTGTGGGTTCCCCTGATGTGACCTGTGGGTTTCCCTTTGTCATCCTATGCCTGGAGCTTTCAGCAAGGCAGGGACAGCAAAGGGAAGCTCAGCTGTCACCACTTGCTTCAAGCTCTCACCCCTCACAGGAGAGGAGGAATATATTGTGCGTTTGCTTGTGTTTGTTGTAATATTTTGTTTCATCGTAAATTGTTGTATATAAATACTCAAAATCTTCACATCCATCGCTTTAAGAAATGTGTGTGTGTTGCCTGTGGTGTATTTGTTTGTGTGTGTGTCTGCGGGGTATTAATGTGTGTGTGTGTGTGTGTGTGTGTGTGTGTGTGTGTGTGTGTGTGTGTGTGTGTGTGTGTGTGTGTGTGTGTGTGTGTGTGTGTGTGTGTGTGTGTGTGTTGTAGGTTTGGGTCAGGGCGTGCCTCTGGTCTGTCTGATTCTGGAGGGCGGGCCCAACGTGATC
Organism: Gadus chalcogrammus; assembly: GCF_026213295.1. Lineage (NCBI taxonomy): Eukaryota > Metazoa > Chordata > Actinopteri > Gadiformes > Gadidae > Gadus > Gadus chalcogrammus. Next base: position 21,128,137 of record NC_079425.1, on the reverse strand, counting down.
TCTATCGTTCTGGAGAGCCTGAGGGAGGAGCCCCCGGTGCCTGTGGTGGTCTGTGACGGCAGTGGGCGGGCCTCTGACATCATTTCCTTTGCACATAAATACAGCGAAGAGGATGGGTGAGTGAGAGAGAATGTGAGGCCACTGTATGCATTGTGCTCGCAAAACATTCTGTGACATGACAGCGCTAAAATACAGCCTTACACAAACACACACACAGACACACACACAATAATCGATACAACTTGCACAGTCTTTTAACTGTTACATTGTCCTCTAAGCTGTGCGTTGTGTATTTATGTAAAACTGCCAAATATATATAATAACGTTTGACTATATATTTACAATTAACTTGTTACTAGGCATGATATTTTAGAAATACCTTGTCCTACCAGGTTGTTGAGTGATAATGAAACAACAGTAACCTAGTTGATAAGGTAACTATAGCAACCTAGTTGATAACGTAACTATAGAAACCTAGTTGATAACGTTACTATAGTAACCTAGTTGATCACGTAACTATTGCAACCTAGTGGATATCGTAACTATAGTAACCTCTTTGATAAGATTACTATAGTAACCAAGTTGAATTGTCCTACCAGGATGGTGAGTGATAACGTCAAAGACCAGCTACTGGTCACCATCCAGAAGACCTTCAGCTACAACCGTGCTCAGGCTCAGCAGATTTTCCTCATGGTCATGGAGTGCATGAAGAAGAGATCCCTGGTACGTACCACTGAGTCTCCATTGGGGATAGTTGGCCTATGCATCTATAAAGAGTCTCCACGGGATTTCCAGTCACTCCTCATCCGATCGTTATCTTCCCCCATGGTAGCTGGGTCCCAGATTCTGAAGACTATCAGCAATTTCTTCATTCCATTACTCTCCCCTTGCCTGTCCGACTACCTGCCTACTGCGGAACCATTGTCTGTTGATTGTCTGCCTATCCCCTCCTCATGTCCCTATTATCTTTTCTCTGTGTCTTCAGTAAATCCTTTATTTTTTAACATTCTGTGTCCCTGTTCTCTTCGTCGTGTGTTTGTGCCCATTTGTCCCCAGAATAGTAGTACTAGAAATCATCCTTTAGGTTCAAAGCATCTTTCATCTGTCAATAAAACAAATGTTTCATTATTTTTGCCCATTCATTTGTGTCTTGTGGTTCATGTCTCACACCAGAACTTCTAATAAACCTCTCCATTCAATTATCAAGCCACCTCTTCCTCATATTCTTCTATGTATTTATTTTATATTCGTAGCTATCTTGCGTAATATTAGTAAGAATTTGCTTAAGAATGAACAATTCACTAAATCAAGCCTCATCCCGTAAGTTGTTAGTTGTATATTGTATTCTTTCATTGCTTTATAAATCTGGAAATATCTGATAAATGAAAGATTGTATTGATCTTCCTCAGCAGATTTGAAATCTACTGGTAAGACAAACACCATAAAGTGGCTGTATTCTTGACATAAACCATCAAAATAAACGTAGCTACTATATGAATATGAATTTCAAATTGTCTAAGCATTTCCTCACTCATTTTAAACCCTTACATATGAAAATGATTTCAAGGTCTGATTTCAAGCAGCATTTGGTTGGCGATTCAAGACAGTAGGATGTGTAAACAGTCTTCGGCTGGCTAGCATAGAGGAAGAGAATACTGACTATTGGACTGCTCTTATTTATGTGCTGAAGGAGTTTTGAGTATAATGGTCAACTGAAGGCCAACTACCTAATTTTGAAATGGGTCTACCACAAGATGGGGAGATTTGAACAAAAAACATTCTAGATATAGATAATGTCAACAATTTATGATCTGGACAGGAGCCTTTACGTAATTAACCACCAAAAAACTTTCAGATTTATTTTTTATTATGATTATCTACTATTTGTATGCTTTTCAAAGGTCCTTTGATTTTTGAACACTACACTCTAACCCACTAGGTCGTTTCACAAATCATTATTGAGTTGTATAAATAGGTAGAGCGATACAAATAACACAATTTTAAGTGGCTCTTACTAAAATGTGCCACAAACATCCACTGGTCCCTAATTGGACAGTTTAGTTTGTTAGTTGTTAATATCACCTTCTCAAACCTTCAGCCACTCACGCAAATGATTCTCTTAGGTCGATTATCTCCCCAACAATATTTGAAACAACGCTTATCTCCGCTGCTTGTAGTTTCTGAAATCAAGCCCTGGCCCTGGGCCATCTCCCCCCAGATGTTCAGCTATCACACATCAGGACTGCTGGAGTTTTGGTGCTACATTTGCTGCCACTAAAGCCCAATTCTGACCCAGGAAAGACACTGCTATCATGACTATAATGATGGATTAAGTTTTCCATGTAAGATTAATGACAAGTAAAGCTTTGGTTGAATAATGCCAGCTGGCCACTCCACTGCCTAATGGAGATTGTCCATTGCTCTCTGACTGGCGTCTTCCTGTTCTTCATGTAATCCTGCAATTCGCTGTGGCTTTATGAGCAGCTGCTACATGCACTGTGCCGTACGAGAGCTACATTAGTTGACAATGACACAAATGAACATGGACTTCATTCATTCAGATAACTGTACTTATATCATCATTTCAGAGTTGAATTCATCACAGAATGGCCTTTATGTCTGCAGAAATCTCACGTATCCATAATACTCAATGGTTCTTTTGTGTACTCCTGTAATGTTGTGCTACTACCTTAATAAATTTTACTGCTTTCCTCACTGAACGCACTGCTTTGCACTTCATGCATAGCTGCATTCGGTTGCCATAGTTCTTGTGCAACGATAATTAAGTTGAATCTAATCTAATGTAGTATTCTTAAAATGTTGGTTCTTGTAAATTATAAATTTTAACTTGACAAACTCACCAAAGCTCAAGCATAAAGTGCGTAGAACTTTTTTATTTTTGTTTGAAAGGCCTAAATTAGTCTCTGTATGATTGAATGTACCTCGGGTGGGAAGACAGGGACACAAGAAGGTTCAGCTTCTCTGTGAGCTCTACGCCAGAGTTTTTTAGTGTTTCTGCTTTTACCTCCAACAGGAACCTTATAACAAGAACAACAAAACCTACATGCAATCACTGACAAAGTAACAAAGTCATTTGTGCTTTTCAGATAACTGTGTTTCGCATGGGTTCGGAAGGGCAACATGATGTTGAAATGGCCATATTGACTGCTCTACTGAAAGGTAGCTGGAGCATCACTTCACCTTGTTAGCTCAATAACTTTAAATCATCCGTCTCACCTTTAACAAATGAGATGTTTAACATGATGGCATTCACATGAAACTCACTGTATTGTGTTCATATGTGATATTAGGTACAAATGAGATGTTTAACATGATGGCATTCACATGACACTCACTGTATTGTATTCATATGTGATATTAGGTACAAATGAGATGTTTAACATGATGGCATTCACATGACACTCACTGTATTGTATTCATATGTGATATTAGGTACCAATGCATCGGCCCCTGACCAGCTCAGTCTGGCCTTGGCCTGGAACAGAGTGGACATCGCACGCAGCCAGATCTTTGTGTACGGAACCCATTGGCCGGTGAGTCTGTCTGTCCGTCCATCCATCCTAATTTAGGATTGCAACATTACAGATATCGTTGTATTTAAATATATTCATATTCATTCTTGGTCTTCCTCAGCCTGCGAGTGCCCTGCCGGGCGAGCGGCCCAAGAGCCCGTCCTCTGCGCCACGAGGGGGGGGTGGTGGAGGAGGGGGGGGCAAGGGGAAGGCCAGGGGCAAGAAGGGGAAGGGAGGCAAGACCAAGCCGGAGCCCCCTGAGGAGACGGACCCCAGGAAGTTGGAGCTGCTTAACTGGGTACTTAACAAGAAGCATGTTGCAAGAAAAAGAACAATCTTTTTATTTATTCTCTCCTTTCTGTGTTGCTTTGCTCTGTCTTCCATTATTTCTTTCTCATCTATTTATCCATTCCTTTTGGCCATATCTTTATTGAACAAAACGCACTACGTCAAACCAACTTGTATAAACGATCAGGCTATTCAGTATTGTTTGGATCAATATTATGTGAACATGATTTAACTGACACCCCCTACAGTGAAATATCTGCAGGCCTGTGTTGTGTGTTCCATACTGTGTTGTTTACCTTGTGTACTCCACAGGTGAGCTTTCTGAAGCTGGCTTGTGTTGTGGGTTCCATTCTGTGTTGTTGTTGTTGACCTATTTGACATTGTTTACCACACAGGTGAACTCTCTGGAGCAGGCCATGATGGATGCCCTGGTGTTGGACAGAGTGGACTTTGTCAAGCTGCTGATTGAAAATGGAGTCAATATCCACCACTTCCTCACCATCCCACGACTAGAGGAGCTGTACAACACAGTGAGTGAACAGTCAGGCCGCTTTGAAAAGGTTTGGTTACCTTTTTCTACTGAAGCTTGAGATCCTGTTCAAGCCCACTCTTTATGAACAGATCTTCATACTGTTCAACATTTGCCAAAGCAATGAGCTTAGCCTGAACTCTGAAACCTTCCTGATATCCCTATTGGTATGAATCGCACATCTCTGATTGAATCCTAATTATGCAAGGCCCTTTTAATTCCCGTGGTATATCCGTTGTGAAGAGGCTGTGAATGTAAACTAATTGCTAAAATACTATAAACATAAAGAATACATGAGTATTCGTGTTTTACACGAGTAATGTAGGCAATATTACTAGCATGTAATGTATGCACTGCTACAGATAAATCAAGACGCTTTGTTGTTGATAAATTGTTGAATGAGTGTGATATTCTGTGTCTCCAAGAGACCTGGCTTGCCAAACAGGATTTAGACAAGTTAAATACAATACACAAGGATTTTCATGGTGCTGGGGAATCCACTACTGATCTAAGCATGAAAATAGTTAAAGGTAGAATAGCAGGTGGAGTGGCCATCCTTTGGAACCGTAGATATGACCCAATGGTGAAAGTGATTAGATTAAATGTTGATTGGGCCATAGGGTTAGAAGTATGCTTTAATGGCAAGAGGATTACCATTTTAAATATATATACACCATGTGAATCATATGAGGCTGAGGATGAATTTTTGAACAGACTAGCTTTTATCCACTCCTTCATTGAGGACAATGATTCTACTTGTGTGTATGTCTATGGGGATTTTAATGCTGACTTATCAGATAGCAATTCTCTTTTTGCAAAACATCTGGTACATTTTTGTAATGACAATAAACTTATCTTATCTAGTAAAGTATTCTTACCGGGTAATAGTTTTACCTATGTAAGTGAGGCATGGCACACAACCTCCTGGCTTGACCACTGTCTGTGCACAGCAGATGCTCATGCCTCTCTAGAAAATATGGAGATTTGCTATGGTCTGGCTACCTCTGACCACATACCTATAGCTATGTTGTTAAATGTTGACACTGTGCCCCTCCTGGTGGATACTGGGAATCCAGGCAACTCAGTGAAATTAAACTGGGCTAATCTATCTAAAGAGGACATTGATAGATATACTGGCTTAACTGACAGCCTACTAAATCATGTTGTATTGCCGAGGGATGCCATTATGTGTCTTAACATGAACTGTGCTGACACACAGCATGCTGCTGACATTTGTGATTTCTATGATAACATTACAAAAGTTTTAAATGCCTCTGCTAGGTCTTTCTGCAGTCATAAGAAGGTGGTTAATATCAAACCTGGGTGGAAGGAGTATGTGTCTGAACACCATGCTGCAGCAAGGGAAGCCTTTCAACTTTGGATTGATGCAGGAAGGCCTAGACAGGGTGATGTGTTTGAGTGTAAAAAACAAACTAATGCCAGATATAAATATGCTCTTCGTCATATTAAGACAAAAGAGAATACTATTAGAGCGGACTTGCTTGCTAGGAATCTACAAAAGAACAACTATGTTGGCTTTTGGAAAGCAATCAAAGTGATGAATAACCATAAAACGTCTTTACCATACGACATTGAAGGTATCTCTGGGTCAGATAATATTGCAAAATTATGGCGTGAGCATTATATCAAGCTGTTCAACTGTGTCAAGAGTAATGTTGTTGCTGTTAATAATGTTGATTTGGACACTAGTGTTACAGTAAGGCCAGCGGAGGTGGCACATGCTATTGAGATGCTTGATAACAACAAAACATGTGGTACAGATGGTATTGCTGCAGAGCATCTTAAGCATGCCAGCTATAGGCTCTCTCCACTGTTAGCCATGTGTTTCTCTGGTATCATGGTGCATGGTGTTCTCCCTGATTCCATCTTGTCTGTTTTGCTGGTTCCTGTGCTTAAGGAGAAGGCTGGCAAATTAAACAGCATGGACAACTATAGGTCAATTGCCCTTGCCAGTACCCTGTCTAAGGTGCTGGAAAAAAATATTTTAAATAGGATCGAAATGTATGTATTAACGACAGACAATCAATTTGGGTTCAAGACAAAACATAGTACTGACTTATGCATTTATGCTTTAAAGGAGATTGTTGCTAAATATCAACGCCAAAACACCTCTATGTTTCTCTGTTTTATTGATGCCTCTAAGGCATTCGATAGAATCAACCATGCAAAACTATTTGAAAATGAGACTCATGAGAGATGTTCCTAAATATATTGTCAGAATTCTAATGTATTGGTATGCTCAGCAAACATTCCAGGTCAAATGGGATAATACTGTTTCTGATCCTTTTCATGTGGCGAATGGGGTCCGTCAAGGAGGAATATTATCCCCTATTATTTTTAATGTATATATTGATGACCTTTCAAGACAGCTAAATGAATGTACAACAGGATGTATTGTGGGAGATCAAGTTGTGAATCATCTCATGTATGCTGATGACCTGGTTTTACTTTGTCCATATTCTGCTGGGTCACAAGAGCTGTTGAGGATATGCACACAATATGGAAGAGAATTTGACATCAACTATAACTTCAAAAAGAGTAAGGTTGTTGTTGTGAGATCTAGAGAGGACAAAAAATCCTCTTTTCCTGCTTTCCACCTCGCAGATGGCCCCTTAGAAATATGCAGAGAATTAAAATATCTAGGACATATCTTCTCAGATGATCTCATGGATGACGGTGACATTCGTCGTCAAAGGTGTAAAATATATGCACAGGCCAACGTGATGTTGAGGAAATTTTCCATGTGTTCCACTGATGTTAAGTGTGCTTTGTTTAGGGCTTATGTCACGCCGCTGTATACAGCTCATCTCTGGTCCTCTTACAGAGTGAGAAGTATGCAGAGGCTTAGAGTGGCATATAATGATGCCATGAGGTTGTTGCTCCGTGTTCCTAGGTGGCACAGTGCTAGCCAGCTATTTGTGTCCTCTAATGTACCAACATGTCAGGCACTGTTACGAAAGTTAATGTTTAATTTCATGTGTCGAATGGATTCATCAGAAAATAGCATCATTATAGCCTTAACCAACCCTATGATGGGCTATCGGTTCACATCCCGGCTTCGAAAGCATTGGCATGATAGCTTGCACCTATTTTAGTACAGTATTTTTTTTTTTTTTGAGTATGTATTTTAATGTGTCATATGTGTGTGTGTATGTTGGATGTGAGTGGACCATCTGAGTCCTTAATAAAGATTTATTATTTATTATGCAATCCAAAAAAATAAAAAAACTGCATTTGCATTGTTGACAACACATTTTGAATATGCAAAAAATATCTAAGCATATAACAGTGACTTACTATCTCAAACCTTCCTGGAAATTATATTTTGGCTGGCGATATGAATGATCTGTTGTATGATTTGTTCCTGTTTTTCTCCTGTACAGAGACTGGGACCAGCTCACAACCTGCACATTGTGGTCAGGGATGTGAAAAAGGTACAATAATCCTTTATCTTGTGCCTTATTTTAACTGTTACCGCAGGCTAACACAATATTTCAACTTGAAGAATAGCATGTAAAACGTACAGTATATATGCTGCGGTTCAATAATAACAATGGTATTTTTCAGGGAAACCTCCCACCAGATTACCAGATCACCTTGATTGATATCGGATTGGTTGTAGAGTTTCTGATGGGAGGAGCTTTTCGCTGCAAGTACACCAGGAAGTGCTTCCGGACGCTGTACACCAACCTGTACGGTCTTAAAAGAGTAAGTCTAAAAACATAATCTTGCATGATAAAACGTTCATGAATCAACATGCTTAATTTATTCTATCTCATGTATCTGTATTTATTGTCTATTTTTCTGTTCACAGCCAAAAGCTCTAAAACTCCTAGGAATGGAGGTATGTTTCCCCTTCAATTAAATGTTATTCACAATAATTCTGATGATATTATTATCCATTCAACAGTCAATCCTTTTCAATGTTCCATTTGTTTTAAACTCTTTAAACTTAACACACATTGAAGTGAAAGCTTTGCTTGCATTGTCCCAAAGGATGACGAGCCACGAAAGGGCAAAGGTAAGAAGAACAAGAAGAAAGAGGTAGAGGAGGACATTGATTTAGATGACCCCGAGTTGTGCCGGTTTCAATTCCCCTTCCACGAGCTCATGGTGTGGGCCGTGCTGATGCACCGCCAGAAGATGGCGCTCTTCCTGTGGCAGCGGGGCGAGGAGGCCATGGCCAAAGCCCTGGTGGCCTGCAAGCTCTACAAGGCCATGGCCCACGAGTCCTCCAAGAGTGAGATGGTGGACGACATCTTCCAGGACCTAGAGAACAACTCCAGGTGACTTACGCTCACTCCTACTTAGAGAAGTTTCTTAAGACAAAGTACACAGGCATGCTGTGTAGTCTGTCAGTTTTGCAAAGTTCTATGTAAGTATTAAATTTGCTCTTACAAAGTTGGGCTGTCAAGCTCAGCAATTTTTTTCAAAGCATTGACATTATTCGTCGAATTTGGGGAACACAAATTCAAATTTTCTCGGAAAGGAAAATAATGCAGACCCCAGTTTGTGTATGAAGCTACCTACAGGCCTATTCCATTACTTTAGAAAGAAGTTCAGCCTTCCTGTCCACCTTTAAGACAAGCAATTTAAAAGAGAATTCAGAATCCTGTATATGATGTTAATGTAATTCACAGAAATACTACAATATTAATACGACAGCAACTTAGTTACATTTACTTGCTTCTGTCAGAATGGGGTTTGCACATTTGCAGCTACCAATGTGTTTGAAACATGCTTTGTCTTACTCCTCCGCCCATCCACTCCCCAGGGAGTTTGGCCAGCTGGCCTACGAGCTCCTGGACCAGTCCTACAAGCACGACGAGCAGGTGGCTATGAAGCTGCTGACCTATGAGCTGAAGAACTGGAGTAACTCCACCTGCCTGAAGCTGGCCGTGGCCGCCAAGCACAGGGACTTCATCGCTCACACCTGCAGCCAGATGCTGCTCACCGACATGTGGATGGGCTGCCTGCGGATGGGGAAGAGCAACGGCCTCAAGGTGCCGCGGTGGAGTCCTAGACTAGATTGCCTGCTAGATTAGCAGCATGGGAGTGGACGTGGAGAGGTAGTAGGGTGGAGGTGTGGAGCAGCTTGTCTTGTCTCTCTCTACCGCCGGAGGAGGCGGTAGAGAGAGGCTGCCTACCAGATTAAAGGAACCAGGGTGGAGGCGGTAGAGAGAGGCTGCCTGCCAGATTGAAGGCACGGGGCGGAGGTTGTAGTAAATGGTGGCCAGCCAGATTAAAGGCAGACTTGCAGGGTAGCATACTAGCAACCTAAGATAATTAATGTAGAGAAAGTTTGTAGAAGAATCAAGAAAAAAATGCTAAGTATTTTAGACTTTTTAGACTCCTTTTTGTAACTAAACCTTGGTGCGCTGAACAAAAATGAACTTGTATGAGCTGTAACTGGAGGTAAGACATAGAGAGCAAGATTTTGAATATACCCAAAAAATCACCGCCTCACCTCCTCCCCCCTCGATTGCTGTTTCTCGGACAGTGTGTTTGCATCTGTGATTGACAGGCAAGACGGATTACCCAGAGCAATATCAGAAGAGATTTTGCGATCTTAAATCTAAGTTTGATTGTGCGGAGGAAGGCGCAGTCAAATAAAGATATTCATAGCACATCACTCACTGATAATTGTCACCTGTGCCATTTTGAAAAAGTGCATTCAAATAATAACAGCAACCCCCTAATTTAATTTACATGGCACACTTGATTGTCAGTAGTTTGCGACCCCTTGAACAAACAATATTACTGTTGGGTTTTCCCCACCTCATCAGTATCAAGGCTCAACACTTTCAATTAAAAATCATTCCAAAATCATGATTCCGAAATAATCTGTGTTGATACATTACACCTTCATGTTGCACACTAATTCTTATGTATATCATGTGAAACACAGCGATAGAAGGATCCATATTGCATTCCTTCGCAAATGTCTAGCTATTGTTTCTTGCAGGTCATATTAGGCATTGTTTTCCCACCTTCCATTCTCCTCATGGACTTCAGGCTTGGAGAGGAGGCCACATATAACTCTTCCAAGGAGAAAGAAGAGGGAAAAGATAGAGATGATGATAACAAGTCCAACAAGGTACGCAACAACAACTACTACTCTATGAAATCATTTTAATAACAAGTCAAGGCAAGGCAAGCAACTTTGTCTTTAGGTTTTATTTGAACCCCTTACCTATCTTCACATAATGGCTAGGCACTCTTTATAAACAGGTTGTCTTTTCATGTCATAGGTTTAAAAAAAAAAATTCTAATGAGTCAAAAATTGATTCCTTTTTGTCTCAATAGTTTCATTGCACCTGTTTTCCTCTTCATGATTGACAGCTCTAGAATGGCAGTCTGACCTGCAACTGTACACTCAGGAAGCTGCCTCTAATGTGTTACTGTATCCTCAGACCTTTAATGTGTTACTGTATCCTCAGGCCTTTAATGTGTTACTGTATCCTCAGGCCTCTAATGTGTTACTGTATCCTCAGGCCTCTAATGTGTTACTGTATCCTCAGGCCTCTAATGTGTTACTGTTTCCTCAGGCCTCTAATGTGTTACTGTATACTCAGGCCTCTAATGTGTTACTGTATCCTCAGGCCTATAATGTGTTACTGGATCCTCAGGACACTGCCTCTAATGTGTTACTGTATCCTCAGGCCTCTAATGTGTTACTGGATCCTCAGGCCTCTAATGTGTTACTGTATCCTCAGGACGGTGCCTCTAATTTGTGAACCCAACCTCTTTTCTCAGGATGGAGCCTCTAATTCAGACGGGATGTCTAAGAAGGGCGATGAAGAGGACCATCAGAGGAAACAGAGAAGAATCCCAACCATCAAAAAAATCTTTGAGTTCTATAGCACCCCTTTCACCAAGTTCTGGTTCACCACGGCAAGTCGAGAACAGATGTTGAAACTCTAAACGTAATCTCCTTCCTGACCCTTTAAATTGACCCTGAAGAAAAAGAAGAGGGAAAACGTTGTAGAAATTGGTAGTGTTAAAGCGATATTAAATGAAGATTATCTTTTTAAGAATTCTCTAATTCCTGTTTGAGCTCAAGGAGGCTAGTTCCTGTAATAGTGTGGAACATTATAATCACTTCCAAACTTTCTCTTGACAGATTGCCTATCTCGTGTACCTCATGCTGTACAACTACATTATTCTGGTGAAGATGGAACGCTGGCCTTCACTACAGGAGTGGATTGTCATCTCTTACATCATCACTTTGGGGCTAGAGAAAATCAGACAGGTACTCACAGAACAGGAAATTAATTGTAACTTATCATAGCATAGCTTTCTTAACGTTGGACTTTATATTTAATTCAATAGCTAAAAGTTATGGATCGTTTATGGCCTCAATTCCGATGACTTTTATAAATCTTAAGATCCGTTGATAATCAGTTGATCAAGTTTAACACTAGATTATTTGGACGACGTTTGATTCGTAGTTGTGTTTTCTTTCGGTCAAAACACACAACTCCCCATTAGATCCTGATGTCCGAACCAGAGAAGCTGAAGCAGAAGATCAACGTGTGGTTGGAGGAGTACTGGAACATCACCGACCTGGTGGCCATCTCGGTCTTCCTCATCGGCCTGCTGCTCCGGCTGCAGAGCGAGCCCTACATGGGCTACGGCCGGGTCATCTACTGCGTGGACATCATCTTCTGGTACATCCGGGTCCTCGACATCTTTGGGGTCAACAAGTACCTGGGGCCTTACGTCATGATGATCGGCAAGATGGTAGGTAGTACTTAAAAACTAGGATGGCAGGTGGAGATGGCTGGAATAGATGGACAGAGAGACAGTACAGATGGACAGATGGATGGAAGAGGCAGATGGATAGAGGGATATATGGTAGATGGATGGAAGGAGAGATGGGTTCCCCCCCCTCCAACACACACACACATACTCACAATGTAAATTGCTTTGGGTACCTTAAGTACCCAAAGCGCTATATAAATGCAGTTATTATTATTATTTATTAATCATTATGTATCAGAGATAGATGGCAGATAGACAGACATGCAGATCAGTTTGGTACAACACCGTGTGTGCTACGACAGTGTGTTGGAACAGTGTGTTACAACAGTGTGTTAGAACAGTGTTTTACAACAGTGTGGTACAACAGTGTGGTAAAACAGTGTGCTACGACAGTGTGGCTCAACAGTGTGGTTCAACACTGTGGTTCAACAGTGTGGTTCAACAGTGTGGTTCAACAGTGTGACTCAACAGTGTGGTTCAACACTGTGGTTCAACAGTGTGGTTCAATAGTGTGGCTCAACACTGCGGTTCAACATACATGTTGCTTGTGTTGCAGATGATCGACATGCTGTACTTCGTGGTGATCATGCTGGTGGTGCTGATGAGCTTCGGCGTGGCGCGGCAGGCCATCCTCCACCCCGACGAGGAGCCCACCTGGAGGCTGGCCAGGAACGTCTTCTACATGCCCTACTGGATGATCTACGGGGAGGTGTTTGCGGACTCGATAGACCGTAAGACTAGAGTTCATAGTAAGATTCTCCTTCCTGTTAAATAGGGCAGATTTTTCTGATTTGATTCATGTCGTGTGTGTGTGTGTCGTCAATGTTTGAATATAACAAAGTAACGTTAAAATTGCACTACAGTAGGCTAAGAGATTGCAGACATTTCGGAAATTTTTTCAAAGGACTACTTATGTGACACTAGAACTGCCAAGAGGTGGGTCATTGGACAGCTAGTTAATGTAAAACATTCAGTACAATTCTCAACCAGGTTTCAGCGTCTTCCATTCATTTTCATAAATGTCTGTATTTGATGATCATCTGCCTGCTAGATACAAACATTGTATTCTGAGGACTGCATGCCTTTCCAATCATTAGTGCACTGCACACACACACACACACACACAAACACACACACACACACACACGCACACGCACACGCACACGCACACGCACACGCACACGCACACACAAAAAAAAAAAAAAAAAAAAAAAACTAAGCCCTAACCACTGACATCTTTTACAATCGTATGTATAAATCATGGGAAAATTGATTGGGAAGGATGCTGGGAAGAAGCTGTTTGCCTATAACAAAGACTGTGTTTATCTGTTGCGTGAGCTGTATTGATGGACTGCTATCTTAATTTTCCCAGTAGATAAAAGTGATGGTGGTTGTACTTTGACGTTGTTCTCTTACTTCCCTCATTTTCTTTACCTTGACTCTGGGGTGCAGTGTACGCTATGGAAATCAACCGTAAGTATATCTGTGTGTTCTTATCTCATTAGTAATTTACTAAATGGGCCTTCGCATTTATAATTGTTTATATAGGTTATTTACGGTATGTGGTATAGAACTGGCCTAATGCATAATAACTGGTGAAGTGTTACGACAATGAATAGGTGTTCATGTGTATATTTTACGTAATGAAGAACGGTTTGCACAAACCTTTGCATGTTTCTGCTTGTTGATAATCAACAGCTCCATGTGGTGACAACCTGTACGACGAGGACGGAAAGAAGCTTCCTCCCTGTATACCTGGTGCCTCGCTCACCCCCGCCCTCATGGCCTGCTACCTCCTGGTGGCCAACATCCTGCTGGTCAACCTGCTCATCGCCGTCTTTAAGTGAGCTTGACTTTCAGTTTGATTGGAAAATAATCACTGGCAATTTAAAGGTGCGACTCTTGACCTGTGAAACGTAGGTCAATAGGCTGCTGTTCTTCGACCTTGAAGAAACAGTTGGCCTCAGTTTAAATCACAGGGGAACACACTGATGCACCAACATAATAATTAACCAACTGAAGTCGATATGTTTGAAAGAGAAATTACAGAAAGGCCATTTTTCTTTATTACTTTTCCTATTTATAAAACTAATTTGTAGTATCTTAATTAGCTTCTTCTAGCATGTCAGGGCATATATCTATGTAATAGTTACTTCAAACCACTGTTTGAAGACACTGCACCACTGTATATCTCTAAGTGCATGTCCCCCTGTTCACCCTCACAGCAACACCTTCTTCGAGGTGAAGTCCATCTCCAACCAGGTGTGGAAGTTCCAGCGGTACCAGTTGATCATGACCTTCCACGACCGGCCCATCCTGCCGCCCCCGCTCATCATCTTCCCCCACATCTACATCCTGCTGCAGAGGCTCTGCTGTCGCTGCAGCCGGCGCAAACAGGAAGGGGAGCAGGAAGAGCGGGAACGGGGTCTCCGTAAGCGGCAATACTCCCGTTCCCTAGACGCTTTTGATCCATAGTGGCGTAAACCGGATTTACGGTTCTACGTGCCAGCTTTCTCGGGTGAAGATATTGTTCTGCATATGGTATCCCATTCTTAAAACAGTGTTTGTTCCCCAACAGAACTTGTGCTGAACGTCGAAGAGTTGAAGAGCCTGTATGAGTTCGAAGAGCAGTGTGTGGAAGAATATTTTCACGAGAAGGAGGACGAAAAGCAGTCGTCCAACAACGAGCGCATCAGGGTCACATCCGAGAGGTAGGATTCATTCGTACTCACCGTGACACACACAGCATGACATACTCACACAGCATGACACACACACAGCATGACATACACACACAGCATGACATACACACCGTGACATACACACTGTGACATAAACACACACACCGTGACACACACAGCATGACATACACACACAGCATGACATACACACACAGCATGACATACACACCGTGACATACACACTGTGACATAAACATACACAACGTGACATACACACACACACTGTGAAATGCACACTGCAATACACACACACAGTGACATGCACACTGCAATAGACACACACAGTGAAATGCACGGCGTGGTGCAACCACACTGTGACACGCACACCGTGACACAGACCATGACATACACACACATTGTGAACTACACACACCATGAAATACACACACACCGGGACATACACAGTCAACGTTGTCTTGTTTTATGTTAACTAAGGTATATCTAAAGGTTAATACTAAACTGGTACTTGGTTGCCAAATCTGAATGAAATTGGCACTCATTTTATAGTATAATGTGAAAAGAAAAACAGCATAACTTGAGCAAACGTAAGTGCAAATACAAACGGGTTGCTGTCTGTCCATCGGGGAACAACTGACACATGTTTGTAAGCCCTGTGCGTGGGTTCCTCTCAGGGTGGAGAACATGTTCATGCGGCTGGAGGAGGTGAACGAGAGGGAGCACTCCATGAAGGCCTCCCTGCAAACGGTGGACCTCCGGCTGGGCCAGCTGGAGGAGTTCTCCAGCCGCATGATGAACGCCCTGGAGAAGCTGGCGGGCATCGACCGGGCGGAGCTGACACGCACCCGATCCAGAGGCTCCTCCATCTGCGACCCCTCCACCCTGCTGCGTCAGGGCAGCATCGGCAGCGCCGACGGCTACAGCGTCTATCGCTTCCCCATGGAGACGGAGTCGACCGCGGACACGGCTAAAGACCGGACGGCCCAGCTCGGCCCTGAGAGGAAGGGGAGTTTCAAGGAGGTTCCTCCGGCGTCGGTAGACGGAGGCGTCCCCGCTAAAGAGTACGGCACTACACTGGAGGTGATGCCCTTAAGGGATAGAAGGTGCTCTGTTTCAAACGTTGACATCACGATTACCTCTTGTGACCCGGAGCAGAAGCCTGAGAAGTCATTAGCGAGTGCTGTTGATGAGCTGCTGCCAAAGGGAATCCCCAGCAAGGAGGCGTTGACCAATTCATCGGATAAACCTGGAGTTGCTTTTGCAAAGGCAAAAGTGGATGCAACCCTTTCTTACCCCCTAGTGAAGTCAAAAGAGACGCAATATTTGCCACCGCAAACTCTCAGCAGCTCACCATCTTCCAGCCGGAAGACAATGAGTGGGATTGTGTACAACCCCATGAACAGAGGAGAAGAGAATAACTGGGCTAAATACTTTCCATCGGCTCCCGATGTGCCAGGTTTGGACACTACATCACCAAGCATGGCTCAATGGGGAGCCCACTTTGAGTACAAAGGTCAGCCCTCCTTTGGTTTCATGCCCACGGTTTCATTGGCAAGTCCTCCTGATGGTGAATCCAACTCAGAGACCAAGCAGGAAAATGACGGAAGTACATCAAGCCAAACAGCTGGGGAACAAGAAGCCATGGCGCAAGAGAACAATCAGAATAGTCGGACAGGGATGGAGGATGATGATTCAGGGCATTTACTCGTGGCTCATGATAGGATGTATCCAACGCTCAGGTCCAAGAGCCTGAATAGCAATCCTTGCAAAACTAAGAGTAAGAGTGGCCAGGAAAAGCCCCTTGCAGCGAGCAGTGTCAAAGACCTGGTGGCTGCTTTTGGAAGCCAAGAGCCACCCACATCACACCATGGCAAATGATAGCCATTAATGGTGGGACTAGCAACTACCAAGGAAACCTATACTTGTTTAA
Organism: Gadus chalcogrammus; assembly: GCF_026213295.1. Classification (NCBI taxonomy): domain Eukaryota; kingdom Metazoa; phylum Chordata; class Actinopteri; order Gadiformes; family Gadidae; genus Gadus; species Gadus chalcogrammus. The sequence continues at coordinate 21,111,373 of NC_079425.1, read as the reverse complement.
TTTACTTCATATTTTTTTACTTGATTCTACTTAAGCCTTTATAACATATATATATCTTACATTTTAGGACTTCTAACTAATTATTGATATTGTTACTTGATGAAATATGCTCTGAAAAGCCGATTTTTTTTTCTTACAATTGTTTCATTCCAGTCAGTTACTCAGGACCAGTGGACCTGGAAGGAAGTGTTTCCAGGGAAACATTGGCTACTGTAAAAATCCTGTTAATCCTACAAATTTTATTAGGACTCATTTTGACCCAAATCCAGATGTTATTTTGGTATGTTTTTGTGGGTTGGAGACTGTTCTCTGGTTAGGGTTTTGAAATGGCCATCTCAAAGATATTCTTTTCTTTCTCTTCAATGGCGGAAATAAAGCAGTTGCCCCTGCCCACCCAAGGGAGTGGAGGGGTGAGTCTGTTGCAGTAAGGCCCAATCCTATTTCTACACCTAACACCTTCCCCTTACCTCTGTCCCTTACCCCTTCAAAACAAGGGGGAGGGGTAAGGGGAAGGGGTAAGGGATAGAAATGGGATTTGGCCTAACTCTGCCATACCCTCTCAGGTGGATCAACCATTGCTGGGTGATAGAAAACTTGTCACTGGATAACTGTGCCCTTTGAGGTTTGAATGCATGCCGGGAAAGTCCCCACCCACACCCAGTTAGTAACTTTAATAATATTACAAATGCAAGGGCTTTAATCAGTGGGCCATATGCTCAATCCCTTTCATGTTATCTCATTTGGCTATGTGACTTCACTGACATTTGTCACAATGGAAATCGTCATCCTCGAGATTGCGACTTTGTCGTTGTGGCTATGGGCTATGTGTTAGAAATGCAATGTTTCATGTCAGGTACGATTGCTTTCAGTCAGATGCTAAATCTCGTACTCCTGATTACACAGTGTCACAATGGTCACTCCAGCTTATCTCTGAATATCACATTATGGTGTGAAATGGGATGTGGTCTTCAACTGATATGTGGTGTTTTATAATTCAGATACATAAAGATGTTTTTGAGATTGTGTGTGCGATTTTTTGGTACGTACAGTATATCCAACCTGTAATACACCTTCTATTTATACGCCCTTTGCTAACAGTCCCCCCCATAGAGCACGGCCAAAAGACATGAGCATCTTTCCTTTGCTTGTATGAATGTACACATCAACATCCTGAAGTCTAAAATATGTAGATGTTTTTTGAGTTTCTCAAATGTATATTAACGGGAATTGCAACTCCCACTGTGTTGACTTATAATGTCCTTAAATAACATACTGCCACTGTTTAAATCACTAAGCAATGCCATGTTTTATAAAAAATCCACTAGGTGGAGGCTTCAGCCCAGGAATTACACTCAAGAGGCATTAGGCATTAGTTTGACCAGTACATTCAAACTAGCAATACCTACAGGTCTTGTAAAATGTATAAACAAGCATAGTGTATTGTATCTTTAGCATGAAGTACGATACATCCATAAATGCTGAATAAAATAGATTGCAGGCAAATTTCCCTTCATAGATTATGTGAATAAAGTCCTCTGATTAAAGAGGAATATGATTATAAATCCCTGTGCTGAACTTACCCACCATGTATTTCAATTGTCTTTTTACTCCTTCTCCTGTTCAATATAACCTTTGACGTTGATATTGTCAGCCTATTAAATGCATAAGGTTACATGGAATACAAACAAATAAGTAACTTATGAACTACTTAATGCAATGCTGCCATCAACGTCAATTCCACTTAGTTACATTACACTTCACAGAGAGAGACAAAGATTAAGAAAAATAAAAAATGAGAGACAGATTGCATGGGATTCACATGGCCATAAACAAACATACTCACTCATTTACTCACTCACTCACACGCGTACGCATCCACGCACGCACACACCCTCAGTAATTCCGTAATCCCTTAACCCTCACACATATTTATTTCATAAATTACCCATAAATGACCCAAACTGATACGACATTCAGTTCTGGAGATTCAGAATTTGATAGGGGTGTCCAACAGAGCGTTTTTCCATGTACCCTAACCCTAAGCCATGTTCCACTCAGAACTTTTCTAGTCCCGCTGGAGGGCGAAACCCAGCTATCATTATCTGATTGGAAGGCCCCACCAGTCTGACTGTAGGTCTATCCAATCCTAATCTTTGGAAAGGGAGTCTAGACAACTTTATCAACGAAGGACGCTCAGGGTGCCAAAACATATCCAACGATAACATCTCGGTGGGATCTGGTGAATTACAGGAATAGACCTGGCCCGCTTCGGCCAACCCCTTAAACCAACTGTCTACTCAGATTCCTTGTGGGTGGGGTCAAGGGATGGACTTCACACCACCGCATCCCAATTTGTTTTGGGAAGGCTGGCAGTTTCAAACCCCAATTTGTTAGCATTTATCTTGGCCCAGGTGGGTCCTTGCCTGATTGGAGGCATCTTTTCCTTGACTTAACCCTTTACATTCCTTTAACTTCAGCCTATAGTCCAGCCATCCCAGGATCCAGATAATGCTTAAAAGGACTGGAGGATGGACAGCATTCCCCTATCCCCATTCAGTAGGGGTTGGGCTGCGACCTATACTTCCCGGCCCCTCAGAGGAGAAGCAGGCCGCGGTCGATTAGTCAAAACAATTACGCCCTATGTCCTTTCCCTAACCTCTTTGCTTGAACTCGTTGAAAAACAATGAATGAGGTCAAGGAAAGATTTCGAAGGAGAATTCATGAGGACTTGCTAAGAGGATCAGACTGCACATATAGGCTACGTAATGAATCAATCCATTTATGTGAGATATATTTCCCCTCCAACTGTTTGGAGGATCCAGTATATATTCTTATTATAAAACAAAAAAAATCAAAAAATGTTGAAGCCCTGTTCTGCCAGCCATGTTGTGCAATACAGTTCCTACTAGCAATTTTCCTTTAAGCCATGTTCTTCATGCCATGTTCTGCTAGCCATGTTCTATTTGCCATGTTCTGCTAGCCATATTCTAGGGGGGGAAGGGTATTTCCTGATGAACTACTGAAAACCGAGAAAGATTACAGATTACGATTTAAGACAGACATGTTTTCAACCACTCTTTTATGATGAGCTTAATACATCTAGTTTTCTGTATCCTATGAAGTCGAGCCCTTACCAGGACAGCAGTTAACCCGTATCCGTTTATTTGATCCAGGCAACATCCTTAAGGAACACACAGGGGTATGACATTACAACCCTGACCTTAACCCTGAACCGTAATCTTTATTCTCTAGTAGACAGTCTTTGCGGCCTTATGTGGCCCATGAACAAATGATCCAGTACAAAGGAGGTTTGACAAAATGTTGGAACAATGTCCTGGCACCCGATCATCATCAAGCATCCGATTGCCTCAGAAGGAGCGGGGTCTTAAATGTACCGAGTTAGTGTTAACCCTTACCCTTCCTGCTTTGCTGGCCTTGTCATCATAGTTGTCATCCGACAGCAGCTCTATGCTACTCAAACTTTCTCGACCTCAACCAACCCAGATGCACGCAGCAGTCTGTGGATTACAAGGAAAACAAAGGTAGGGACAAACAGGAGATCAGGTGACTATATGAGATTGTAAACAAGCTTAGTCTTAGAATCATGCAAGAGTTCAGCAGTCCAATTAAACCTAAAGAAGAAAACAATCTAATGCTATGCCTATGATGGATAATGCTCGGATCTGACATGACTATTTATGGTCAAGCCAACCTCAATGTAAATGCATGCTCAATGTCTAGCAGTCAATGTCTAGCAGTGATAACAAGTACATTTAGTTACTAAGCCTAGCTTGTTATTTATCTTACTTGTCAGTAACTAAAAGCCTGGTTGTATGGTTAGAAATCCCCCTAACCCTTGTTACTCCATGTGGAGTTGTGTGTTGTGTGTAGCAGTGTGTAAGGCCTGTGCGTATCAGAGTGTGTTGGTGAGGTGTGTAATATGGATTCATAGTTTTTTCCTTACAGAAGCACACTATCCCGGGAATCTTGGGACCTTCTGCTTGTATTTAAGGGTGTTGGCATACCTTGGAAACACCCTAAAATGTACCAAACAATATGGTCCGTTTAATCCCTGATTGATTTGACAGATAGCAGCCTATGTTTTGTTTGAGGTGGTGTGAACGCTCATTAGATTCTGTTGCGGACCAAATAATCAAACTTTGGTCTTCTTGAAAGCGGTGATCCTGGTCTGCCTCTCGCTTTAGGTTGGAACATGAGCCGGCCGAACCTAAGGAATCAAACATAAAAACCGTGCATTGTGGGTTAAATGTCCACTTTTGTGAAGAAATGGAAATATGAGGCTAATCACATTACGTCAGGTTTACATTAACTCTTCCTAGATTAAAATGGGTCGCATTCAGACATGTTGCAATCAGGTGGCACAATCACACACTCAACAACACGTTTTCCCGTCAGGTCCTTTGATACCCGCTTCTTAAATTGTTCATTTGTAGGAACACCAAGGCAAAATGAAATAACCGCATAGTAGTCGGATTTAGACACTCAAAATGCCTTGGTCATGTTTAGTACGACACTTAATGCCACAAGGGCAACTTTTCATTCACCCCTCCAGACTGCTTTGGTGTATTATTTGGTTGGATTAATAATAATTAAGGCAAAATAACCCCATTTATGCTAATCAACATTAAAATGAACATAATACAAACTTGCATGCAGCTTGAACTTTGCAATAGCTGTGAGGGATATGAAATGGCATGTGTATTGAATGTGATCTGTGTGCTGAGAACAGCATCATGGAAGTGATATTTGACAATTCTTCATTGTTTGAACTTAATGAGTCAAAGGAAGTGGTCAGAGTTTTTTAAAGTCATTATATTAAGCAGAGACAGATTCAATTATTATCATAGCAATGTTTCTGGTGTGGGCTCTTTTTCATAGCCAAGCTTAAGATATAGTTATAAAAGCCACAATCTCTCAGAGTGAACAGAACATTTCAAAATGATTACTTCAGCTTTTCAAACAACTGCCAATCCATATATATAGGCCAATCCCAGCAGCTTTCTAGCGCCTTGAGGGTATTAATACAATAAGCATTCAGTGTGTTCCACAGGCACACCAAACAGCTGTTGCATATGTTTTAGGAAAGTCAACTGTAGGCCTTTCAAATTTGCTGAATATTGGCCAATTCCAATACGTTCATAATGTTTCACTCATTTTTTTTTCCCTTTTCCGGTTATTAAATTTCTCGGGAAACGGGAAATGGTTTGGATGGGTATTCCTGGGATTCCCTATTCCAGGGATGAACTGTAACTGTGTTGTATAGTCATGTTCAGCAGCGTGTTGGTGTAAGTAGTGTTTTAATGTTGTGTAGATCAGAGTGATATTGTTGTTTATAAGTGTTGCGTTTTAATGTTGTGTATAGCAGTGTGTTAGTGTTGTTTAGCAGTGTGTTGATACTGTGTGCAGCAGTGTGTTAGTGTTGTTTCAATCAGTGTGTTTTTGTTGTGTGAAGCAGTGTGTTTAAGTTGTGTGTAGCAGTGTGTTAGGGTTGTGTGTAGCAGAGATAGATTGTTGTTTGTAGCACTGCGTTAGTGTAGTGTGTAGCAGTGTGTTCACACTGTGTGTAGCAGTGTGTTCCTTTTGTGTTTGGATTAGGAGGAGCAGGAGAAGGAGGAAGGGGAGGAGGAGAAGGAAGAAGGGGAGGGGGAGGAGGAGAAGGAGGAGCAGCAGGAGGAGGAGCAGGAGGAGTAGGAAGGGGGTGGAGGAGGAGGAGGAGGAGGAGGAGGAGGGGAGCAGGGGCTGGAGGAGGAGAAGGAGGAGGAGGAGGAGGTGGAGGAGGTGGAGGAGGTGGAGGAGGAGGAGGAGTAGGGGAGCAGGGGATGAGGCGGGGAAGGGGGTGGAGGAAGATCAGGAGGAGGAGGAGGAGAGCAGGGGGTGGTGGTGGAGGCGGAGGAAGAGGAGAAGGAGGAGGGAAGGGGTAGCTGGAGGAGAGGAGGAGGAAGAAGAGGAGAGCAGGGGGTGGAGGAGGGGAAGGGGGTTGAGCAGAGATGTGTTTGCTGCAGCTGGCTCCAGTGTTTCCAGGGTTATGAGCTGAAGCAAGGCCGTGTGAGGACAGTCAACCCGGGAGGCCTAATGGCCTGCGTCTCGGCTGACGAAGAAGATCATTAGAAACCAAAGGCCTGTTTTACTGAGACTGTCACTTCCTTCTAAAAGCTTCCAATGTTATGCTTAGGCCATGCTTTGATCCTGGAAAGATTTGGCTTGTTGATAACGATTGCTAAGGGAAGTGGGGAGAAAGGTTACTGGCCATGTGTTTGTCGAACATATGGCCTTAACATTACATGTGATCAGCACATAGGTTTTATTTAGAAGGGTTGTTTTTTAATCGAAGTCTGCTCGATATCTTGGGGTCATGATTTACATCCCAACTAATGTCTGAGCATGTTAGTTCTGCTCTGGTTATCTTGACAGCCGGATCACATGCAATACTCAACTAGGCTGGGCTAGCAAACTGCTAACCCTAACCATTTGCTGTGTTCCGATATCCATACTTCCATGAGTGTACTTAAACGTAGTACACCATTTGCACTCACTAATGGTATGATCCAGATGCCTCAGCATTTCACGGAGGCACGCCCCCTTTTGGTCTGGCCCCCTCGGAATTCTGAGAGTATACCGAGTTCAGTGATGACGCTCCCAACAAAATTGGCTGCGTCCATAAAGAGATTTATTTTCTTTGTATTTGAACCACGTTGGTCCCTTTAATGTCGATTTCAAAGGCCCTTACACACTTGATTACATTGCTACTTTATTCTCGTATTCTCAATTTATGCATTGCGCGGTCTTGCCGTGCCTGCATTACCCTGCGTTCACACCAAAAGATGCAAAAAGTTGACGCGCGTCGTGATCCCATTCAAAGTGAATGTAGAGACGCGTGATGAACGTCTCCACCTCCTTGTTCGCGCAAGCAAGCGTTTTACGCGACATGTTAATTGTAAAGAATAATACCTCGAGGCTACTGTTTGTTTATTTTTATCCCCGCGTCACCCGGAAGTGATTCTGAAGTGATTCTGTCAACCAATCAACGGAGGGGGTGTGTAGCTAGAATTTCCCGGGACCCTTTCAGGCGTCTGGTCTCGTTTTCAGTACCCCAACGGACGAGTCCTGAAAACGAGGCCAAAACTGGCCAAAACGGGTACGGCTAAGTCCCGGTCACGCCCACTTTTGGCGGTGGAAACGCGACCCGATCGTCACCTTTGCGATCTGATCCGTTCCGCACCCTGCAGTGGAAACGCGGCAATAGACTCAATAAGTCCTCCGAGACCAGAAATGGCGTCACAAGTGCAACTCGGAACGGAAGGCTGGAGGAGGAGGAGGAGGAGAAGCAGGAGGGGTACTTTATTCCGTGTTAAGATGGGCGTTTTCGGGAGGAAATCTGCGTGCATACGGTGATGCAAAAGTGTGTGAATTTCGATTGAGTATGCATGTCAGGCGGCTAGGTGGTGCTGTGATACACCATCACACAAAACCACCATGTCTGAGCGCATGCGTAGAATCTTCCTTCTTCTCTTACATGCGCCGCGAAAACCAAACATAATTACAGATCCTTCTCTGTTCAGTAATACTATCTGTGCATATCCTGTACATTTCGTGGAAAGACTCCTGTAAGTTTATTAGAGCTGCCAGAGCAGCTTGACGGTCAGACACATGGAACTAATACAACATGTTTGTTTATTTCCCTGTACCGGCTCTGTATGGGACGTAAACGCATTTGCGTCTTGGCAATGTAGACGGAAATGCTACGGCGGAGTGAATTCAGGTTTTCCACTCTGGAGGGTGGTTTCAGATTTTTGCGTTTTGAAGCCCCAAAAACGCCGTCACCATCTAAACGAAAGGCACTTCCGATAAAATATTTGTTCGTTTTTTAACCGCAAGCGTCCTCGTCTAAACGGGGCCTCAGTGGTTTGACCGTTTTAAGTACACCATCCAGGTCCTTTCAGTACACTTATTTTGGAACGCCCAACGTACTCGTACTAAGTTTAGAAAGTATGGATAGTATGGATATTGGAACACAGCAATGGACTACTGCCACACTACACTGGATGGGCTAGCATACTGCTAACCCTGGACTTCTACAACATTCTACTGCCTGGTTTAGCATATTGCTAAAGCCTAACCATAGACTACAGCAAGACTCTGGATTGGCTACCAGCGTGCGCTGAAAGCTTTGCAAAGTTTACAGAATGTAGCCACATGCCTGCTGTTCAAACAGCCCAAAATAGCACATGTCACAAACACTATTCATCTCGTACCTCTGTTGAGTGTAGTCTCTGAATCCACACTGAAACAATTCCGATTCGTCATTTATCTTGTCATTGATCTGCTTGTCCTCCATTAATGAGCAGAGGCTTGCTCCATACTGAGGATAGACCCCCCCTATACAGAACCCTGGGGACCATTCTGAGAACAGCTCATAAACGGGCTAGTTGTTTTTAGCTCTCATGTTGAACTAGGAATTATTTGTTTAGATGTATCGTCTCCATCTCACTGAGATGTTACCATTATTATTACTTGAGCAACTCTACCCTCGGGTCCGTTTAGAAGCTTGGTTGTACAGGGCTTCTTAACGCATATAGAAAGTCATAATTGGCTTTTAATGGTCTGGTTGGTGCATGAAAGAAATGATTGGGGCAAAGGTTGGGGCAAAATCGAATTCATGAGAGTATCGGCTTTCTTTCCGTCTGCAATACTTTATTACCTTGCACACTTTATTTTTTAGCATCAATGTAATCACATGAACAGGACAGTCCCACAGATGGCGCCATATTATATTGGCTTATAGTTGGCAACTATGTCCGGTTTCATATAGGCCTACGGCAAAAGAAAATGGCGGGCAAAGACAGACCTGTAAAACCCAAACCGCAACATTTCACCCACAGGTAAAACAAACAAAATAATAGTTAAATCGTATTGCACATTTTTTTTGAAAAGTTTTGGAGATGTAGGTGGTTTAAAGGTTAGTGTTAGCTGTAGGGTAAGGATAGGTTGTTGGTTTTAATGTGTGTAATGTGTTTCGAATGTGGCCCTAATCCTGTTGTGGCCCTAATCCTCATCCTCCTTCCAACAAAAAAAATGTTTACATTGAAAAGCACACTTCCGCCTTCACTTTATGAGGTGTTCTAACATTAATATGAGTTCCCCTAGCCTGCCTATGGTCCCCCAGTAGCTAGAAATGGCGTTAGCCAGTACCACTAGCTATCCTGCTCTGCCTTTGAAAAAATAAAGCTCTGACTGCCGATTTGTCCCCGTATGTCGTCATACGGGGACATGTTCCTTTCTCTGCTTTGCCCAATGAGCTACGACCGTGCGAGCGCAACATGTGTGTGTGTGATGATTACACACTGTAACGCAAATGCTATACACTTCTTTGTTATTTGGATAATTGTTCTGCCTTTGGTGTTATGGTGCATAACACGTCGGGTTCTCTGACGTCTCTGGTAATCCCACAACATTGCTCGTAGTGGGGGTTATCTCAGCCATGTTGGAGAAGGAATTGGGAACTTTGGCTTTGATTCCCTGAAGTACATGAACCACGACATGGAGGATAAAGGGATTGTTCCCCGCTATTGTCCCCTGTCGGGACCCTGCTGCCCGCTGCTGCGAGAACACCGCCGCGAGACATCACCGCTGCGGGGCGGTGGTGCCTAGGCGTTGCCCCCCCCAGTGGGGCTCCGGCGGGCAACAATCCCTTTCTCCTCCATGTCGCAGTTCAGTCTACTTCAGATTGAACCAGAGACGTCGGAGAACCCAACAAAGTCATTTCAGACTCATAATATCGTCTGGAGGCGCACACAGCTTTTGGCCGTGATAATATTTATTATATGATATAGATATCTAAGTATAATATGATGTTATTTAGATATAGAGCTCCAGTACTCCCGCCGGAGCACCCGGAGGGTTCTAGAATATTTACAGAACACAGCCAAAAGCTGTGTGCGCCTCGCCATTGCGATACATCCATTGTAAACACGAGCGCATGGTACTGTGGCCTCAAGCTGCTCAGGGCCACACCTCCACCCTGCACCTAGACCCGCCTCTAAAAAACGGCACGTTTGTGGAAAGCTAATTGTGGGACTGGCTCGTAATGGCTGTAATTCTGCACCAAGGCTGAATTTCTTGAACGTCTTCAAATACTGTATTAGGGGCCCAATAACAGCTATATAAAAGCATTCATAAAGTAGCATGCCATGGGACCTTTAAGGGTAGAACTCTGACTTATTTCTCAGAATTCAGAAATTATTCTCAGCATTCCATTATATGCCATATGCTTTTTTAGAAATAATAAATGATTTTTGTTTTCTGAGTTTGGTTGATCCATTCCGTTAATGTTTGTTCTGTTGCCTATCACTCTCTGTAGAAAGCAAGCAATCTGGTGTCCATTAACTGTGTATGGATACAGTCACCATGGTTCCACAAACAACCATCTGCTGCACTGGAACCCTTTGAGGACACGTTAACCTGACCAGACAAGACAATAAGCTTGTACCCTCACCCCTTAGCTCAGTGTTTCCCCAAGTGGGGGAGCGGCACTGCAGGAGGGCTACAGGGAGTACGCTGGAAGGGATAATTGAAAGTATTTAGCGAGGGCAACACTCAAACGCACACTTTATAGAAGCAATGCCCAGGCGGAACAAACAATTGTGTTTTGCAAACAACAGCTGTAAATAAATGGCTGCGTGTGCACCGAAGTACTACCATGTATTGTCGCCTTGCATGAACTGCACCAGCCGGTGTGAACCAAAAGGTATGTAGGCCTAATCATGGCCCTTGCGGACATTAATACCGCAGTTTGACGGATGTGTCAGTCAACACCTGACATGTTGACGTTCTGCGAGAAACGTGCTCTCTTCCAAGATGTTACGGAAAATCAGGCTGATGCCTTGGCAGTGCATTGACGCGATTGCACACTTCATTCCATATAAATGATATGGGTAAAAATAGAAAAGAAAAAGAATAATTCCTTCTCTACAAGTAGACAAGGAAAGTTCTTACGTCTTGAATGAGAGGAAATTTGGGTTTAGCCAGGCATTTTCATTTTGCTGAGATAGGTTGTAATTTAATGAGGGGATAGGGATGCTTGTTGAGGTTTTTTTGGGGGGGGGGACCAAACCCCTTACCATAATCACACAAGAGCTGCTTCAACTCTTCTCTACAGCATCTAGCTTAGTTCAAGAGAAAAGCCACAAGAAACATCACAGTCTGCATAATTGTCTGCATCCCATTGCATTCCTTCATCATTACCATGCAGATGTTTTAGTAGCAAGGAAGAAGTATGTCCTCATCTTGCAGCTTGTTTGTCACAGCTGAGATGAGGATAGGAAGTAGAAACATTGGGGCAGTTGCAAAGCAGAGTTTGGCTCCTTGTATCTAAAGGAAAATGTGGCAACCAAAACTAATCTTTCCATTTCTGGGCCCAGGCAGACTCTGTCCTCTCCATTGTCCTTCCTGTTTGGATTCACGACGGACCTTAAAAATAACCACCATGTACTGAATAATAACCACCATGTTCCTTTCTAATGAACATTATGTACCTTTAACAACAACGTATACCTTTAAAATATCCACTAACTTTACAATAATCATTGTGTTACTTTAAAATAACCACCATGCACCTAGACAACCCTAACCCATGGACACCTTTCCTCACAGTCCTACTAATACAGTTCATTAAGACACTGTTGGTGGTCCTAATGGTTAACCATAGAGATGGGTTACAGTCATTTATTACAGTCATGTAACCCGCTATGCTGTCGTGCACTGTCTGGCCCGTTGTGTGCAAGTTAATCTGATGGGACCATGTGTTGTATTGGGAGGAAGCAGTGGGAGCGTGCACGTACGTGTGCACGGAGAGACAGGTGGAATCCTTACTGGGTTAGTGTGCTTGGAACAGAGTGTCCCCCAGTGAGGGATTAAGAGAAAGGGGTTAGCACACTGGTGTCCACACACATAATCACATTACCACCGGGTTTCTTAGAAGCACGCTACTGGACTTAACTCTGATCAGCGTTGCATAGCCTGGAGCCCAACTCTGCGAGCATTGTAGACCATGCAGCCTCTCTCTCTCTCTCTTAGTTGTACGTCTCTCTCTCTCTCTCTCTCTCTCTTAGTTGTACGTCTCTCTCTCTCTCTCTCTCTCTCTCTCTCTCTCTCTCTCTCCCTCTCTCTCTCTCTCTCTCTCTCTCTCTCTCTCTCTCTCATAGTTTTAACAGAAGTCATTCTTAGAGAGGCTATTGATAATTGTTTACATAGGGAAGGGATTATAATGATTATTGTTTACATGGAGAAGGAATTATAATGATTATTGTTTACAAAGAGAAGGAAACTATAAGAATATTACAAAAAAGAAGGCAGTACTGCCAGGTAAAACTGATACTAATAATATATAATGCATATATTGATATATTACTTGAGGTTTGAAGGGGTGTAGCCTGGCGTGGGATACAGTTGAGACTGGGCAGCTCAGTTGCAGGGACCGAGGCAGCTGTGTGTTGTGAGCTTCATGAGCAGAGGTTGGAAGTAAACAAGTAGGTCTACAAATACTTTGTGACTGTACTTAAGTACAGTTTTACAGTTTTCCTTTGTTTTACTTATCACACATAACAGACAATTTTTTCCTTTCCTTTGTTAGAAATTGCATCATCTCTGCGGAACTATCACGCGATAACGACAACTTTAAACAGTCCTCTTGCATAAGGTCATGGATGGGGAATGTCTTGTCTTGATGGTTCAGTTTCATCCATCCTCACTCGCTATTGATTCTCAGATAGACGCCATTTCTCTGCGGGGAAGTCTCCCTCCCGTCCCCGTCTTCTACATAATTTCCTTCTTGTTACATCTGTCATGCGTGATATGCACCGATTGATGCCATCCATTTATGTTGAGATCGGTCTTGAAGCGGGGGAGAAATCGATGAAAAATATAAATATATATAGATCATTCCCCTCAAATGCATTCAAATAAAAGTTAGGATGTGGGGAATAAAAGTACAAAGTTGTAATAAAGAATAAATACTCAAGTAATGCATCGATACCTGAAAGCTGTACTGTAAGTTCAGTATCGAAAGTATCAGTATCAAAGTATTTGCCAACACTGACCGATGGATACGTAAAGTGATTGTCTTTTCTATATTTTGCCCCTGTCAGGCCCATTTAGGTTGAAATCTGTCTTGATATTGGGAAGGCGTGCAATGATGCAAAATATAATAAAATAATAAAAAATAATACCCCTCAGGTGGATTTAAAAGTAAAGAAACAAGCTTGTTTGGAAAATGTTGCTTTACCACAAGTTACTTCCCACTTCTGCTATTGATGCATATCACGCATGGCAGACGTAACAAAATGAAAATGTCATAAAAGACGGAGACGAGAGGGAGATTTCCATGGAGACTTCGCCGCCGAAAATGGCGGCCATGGCAGGAGGACCATATCGTAGCAAGTGAGTTTTGATGAAAGTTAAACAGCAAACATTGCATACGAGGCAGAGCAATGACAAGACATTCCCCATCCATAGCCATATTTTAAAATGAATCAAAATAAAATCAATCACAGTGAAGTTGTCAGCTCTAAGAACGATTCTTGGCAAATGTGTTGAGTCTTGTGCAAACCTAAACGGATTTTGGGAGTCCTGAAGAGATGAGGGAATTTCTAACAAAAAAGAGTTTAAGGCTTAATCAGACCAGAAGTGGGTTCTGGTTTTGATCATAATGTTTTGAATTCTGTTGCTGACATTGAATATGTATTGCACATTGGAGCGAAGTTAATGTTCCTTTATATCAGTTTATTGTTTATTTTATTTGAAGTTTGAATGGTTTAACTTTGAAGTCACTTTTACTTAATAAAGAAGTTGAATCAGTACTTTTATACAAGTATCTGTAATTCTACTTGGGTAAAGAATATGTGTACTTCTGCCACTACTGTTAATGAGTAACTGTATTTATATACTCCGGTCTGTTGCCCCCTCCCCCCCCCACAGTGAGAGTGTGGGTGAGGCGCTTAATGAGTAACTTACTATTCTGTATATACTCCTGTCTGTTGTCTCCCACACAGTAAGACTGTTGGTGATGAGCTTAATGAGTAACTAACTATATATACTCCTGTCTGTTGTCTCCCCCACAGGGAGACTGTTGGTGAGGATCTTAATGAGTAACTAACGATATATACTCATGACAGACAAAGACATTATGTAACTCTGTCCGGATTTGAGTTAAAAAAGGCATTGTAAGGGGGATTCAGGCACTCTGTGTCTTACCTCCAAGGGAATAAAGACTGTTTTCCTGGATATGTTTCTTTTGTTTGTTCCTTCCCGGATCCTTAGTAGCATACCTGGTTTACAACATATTGTAACCTCATGAGAGAGGTTACAATCTATCGAAATGAACAAGATAATTTTTTTAATAACAATACATTTGGAGATTAGACACCATCAAATCTTAACTCATGGAAGGTGGATACATGAAGTCTGCCAGGAGATTAGATTCCCCGTTGATGGAGTCTAGATGCTGGTAGTGGCGGTGACTATAGATGGGGACCCTGTCCCATGAGAACACCATCTAATTTCTTTAAAACAGAGACGATGAGAATGACGTATCACACACACACACACACACACACACACACACACACACACACACACACACACACACACACACACACACACACACACACACAGACACACGCACACACACACACGCACACGCACACACACACACACACACACACACACACACACACACACACACACACACACACACACACACACACACACACACACACACACACACACACACACTGTTTGAGGATGGGTTCTCCACTTAGGGTTAATTTTGTACTGTATTTTATTAGTTGTATTGTCAAATGGGCAGGGGTATAACTATTAAAAGATAAATCACAAACTGGTTATTGTAATCTATGAAGCCAGGACCAAAAGTGGATGTATTCCTGTAAAGCTCGGTAAAAAGTATAGGTTGGCAGTATTCCTGTTTTAAATAACCCCCAAATCAATCTGTAGAAAATAGACAATATACCATTAGGGATATAAACTTAATACCAAAAGAACCATAGACAATGTGTACGTGTTCGTCATTAAGTTGTCGAAGGCTAATTCACGGGTCATGATCTTGTCCTTTTAAAGGAAGTAGTGGTGCAAAATTGTGGTGCAAAATGTATTTCACATGAACATTCGATATTTCCTAAGTTCCTTAAAAATGATGGGAAAAAATTCATACAGATTTGTGTGTGTGTGCCTTAGTGTTTGTGTGTGTGAGAATCTGTTGGTTGCAGTGGTTGTGCGAGTGTGTTTGTGAGTGTACGTGTGTGTGCACGTGTCTGGGTGTGTGTGTGTGTGGGTGTGTGAGGTCATTGTGTGTGTGAAGTGATGTGCGTGTGTGTGTGTGTGTGTG
This sequence comes from Gadus chalcogrammus, assembly GCF_026213295.1. Taxonomy (NCBI): domain Eukaryota; kingdom Metazoa; phylum Chordata; class Actinopteri; order Gadiformes; family Gadidae; genus Gadus; species Gadus chalcogrammus. Next base: position 21,095,955 of record NC_079425.1, on the reverse strand, counting down.
TGTGTGTGTGTGTGTGTGTGTGTGTGTGTGTGTGTGTGTGTGTGTGTGTGTGTGTGTGTGTGTGTGTTGTGCGTCTGCGTGTGCATGTCTTTGTGTTGAAAGTGCTTTGCAAGTATTAGTAGTAGTGATGTGGGCGGGTCCTGGGGGGTGTAATCGTTTCCATTGGCTGGAGACAGAGGCCTTAGCCCTGCCCCCCCGGGCTCTATATAAACATAGACAGCAGCTCCCCCTTGCTTTCTGTCTCAACAATGTTGCAGTGGTGAGAAACCGGCACTTCCCCGACCGCCACCTGGACTGATCTAGAGGAAGATGGAGGAGCGCGGGCTGTCACTGTGGATCTACGTAGGAGTGCTGGCCCTGATGCTGATGGGGGCTTTGCAGAGGGTTCTGCCCCTGCACCTCAGCAGCTGGCCTGCCCTGGTGGCCAGGCTCTGGGCCTCTGTGCTGATGGAGTGGCTGGGGGCCTTCTGGACGGCAGCCCTGCTGATCTTCTCTCTGGCCCTGGGGCTGGCCTGGTGGCTCCGCTCAGCCCGGGTCTCAGGGGTCGCCCTCCTGGCCCCCGAGGGCAGGGCCGTCTGCATCACAGGTCAGTCTAACCCCAGACAACAAGCCCTACCGCTAGGCCTAACCCCTAGCCCTAGCCTAGGCCCCCAGACCAACCCTGACCCCTACCTCTGGACCAATCCTGACCCCTACCCTGACCCCTACCTCCAGACCAACCCTGACCCCTACTCCCAGACCAACCCTGACCCCTACCCCCAGACCAACCCTGACCCCTACCCTGAACCCTACCTCCAGACCAACCCTGACCCCTACCCTGACCCCTACCTCCAGACCAACCCTGACCCCTACCTCTGGACCAACCCTGACCCCTACCCTGACCCCTACCCTGACCCCTATCCTGACCCCTACCTCCAGACCAACCCTGACCCCTACCCTGACCCCTACCTCCAGACCAACCCTGACCCCTACCCCCAGACCAACCCTGACCCCTACCTAGTCTAGACCAAACCTGACCCCTACCCCCAGACCAACCCTGACCCCTACCTAGTCTAGACCAAACCTGACCCCTACCCCCAGACCAACCCTGACCCCTACCTCATGCCCTAACCTCTACCTCTAGCCCTAACCCTGACCCCTACCTAGTTTAGACCAACCCTAACCCTAACCCTCTTACCCTAACTTAAACCTAGCCCACCAACTCAACCTCTTGGGTTAATGCTGTGTCTGAATGCTTTGCTCTTTTACTATGTGTGTGTGTGTGTGTGTGTGTGTGTGTGTGTGTGTGTGTGTGTGTGTGTGTGTGTGTGTGTGTGTGTGTGTGTGTGTGTGTGTGTGTGTGTGTGTGTGTGTGTGTGTGTGTGTGTGTGTGTGTGCGCGAGTTTGTGAGTGCTCTGTTAGAATGCTAGAATGCTTTGCTAGAGCAAGTTCAGTAATTGATATTGTGGTTGTAGGTTAACAGTCCCAACTTGAGATTCATTGAAAAGCACATGACCCCAACAAAACATTCACTGTTAGGATACACAGACTAGTCCCTGGTCCAAAAAGGTTGTCATGCTCGTGTTCAAACTAGTGTTGTCATGCTATGTATAGCATGTTCAAAGTTCAGTAATCTTGGCTTCCACCTTGTTTGAGTGAACAGGATTGTATTGGTCCATGTGTTGTGAGAAGGTCTCTTCTGAGAACTCACTGTGTTTGAGTCCAAAACGTCTCTATATATGGCCTTAATGTATCTGTGTATTCATAACTTTATATCTAGCTCAAATATGTTGTGAGTGTCTTTAAAATTAAATCTGCTTTCAATATATTTGATGTGAATTTTATTATTAGACACATTCTTCTTTGGATCGGATATCTAATAATAATAACATTATCATTATTAATAATAAAAGTAGTAATAATAATAACAACATGAATATATGGTTATATGGTGAAAGTATCACTTTATATTGAAGGACATAGAAAGCAGTTGTTCTGTTTCAGGGTCAGTTCGAGGGTCTGGTAATGTATGTCTGAACTATACTCTATTTGTGTAAATATGAGAAAATTCATCTATAAGTGAAATATTAAATTTATTACAATTGTTATAGTAATTGTTGAGTAATTGTTGCATGAATAATAATTGTCATATGTATATGATAATTATAATTGTCATGGCTATTATTATTGCAATTATTCTTATAATTCATATCATCATAAAAGCTTGGGATGTTTGGGTTAATGTTACTTAGTTTGCATGATATAAGGGTGAGGGTTAAGTTTAAGGGATAAAGGTGACGGCGTGCGTGTTAGGGTGTTAGGGTTAAATGGTTCGGTTGAGGCCTAGAGGTGAGGTCTAGGGTAAGGTTCATTTAGAATAAGCTGTTTGCATGCAACCATGTGCAGGTCTATTATTCAAAAGATTACCTCGGCTTCTCCTTGTCCAATAAGAACTTCTGAATATGTTGTTACCATGCAAACATGTGCTGGTCTGTTACTCAGAATATTCTCTGGGCTTCTCTTAGGGCATTCTGTTAGTAACACGGTTCTATGTTCTATAATCTGTACTCTCTGGTACTATGTTCTATAGTCTGTTAGTAACATGTTACTATGGTATATAGTCTGTTAGTACAGTGGAACTGAACAGCATGTCAGTACTAAGTAGTTACATTACATCATGGTACTATGTTCTATAGTCTGTTAGTAATCTGGTACTATGTTATATAGTGTGTTAGTAACATGGTACTATGTACTGTGGAACTGAACAGCATGTCAGTACTACTATTCTCTTAAGTGGTCCTGAACATAGCAGCTTGTTAGTACCTTGACAGTTTCCTTGGACCTCCGCCCACTAGCAGATGTGCTGAACTGGGAACCCTCCATGCACTTTTTGACTGCATTCGGCCATGTTTGTTTTCTTGTTCGGAGGCCACGGTTGGAGGGCTTCACTATTGCATAAGACTTTTTCCAGTCCAACCTCACTTGTCTCACAGTTTCGCAGTGCCAAGTCCATCTCTCTCCCAATCCCCCAGTGCTCACTATTTCCTGCTTCACTGTAGTGTACTCTTCAGAGCTTCTAGGTATACTGTCCTACCCACGTACTTCTAGGTATACTGTCCTAACACAGTACTTCTGGGTATAGTGTCCTAACACAGTGCTCCTAGATATACTTTCCTCCATAAGTCCTCCTAGATATAATGTCCTGCAGTTCTCCTAAACAATATTTCTTCCTACTCCCCGATCTATTGTATTCCTACTTCTAGATCTACTTTTCTCATACAGGTCTCCTAGATATACTGTCCTCCCATAGTACTCCTAGATATACTATCCCCCTATTCCAAGATATTCTGTCCTGCTACATTACTCTTAAATATAATGTCCTCCTACATTACTCCTAGATATGTCTTCCTACAGTGCTCAAAGATATATTTACCCTGGTTGCTTAACCAGTCTTAAAACTAACCTCTGCAGCGTTTTGTTCTTCTTACCATAACTACGGCTAATGAGGTTATTAATGAGTGTGATGATGTGTGTATCCTCTAGGCTGCGACAGCGGCTTTGGGGAGGCTTCAGCCAAGCGTCTGGACGCGCTGGGGTTCAAGGTGTTTGCTACGGTGATGGACCTGTCAGGGGAAGGGGCCATGGAGCTGAGAAGTGCGTGTTCCTCCAGGCTGAGCCTGCTGCAGGTGGACATCACTCGCCCTGAACAGGTCCAACAGATGCTGCTGGCCATCAAGACAGAGCTGGGCCTGAAAGGTGAGGGGTTAAAGGGTTAGGGTCGGGTGGAAAGGGTAAGGGTTTAAGGGTTATGGTTACAGCGTTAGGGTCAGAGGGATAGAGGGTTAGTGTCAGAGAGGTGGGGTAACAGGGTTACAAGGTTATTAGGGGTTGAGATTCAGGGTGAGAGGGTTAGGGTGAAAGGGTTTGGGTTTGTTAATAAGAGTGAGAGGGTTAGGGTCAGAGGGTTGCAGGGTTAGGGACAGAGGGTAATGGTCAGAGGGTTACAGGGTTACAAGGTTATTAGGGTTTGAGGTTTAGGGTCAGAGGATTCGGGTTCAGTTTTAGAGTTAGAGGGTTGCTAGCCGAGCATGGTATTTAGCTGATGGGTGTCCTTAACACCTTTTACGTACTCTGAAATCCAACAGTTAGAAAATAGATGATGATGAGGTAAAAATAATAAAGATAAAAATGATAACAATAATTGTATTATAATCTAGCACTAACAGCATTTTGTTTATTGTTAAATGCACTTTTAAGAAGTGTCTTGGAAAAAGCTTCAGCTATATAAACGTGATGGCATGTAAGGCTTTAAAATGAAGAGGAGAGACTGCCCTCTGGTGGTCAGTGGAGGTGATGCAGCAGAGCTGTTTCATAACTGTTTTACCCAGTACCTAGTGCCACAGTAACTAACAACATAGTACCATGTACTAAACACAGTCATGTTGTGCTGTGTGTGTGTTTCTGTGTGATTGTGTGTCTGTCTGCATGCGTGTGTGCGTGTGTCTGTGTGTGTAGGTCTATGGGGTTTAGTAAACAATGCAGGAGTGTGTGTGAACTTTGGGGATGCAGAGCTTTCCCTGATGTCAACGTACCGCCGCTGCATGGAGGTCAACTTCTTCGGCAGTCTGAGCGTCACTAAGACCCTCCTCCCTCTCCTCCGCCGGAGCAGGGGCCGCATCGTGACCGTATCTAGCCCTGCAGGTATGGACGGACAGTTCTAGGGGCTGAGATGTGTGCATTATTATCAATCATATGATCGAATTGTTAAATATTCAGGTTACCAAGTTTAAGGCCCAAACTTGGATTTGGGGTCTTACCTATGGGGATTTGGGGAGCAACTAATTTGTGGGCTTTTGGGGTGTACCTAATTCATAGGTTTTGGGGTGTAATTAACGAGAAACTTTTTTTCGTAACTAGCCTATTGGTCTTCGGTGTGTAACTTATTCATGGGTTTTTGTGTAACTAACTTGACGGTTCTGTGGTTTAGGGGATCAGCCCTTCCCCTGTCTAGCAGCTTACGGTGCGTCTAAAGCAGCACTCAACCTCTTAACTAACACCCTCCGCCATGAGCTGGAGCCCTGGGGGGTCCAAGTGTCCACCATCCTGCCTTCCTCATATAGGACAGGTAAAACCCTCAGCAACCCAACGTCCACATTCACTAACCCAACTATCACACTAACCTACCCAACTATCACACTCACTAACCCAACCATCACACCATCAACGCTAACACAGGCGAAATTGGCTAACAGGCGATAGTTAGATAGATAGTTTAGCTAGTATAGCTAGTAAGTTACTGATAGTGATATCTGGGGATAGTTGCGGTGATAGTCAGTGATGGTTAGTTATAGCTAGTGATAGTTTGGGACAGTTAGCTAGTAATTTAAAGCTAGTTATTGTTAGACAGTGAATATGATAGTTACTGATAGCTTTTGATAGTTTGAGTAGTGATAGTTACTGACAGATTGCGATAGTAAGTGAATCGTGATAGTAAGTGCGAACTAGTAAGACTAACTAGGGTTAGTACAGAAGTAATCCCAGCTGTGTCTTGCAGGTCAGTCGGGTAACGAGCTCTACTGGGGGAGGCAGCAGGACCACCTTCTCCTCAACCTCGGTCCCGCTCTGCTGGAGGAATACGGGCAGGACTACTTGGCCGAGACAAGAGAGCTGTTCCAGGAACATGCGAGGAATGCTGCGGAGGACCTGAGCCCTGTGGTGAATGCCATCGTCCAGGCTCTGCTCTCCCCTCAGCCCCGCGTGCGCTACTACGCTGGGCCTGGAGTGGGCTTCATGTACTTCCTCTCTAGCTACCTTCCATACAGCGTCAGTGACACATTCCTCCAGAAACTGTTTGTTAAGAAGAAGTTGATGCCTCAGGCTCTTAGGAGGCACCCAGGGCTTGGTCTACAAGCCGGTGTCAACAACAACAACAACAATGAGGAGAAATCAGAACAGTAGCCTGTTTGCCAGTTTGGCATCATCCAGAAAGTGGAGGGAATTGATGGGTTGCTGAAAGGATCATGGAAATGTTTGTTTTGCTGTAGTGATACTGTCCCTATTACAACCATCTCTTGAATCACCGGGACATGTACAGACAGACTTATAATATTGTTAGCCCTAACCCACCCAGCATGAAAACACTGGCATGTGTAAATATATCTGACAATAAAGATATGTCGATGTGGGTATAATGTGCCTTGAAATATAGATCATATTCACATTTCCGCCCATTTATTTGATAACATAGATGATTCTTTTTTTTACTTATTCACACATTAAGCACTTTGCAGGCCTACGCTATTATTATTATTACTATTACTATTATTATATGTATTATTGTTTTTTCTTATTATTCTCCTTGTTATTTTTGTTGTTCATCGTCGTATTCATATTTGCAAGTGGTTAATGGCGACTGCAATTATTAAATCACAAAATCTGAATTTAGAACCCTGTTTTGCGACGATTGTATATACTTCTGTAGTCCGGTGTCCGGGTAGGTTGGGTTGGTTTTTGGGGGGGTAATCAATCAAACTAGACTATTTAAACCTCAGCTGTTGTAAAGCCGTGAGATTTCTCCCTCACTTAAACTGTGAATTTTTAAATATATATGATTTGACTAAATGTGATGTTCCCAAATATTCCCTTGTTCATGTCCCTACATTATTTGATTAAAGTGACTTTTGTTTGTACAATAGTGGCGCTGTGTGTGCTATCCAAAAATAAAGTGCTAATTTAAATTATTTTAGAGGAAAATTAGACTTAGAAAACACTTAAAAACCCTCAGAAACACTTGAAAAAAACACATATAGACATTTCATGGCAACATAGAATACGGTATATCAGATCTTCCGAGAAAATCGTAATCATTGCCAGTTTCAAGTCGAACTTGGTAGTTTCCCTAACTCCCATAGAGCCTGAACGCAACATAAATCGTTTAGCCAATCAGCAACCAGCCCCAGCCCGGTTCGTTGCCACGGAAACAGTACACAGACGCTAGAGACGCTAGCCTGTTAGCATTCTTGTTGGCGCTAGCTAACTATCATCACAAAATAACCATACTAGCTAACGCTAATAACTAAGGTTACTAATTTAGCTATATTTACACCTTCAAAATATTTATCTCACGCGTATCGATTAGAACGGGCTGGTCAGAATAGCATCGATCAGAGGGACATTCTGATTCCTCCAGCTAGCGGCAACGGATCAGGTTATTCTGAGTTTATCTATTATTATTACGGTGACGTTGCGATCATGACGGCGGCGAGGATACAGCTTCGCTATTTATGGATCTAAAGATATATCCCTATATATATTGATATTGATATAGAAATCGATGTATATAGAACCATAGAGATATATCTACCAATATATGCATACATATATATAGGCTGATGGATAGGGGCATATATCGTATAGGCATGATACAATAGGGTGGTGACGAAGGGCCATGCGGTGGTGGGTGGAAGAGGTCTTGGTTTGGCTAAAGGGAAGGAGATGGATGTGTGCAGTAGGAACCCCAACCGAACCTCCCCAGTAAGCGAAGCAGGTGGAGGTGACCAAGTGCCTCTGTGTTCCCGGACCAATGGGTGGAGCTGGCCACCCCACCCTCTCCAGCTGCTGGCCTGGCTGCTCTACCTCTTTTTTGCCATCACCAGCCTGGGAATTTTCATCCCTCTGCTACCTCCACACTGGCTGCCGGCTGGCTACATCGTATCCTTCAAGGAGCTAGGAGCTAGGACACATTAGGAGCTAGGATACATTGTATGCTCTAAGGTAAGGCGCAAGGACACCTTGTATCCTTAAAGGAGCTAGCACACATTGTATTCTTAAGGTAAGGAGCCAACAAGCTAGGACACATCATTTCCTTCAAGGAGATAGATGATGGGACACCATGGTATCCTTAAGGGTAAGGAGCTAGGATACATTGAATCCTTTGAGGAGCTAGGACACATTTTATTCTTAAATATAAGGACCTATAGGACACATTGTGTCCTTTTAGGAGCTAGGACACATTGTATTGTAAAGGTAAGGACCAAGAACGCATTGTGTACTTTTAGGAGCTAGGACACATTGTATTCTTAAAGGTAAGGACCTAGGACCCATTGTATCCTTTTAGGAGCTAGGACACATTGTAATGTAAAGGTAAGGACCCAGGACTGATTGTATCCTTTTAGGAGCTAGGGGCTAGGACACATTGTTGTGGTAAAGTTAAGGAGCAAGGACACATTGTATCCTTTCAGGAGCTAGGACACTTTGTAATGCTAAAGGTAAAGAGCTAGGACACACTGTTGAAGGAAGAGGTGGAGGGAGGAGATGGAGGGAGGTGATGGAGGGAGGTGATGTAGGGAGTTGATGGAGGGAGGAGGCGGAAGGAGGAGATGGCAGGAGGGTTGAGAGATGAAGAGGGAGGTAGGGTGGAGGGATCAATCCTGAGTTGCCTTCCGGTGTGCTGTGAGTGAAGGAGGATGGAGGTAGGGCTGCTTTGGTTCTGTTTCATCCTAAGCTGCCTTCCAGTGTACAGGCATCATGTTGGTCGGCCACCTGTGTGTTCACGTGATGGCGGTCTCGCTGGATCCAGCGGATCAGAACGTGAGGAGGAAGACCACCAGCGGTCCTGTGCCTGTCTTTGACCGGTCCAGACACGCCCACGTGATCGAGAACTGCCACTGCTACCTCTGTCAGGTGGACGTGTGAGTAGAGAATGGCCCTCACAATCTCATTTGCTCTAATTTGAAAATGTGTTACAATGCAAGGAAAGGATATTCACTTTAAAGAGTAAACAAACCCAGTTTATGAAACTATAGCCTATTAACTCTCAAGTAAGATGGACAAGATGTCATTTATTACTATAAATTAATGTCCAGCCATATTTGTCTAAATCTGACTCGCGCTATACTAGCCGCACTATATAGCTTAGCCTTGACAAATGTACGCAAGGTTCAAAGTCTTGATTGTTTGTCCTGTAGAAATCTTGTGATGCAATGCCCCAGATTAATTTGATTAGTTAACCGCCCTGGGATTTTTTAAAAGACTTTGGACTGTCGTTAAATCAGAGCTGCTCTCTTGGACCGGATTTTGTAAAGATTTTATATTCCTGAAGTGTGAGCTTGTCATAAGAGCCATAAATGTTCAATATGTATAACATCATCTTGTCAAGAAAAACACCCCCATACTAAAGTATCGATTGTGATCTTAACTCAACCCTATCGTGGATTTACAGCCTTTGGCTCATCATAATAATTACCCAATCCTAAATACTAACTCGATGTGATTCTTCTTGTAGCACTTGATGTGTTTCTGGTAATACTCGTGGCTGTTATGCTACTGCAGTGGCTCTGTTATCAGAACACAGTGGTTCTGTGGTGGTCATTTCTAAGGGCGGCATGTTGCTCAGGAGGACGAGCGGGTCGGCTGGAAACCGCAATATTGTAAAGCGCTTTGGTTGGCCTCTGGTTACAAGAATAGTGCTTTATAAATGCAGTCCATTTACAATCCACGTGCCATCCATTTCTGATGTTGTAACCATCGTTCTGTGTTGCAGCGGCCCCAAGTCGAAGCACTGCAGCTCGTGTAACAAATGTGTTGCGAGCTTCGACCATCACTGCAGGTGGCTCAACAACTGTGTGGGGAGAAGGAATTACAAGTGAGTAGCAGACTACTGTAATAACTACGATTATGTCTGTAATGACTTCAAACCACCGTAGTAAATACTGTTCTAGCTAACCAGCCTAACCAGAGCCTCCCTCTGTCCAGAGTCGAATTCTCCCTAACCATACTAACCAAAACCTACTTGCAGGCATTCTTGAGTGCATGTGATTTGTTTTCTAATATCGTTTCTTAATCGTGTGTGGTGAAATGTGTTGGAATGTAAATATTATGCAGTGTATCAATTGCATTTCGGACCATTTTGAACTGTTGAAATTTGAGCCCTCAAATAATTCCAACTCTCTGTCCAGGCTCTTCCTCAACAGTGTCATCTCAGCCCTGCTCGGGATCTGTCTGGTCCTGGTGAGCGCCACCTATGTCTTCATTCAGTTTTTACTGGATCCATCCCAGCTGCGAACAGACACACACTTCCAAGGTGGGTCGAGGTTCTGGCACGGTTTCAAGATACATCAACAAAATAAATGCCTAGGCTATTTTCATTTGCATTTCGATTTTTTTCCATGTATTATTATAACAATGAAGCTTGGCTTCCAACAGCACATGGAAAAAACATCACTGAAGTGCCTGCTTTATAACATAAATATAATTAATTATTATCCACAAATCATTAAGCACAACTTCAGCAAAGAATGCAGAGCTCAGCAAAAAATGGCAACATTTATAATTAGTCTATCAACATGAATTCAAAGCGTGACTAGGCCAATTGTTTTCCTATGCATAGTTCGTTCATTCGGCCGAGACCTGCCGAATTAACGGTGTATCCAAATCGTGCTGCAAATTCAAAAGTGAACATTCCATCAACCAAATCAAAAAATGCAAAAGCCACAACCCAAATGCAAAAAAACACACGTCAATGAAACGGGCGACTATGTTTTTTCAGTAAAACAGAGTTATACGTTTTATATGTTTGTGTAACAGATTACAATTGAGGCCTATTGTCCTTTTTGTGGAATCCGCCTGCAGGCTTTGCTACGATGTTGAAACTATATAAAAAAAAGCCAGAGTGCTTTGAGACATGATTGCTGAGTGTGTTTTAAACTAACCCCTTTTTAATTCATTTGTATACACCAATGATTAAATCATTTATTCGATCCTTGCACAGTGGACCCAATACGATACGGGTCATTAAAAATAAATATACCATCTCATTGATGCTAATTTCTAGTTACTAAATCTCTCTCTCTCTCTCTCTCTCTCTCTCTCTCTCTCTCTCTCTCTCTCTCTCTCTCTCTCTCTCTCTCTCTCTCTCTCACTCTCTCTCTCTCTCTCTCTCTCTCTCTCTCTCTCTCTCTCTCTCTCTCTCTCTCTCTCTCTCTCTCCCTCCCCCCCCGTCTCTCTCTCTCTCTCCCTCCCCCCCCGTCCCTCTCTCTCTCCCCCCCCGTCCCTCTCTCTCTCTCTCCCCGTCCCTCTCCCTCTCCCTCTCCCTCTCTCTCTAGTGACCAACGACACGGGGCTGTGGTTCGTCTTCCTGCCCCTGGCTCCCGTTGACTCGGCCGGGGCGGTGATCCCCGTCCTGGCGGCCGTCACCATCGGCCTGGGCCTGCTGTCCTGCACCCTCCTCAGCCACCTGCTGGGCTTCCACATGTACCTCAGTGAGTACCCCTGTCTGTCTGTCTGATAGTGTGCGTGCGTGCGTGCGTGCGTGCGTGCGTGCGTGCGTGCGTGCGTGCGTGCGTGTGACCAACTTTTCCAAGACTACAGCAGCCTGTACTATTTAAGGAGCCAATTGTCAGAATGGGAATGTACACAGAGGCCATTTCCATTATTATTATAATGACTTGTACTCAATGAATAATGTTTGTGACCAGGCTAGCCTGTTTCCACTCGAGAATTGTTAATGTGTGTGTGTGTGTGTGTGTGTGTGTGTGTGTGTGTGTGTGTGTGTGTGTGTGTGTGTGTGTGTGTGTGTGTGTGTGTGTGACTGTGTGTGTGTGTGTGTGACTGTGTGTGTGTGTGTGTGTGTGTGTGTGTGTAGTGTGGAACAGGTTAAGTACTTATGAGTACATAGTGAAACAGCGCCACCGACAGGGAACAAGAGGAGCCAGCGCTAAAACTCCAACGAGGAAGGCTTCAGCCAACATCATACAGGTACTAGTACTACCTAGTTCTACCTAGTTCTACCTAGTTCTACCTAGTTCTACCTCATACCGGTACTGAACATAAAACCTAAAACACAACTGCAAACGCCACGACACAAATGCAAAAGCCACGGATGTTGACAAGAAATGACTATTGCATTTGTCCACGTTGTTATTGTAATATCATACAGAATAGAGTGTGGTTAGCCTGCACCTCATTCAAAAATACATAATCTTTTAAAACGTTACCTTCCTATGTGCCAGGCTTCTTGGCATCGTTTGATGTTATTTCCACACAATCTGCAGAATGCTGTTGCAGAATGCGGGATTAATCTATAAAGGGACAACAGGCCTATATTGTAATCTGTTATGAAACTTCTCAAACAGGGTAGAACTTTCCACTTACACATGTTAAGGCAAAGCTAGGCTATGCACATTACTACTATACTCAATGAGTATATAATATATAAGTCTAAAGATATAAAAATATATATATCTTTAGAATATATATCTTTAGCCGGCAATACTAATTTTCCCATTTTGTAGTCAACATCCATTGATGCTCACTTCTGTTGTGTTGTGGCTTGTGGAGTTGTGTATTTGGCACTAGAACTACCTCATATAGACACCAGTACTACCTCATTCTAACGTACCTACCTAGTACTACCTAGCACTTATTCATTCTAGCTCAGCTTTCTCAAACCTCAGACTGACGCACCCAGTGGAGCTACTTCCTCATGTGGTTGAACTTGTGTTTCAGGAACTGAGCTACTCTGGGACCCTGGGATACACCAACCCTGAGGTGGACCACCCCAGAACCCTGGCTCCTCCCGATAGTTTACAGTAAGCCTCACCGTACCGCGTGCTGGTACATCATGATGATTGGTCGAGCCCCTGTGTCGTATATATCGTGCCGATGTCCACAATATACTGACGGGTATTTCACATGTGAAAGTATCACTCCAAAGTAAAGCTGTTTCAGAACTAAAATGAATAGCATCGATTTGACCATTTGGTAAAATGCCATGCGGGTTGCTTATTTAAAGAATTGCTTAGCCAGTACATTTGTTCACTCTCTCAAGTAAATGTTGATACAAACATGTCTGATATTCTCCATAATAATGATAGAATTCACTTGCTACGGCCCGTCCAACTAATCAATAACAAAGATTTTGAAAAGACATCTGAAATTAAATGCAGTAAATTGCAGTTTGTGTAACCTCGAGGTAAAGAATGGCCACTGCTAGGTTTAAAGGTAGAGTTTGACTTCGTGTACCTAGTGTTCTAAAGTGTGTGTGTGTGTGTGTGTGTGTGTGTGTGTGTGTGTGTGTGTGTGTGTGTGTGTGTGTGTGTGTGTGTGTGTGTGTGTGTGTGTGTGTGTGTGTGTGTGTGTGTGTGTGTGTGTGTGTGTGTGTGTGTGCGCGTGCATGCGCGTGCGTGTGTGTGTGTGTGTGTGTCAGGTTCCATATGAATGGTGAGATGAAAAGGATTTCCAGTGGAGGTGAAGAAGACAAAACCACTTCACACACACAGGTGATTCTCATTCTCTCTCTCTCTCTCTCTCTCTCTCTCTCTCTCTGTTTATTACAGCAGGTTAAAGACAGGTTCATTCAAGCAGGTTAAAGACGGGTTTATTCGAGATGGTTTTAGACAGGTTTATTTTAGTTGGTTGAAGACAGGGTTATTCCAGCAGGTTAAAGACAGAGGAGAAAGCTAACAGAAGGGTGTGTTGTGTATTCCTACATTTGTTAGTCTACATGGTGTTGATTTTAAAACTTTGCAGATACTTTGGTTTCCGGACAGAATGTTTTTAGAAAGTCTCCCCTCTGGAAAATGAGCTGTCTGAGTTTGCGTTTGCTTTTAGCCAATAATCGCTGCAGTTGATTGCTACCTCCAGCAGCATGATATTGTCAAAGCAAATATCGAGTGAAGACAGTAAAGCGCCCTTTTCAACCAGATTTGTGCTGGCCTGCTATCAGATTTGTGAGACTACTGTTAAGGGCTGAATAAATAAAGCTAGGGGTGTTAGGGTTAAGCTCGAGGGTTAAGGGCTGAATTAATTAGCTGTTGTTGTTAGGGTTAAGGGCTGGGGTTTAGGGCTGAATTAATAAAGCTGTGATGGTTTGTGCCTTGACAGAGAAAGAAGAAAAAGAAGAGGAAGGTTCACCGAGTGCCTTCAGAAACACACACACCACCTGGTAGTAGCACACAAACATTTATAATAAAGTAAAATCCTAAGAGTCCTAAAAGTTTATATATATTATATTATACCAATTTTCTTGATTATAATTTGAAAATATAGTCTAAATATAATAACGTTAATTCATTATAACAGTGTTAATGTATAATATATAATAATACAAGTAATAGATATATATAATATTGCATAATACTAATATATAATAATAATGTTAATCTATAATAATAAAATAGAATATTGTCATGTATGTCTATATATAATACGGCTCCTGGATGGTTTCACAGCGGAGCTCTGCGGGGGGCCGGAGCTACCCCACGCAGCCTTCCCTCTGAGGCCCGCTCCGGCCTCGCGGGCCCCCAGCCTGGGGCCCGGGCCGGGCCCTCGGGCCCCGCTGCAGGCCGCGGGGCCGCCCGCAGAGTACCACTCTGACTCGGCCGAGTCTCTGGAGGAGATCCCGGTGCCGCTGGCGCGCCTGGGCTCCTGCTCTTCCTCCGGGACCCGGGCCCTCCCAGCATGCACCTCTTACGGCCCCCCCTTGCCCCGCTTCACCAAGAGGAAGAGGAGGAGCCGGGACCCCCGGCGGGAGACGTTCCCCTCTGAGCCCCCCACTGTGTTTGTGAGCCAGGCCAGCGGGGAGCTGGGAGAACCCAAAGGGTGGCTGATCCAGAACTCTGGACGGAGCTCTCTGGCGTGACCCCTGACCCTAACCCCGTGACCTTTACCCTCATACTGATCCCTGACCTTCAGCCTAACCCTGACCTTCACCCTAACCCTGACCTTCACCCTAACCCCTGGCCTTCACCCTTACCCTGACCTTTACCCTAACCCCATGACCTTTACCCAAACACTGACCCCTGACCTTCACCCTAACATTAACCCTGACCCTAGTCAATTGGTGACTGAACCAGCACACAGATTATTCAGACCTACAACTTGGATGGTTTTATCTCTTTTCTCTCTCCCTCTATCGCCCTTCTCTCTCTCATCACTATAGACAAGCACAATGGATCACAATATACGTTTTTTTCACGTTTTTCTACGGTTTGCCAATAGTTCCTGAAGAAGTATCCTGTCGATTTTGCAAATGGAAGCCCAGAAACATGCTGACGAACCTTCTAACAACCTTGTGATGAACTTTGAGTGGAGCAGCCCTTCGTGGACAGATGTTCACCATAGACTGTATCGGATAGATGTTCACCGTAGACTTTATTGGATAGGTCTTCACCATAGACTGCATCAGATAGGTGGTAAGTTGTAACTATAGACTATAGGTGTTCACCGTTCTGATCAAAGATCCCTGGGACTTCACAGTTTTATTGAAGGCATTGGCATCTTTTTGAGTCTTTTCTTTATTATATTATAATATATATTATAATAATGAATTATATTATAATAATATATATTATTATATCATGTTTTATACCTATGTGTCTATTAATAAACACATGTTTTATACCTGTGCACGTTTTTTTTTTATGTTATATTTAAAAGGTTTCATTTAATGCCATAGTGTTATTTAAAACACACTAATCAGAGATTAGAAAGCTTTTCTTGGAACTTAATAACCGTTGTAACAGAAGATAATAAACTGTTATTATTGATGATTCAGATTAATTAAAACGTTTTTTACCCATTGTGTTAATTACTACTAATAACAGATGATTACCTTCCAGTGGATAATAATACCGGACCAATGACATCAATGATCAACCTTCATTGTGAACTTTTTTAAGTCAACAGAGTTGAGGCTGCAGACTGATGTTTTCACAACAATATGAACCTTATACCTTGTGAGACTATTTTGATCTCGCAAGTTCTGTTTCTCTGCAGATTATACATTTATTATATATTAATATAAAAATATATAACAAATGTTGTCCTCCATTGAACTGCATCGAGAAACAGAAGTTTCTGTTTTCTGAAACCGAAGTTTCTGTTTCCCTGTATAGGTCAATGGAGGACGAGGTTGTGCCACAGAAAGAGTCCATTATTAATGGCTTTTATTAACACTCACCTATTTTGTGCACGTTTAGTGCGTGAGATTTAAATTAAAGACATGTCTTTGTTAAATTAGCATGGGAAATGAACTGTAAACATTACTATTTAACTAATTTAACTAGTAATGATGGATTCATCTTTGAACCGATTTTAAAGTGGCTCTTTTAATAGCTGTTTAATAATAGTTTTGTAAACCCAACTACATATGCACTCTTTTAAGTGTATATTTTAAACTTTTTTTCCCTCATCTGTTTAATTATGACCTCCATACATTTTTTTGGGGGGATTATTGTTTGATGTGTTCTTTGTTAAAAGAATGCATCTTTAAATAGGTCAATGATTAGACTATCATTAATAATTTTGTGGCAATTCGTCCTCCGTACAAGATCGGCCTGTCCCGCCTAGAGCTGAGAAAGCCTCTTCTAAAATAAAACAATCATCAATCGGCCTTTGGGGAAGGGAGTTTCAGTTTAGGAAGTGTAGAAATAAAGTGTAGAAACAGTGTAATTCTGAGCGATCAGAACCGTTTTCCAAGATAGACTGGAAAACATTGTTGAAAGGTCAGCAGAAATGTGCACCAAAAGATTTTATCAGAGGATGATATGTTTTTAATGACTTCCATTTGGATTTGGCAAAAGCAAGGATAGAAACAACATCACTCTGATTGGAGTTTAATTTTTTATTTCTTTGCGAAACACAAATGTGAGTATTTCGGTGGTCTCACGAGGCTTGTAATAAGCAGCAGTATTCTCCTATAATATCTTACAATATATGTTTTATATATCACCATACTGCCGTCAGTATCTGGGCCGAATAAAAGGCTTAACTTAGTTAAAGTAGCATGGGAGTATGGGGGGTATTATGTAAAGAGTCGTATGTTCCAAGCAGGACAGAAGGAGTTAAATGTGTCTTTTAAAGGCTTCCATCTCTCTTCCTCCTCCCTCTCCTGCTCCCCTAATGTCCATGGGTTATTTGAGGCTCCATCGCTCATGATGAAATATTGAAACCTTTCAGTTGAAACACTCTATATCTACTTTTATACTAACCGCACATTCGGTCGCAGACACGCAACAGAGGTCCAAGCAAACACACACACCCCAAGCACGCACAAATGCATGCACACACACACACACTTCTCTTTTCATTTTAGAAGATAAAACATGTTTACTGCTCCTTAAGGTTAACACAGACATTTCATCAATGACAAATTAAACATGGGATGACCAAATTATCTTTTGTTAGTTTTCTATTTGGACATTAGACCAGAGTGTGAGAATCGAGAGGACTGACAGAGACAGACTTTAAACTTTCCTTTCATGGTAGTCCGTTGGCCTCAATAGCTCCTATGGGATTTATCTTATCTTTAATTTAGATTTACATTCAGGGCATTTAGCAGACGCTTTTATCCAAAGCGACTTACAACCATTCATACACACATTCACACAGCGACAGCAGAGTCAACCATGCAAGGCGACAGCCAGCTTGTCGGGAGCAGTTAGGGTGAGGTGTCTTGTTCAGGGAAACCTCAACACTCAAGCTAGGAGGAGGCTCTGAATATCAGGATGACGCGTGTCCTCTACAGTGTGGATATTATACCTAACGGTCAGCCAGATATTCTTAGAACCATAACTTACGTTCTATTTAATATCTTCCTGACGAACGATACCAGAGGTGTCACAAGAAATGTTCAATTACCCAAAAATCTGGTGGCAGGACCCCAATGGTGGCCCAGATGCAACATTGACCCTGTAGTACCTCGAGGTGCTGATGGTCAGTGTTTTAAATATAGCAACTAAGCGTATGCACAAGGCATTACATGTGTTCTATCTCTTCTGTCGATAGGACCTAAGGGGGGTAGGGAATAGCTAATTGGTCAACCTGATTGACAATATCTTATTGTAGAAAATCTGGGTTTGGCAATAGAGTCGTATATGAGTTTTCAGCTTTCCAGCGAAGGCTCAATGGGTTAGTGCCTGGAGCTTACTAACTAATTTAGCTGATGGAGAGGAGAAAAGCACTCAGTTCCCAGGGCCTGAAGAACAAAGGGAAGGTCCCATGATGGAATTCACACCCACCTACACCTACGTCTTGCCTTGGTACCAGGCAAGAACTCACTACAGTGAGGCACTTTATGGGCTCATGCTGTGTTGGCAGCATAATCACAACCTTCAAGACGGAGGCAAAGACCTTCCCAGGGGAGACTGAGGAACAGACCGATCGCCACTTGGGACTGGAGGAAATTCAAAATGGTTGCCAAGGGACCAGACACATTTCCCCGACCTGGACATGCACCACTGTGAGAATCTCCTCCTTCAGAGCAGTGTCCGGGGCGAGCACCAAGGATGCGACCCATTAAAAAAACGTATCCACTGATCGGCTGATCCACAGATTTACTGTGAGAGAGAGTGGAGAGAGTGTGAGAGAAGGAAAGAGAGATGGAAAGAGAGATGGAGAGGGATGTGGTTTTGAACCAGAAATGAGATCTGGGCTAAATGCTTGTTGGTTGAGTTTTTTTAAGAGAATCAGATTGAAACAAAGATTTAGGACGGATTGAATGTACTGCTTGTATTTCAATATACAGCATGTATTTAAATAAGCTTTGTATTTGAATACACTGCATCTATTTGCCAAAATCCAGTTTATCCATAAAATCACCTTTTAAATGTTGAACGAAAACAAACAATGAATTGCCTTTTAAAAGTTGAAATAAAATAAACATAAATAACATTTCAAATGTTGAAATAAACTAAACAATACATTTGTTTTGATATCTTGAAATAAAATCTAATAGAATTCAAAGTTGAAATGTTGAAATAAAATAAATAAGAAATTACACTTTGAATGTATAGTTTCTGTTTGTGTGTGTGCATGAACGTGTGTGTGTGTGTGTGTGTGTGTGCATGAACGTGTGTGTGTGTGTGTGTGTGTGTGTGTGTGTGTGTGTGTGTGTGTGTGTGTGTGTGTGTGTGTGTGTGTGTGTGTGTGTGTGTGTGTGTGTGTGTGAGTGTGTGTGTTTGTGTGTGTGTGTGTCTGTGGGTGTGTGTGTGTGTGTGTGTGAGTGTTTGTGCGTGCGTGCGTGCGTGCGTGTGTGTGTGTGTGTGTGTTTGTGTGTGAAAGACAGGGAAGGGTAATTGATAGAATAATTCATTATTTTAATAAAGGAAACAGATAGTGAAGAAGTAGCAGTTTAGTAAACATATTGTGATCATTAAGTACTAACATTTGAAAAACAGAGAAACAAAAACAAACTAAATGTCCTTTCAGTGAAGGTTAAAATCAGAGGTAGAGGCAGACATAGAGGAAGGAGACTAGACATTTCATTTACCCCTGTCTCTCCTCTACCTCTTCCCCTATCTCCTCCTCCTCCTCCTCATTCCCTACCTCCTCTTTCTCCTCATCCTTCTCCTCCTCTACCACCTTTTTTCGGATCCCTCTGCTACTCCCCTTCCCTCTTATTCCTCCTCCTCCTCCTCCTCCTACTCCTCCTCCTACTCCTCCTCCTAATCCTCCTCCTAATCCTCCTCCTAATCCTCCTCCTAATCCTCCTCTCACTCCTCCTCCTACTCCTCCTCCTCCTCCTCCTCCTCCTCCTACTCCTCCTCTCACTCCTCCTCCTACTCCTCCTCCTACTCCTCCTCTCACTCCTCCTCCTACTCCTCCTCTCACTCCTCCTCCTACTCCTCCTCCTACTCCTCCTCCTACTCCTCCTCCTCCTCCTCCTAATCCTCCTCTCACTCCTCCTCCTACTCCTCCTCCTACTCCTCCTCCTTTGCTTCCTCCTCTAGACATACAGCTGCTGGTAGAACTGGATTAAATTCAACTGAAAATGTATGAAATAACAAAATCACACACACACACACACACGCACACACACGCACACACACACACACACACACACACACACACAGACACACACACGCACACACACGCACACACACACACACACACACACACGCACACACACACACACACACACACACACACACACACACACACACACAAAGTTGCATTTCTGTGGTTATGTGACCTACAGGGGAGAACCACAAAAAAGTGACAGTGAACACAATGATGACAAGGAAAACAACTACAGGAATCGACCAGTACAGCACAGCCAATCAGATATCCTTGATGGCACTTCCACAAAACTAATAAATACATGTATATTTCTATATAAAATATATTTATTAGTACATATTTCTACATAGTGAAGCATAATGCATTCACTTGATAAAAACATTGCCCTGTTTTTCTGAATGAACAAGATAATTATCTCGAGTTCTGAGAAAAGTTGGAGTGAAAAGAAATGACTGCTCTGTATTTCTGAAATATCAAGATGCCTCAAAAAAGGCATCTTGATATTAACATATAAGGAGTTACATGTTACGTGCCAAATTATGTCAGCAAGGGCTTTGGGTCTGAACACCGGCAAAGTCCTGAGGTGCCGGCGCAAATCCGACAAACTCATAACAGTACCATCTTTATGACTTAAAGACATGATATCTCCCAATACAAACCCAAATACAACTGGATTCAATTTAACAGGCCGGACTTGTTGCTTCCAAAAATCATATTTTCAAGTGAATAAGAGTTTCCTTTGAAAATCTGAGATATTTCATTAATTCAGTGAAACAAGGCAGATTTTTCTATTTCATGAAATATTTTCTCAAAAATCGGAGAAAATTATCTCGTTCATTCCAAAAAAGAGGGCAACATTTTTTTTCTTAATCAAATGCATTACACTGCCTTACCCTTCGAGACCAGTTCTAAGAAAATAATACACTTCCACTTGTTTCTTCTATTAGAATCCAGAAAACGTGTTTTTACGATTCTTCATAATCCTGAGGTATCCAAATGTCTTACAGGCACTTAAGTTCCATCAGTGTCAGGTCTGAGTGACACCAGACAAGTTCAGACCAGGACTAGGACCATACCAGACCAGGAAAGACCAGGCCAGGACCAATCCAGACCCGACCATACCAGACCAGACAAGAACCAGACCATGCCAGGACGAGGATTAGACCAGACCAGACCAGGACAACCAGGACCGAGACCAGGACCAGGCCGGGGTTGGCTCTAGCCCAGGATGTCCAGGTAGTTGGGGGAGGTCTTCCCCAGGAGAAGCAGCAGCCTGTGAAGCTCCTGGATGGTGAGTCTGAGTTGAGGGTCGGTCTGCCAGCATCCCAGCATGATGTCATACACCTCCTTAGGACACGCCCTCGGCCTGTCGAGAACCGCCCCCTGCACTAAGTACTCCATTACCTGGAACGAGAAAGAGAGACATACGCACCCTAACTAGAGATATTCTATTCTAGAGAGAGAGACAGCTACGCCAGTACTGTAATGTGACAGGAGAAAGACATTGGCAGAGACAGTGTAGAATACATGGGGCTGAATAGAGCTAAATGCTGTCAAATGGGATCCTCTGTCTCTTTCATCTGGGTATGAGTTATTTTAAACCTAACCTTATC
>NC_079425.1:21064566-21069566 GCF_026213295.1 Gadus chalcogrammus | reverse complement strand
GAGTCTGCCTTGTGTATGAAAAGTGCTATATAAATAAAGTTGCCTTGCCTTGCCTTGCCTTGCCTTGCCTTTAATTTCACTTAATTTTCTTTTCTACAAACAGACGACATGTTGGCACTGCAATAAATATTGATCTAAATAAATACTGAAATGACTGAGTTCAAATTCTTCCACTCTTTCGGTAGCTTTACCAAACTATGGATGTACTGTATTTCATTTAGCAAATGCATTGCTGCAATGCATTGTCGGTGATATACACCTCTGTAGTGACCATCATTCATTCATGTCATTCCAGACAAATGGAACAACACTTATGATGGAGGCGGGAATTCCCACGAGGGCAAGTGCCGAGGGGAATTCAACAAGTGCATGTTAAAGCCTAATGAAACAACTCCAACTACCGCTCTGTGTTTTAATTACTGATCAACTGGAAGAAGAAGCATGTACTCAAACACAGACGATGTTCTCACACTCCTTCTAACCCTCCAACCCTCTAACCCTAACCCTAACTTTCTAGCCCTCTTGGAGAAGGAGCAGGTGGAGGAGCAGAAGCAGAAGCAGGAGGAGCAGGAAGAGGAGCTGAGGGTCTTACACATGACGTTCAGCTGCACGGAGGCGTTGCTGCTGCCCACCAGGTTCTCAGCGATGCAGATCAGCTGGAAGCCGTTATCATCCGGACTGGTGTTGAAAAGACGCATACTGATGGAGTGGAGACTAGGACTGTAGACAATAGACTGGAGGAGAGAGAAGGGAGCAAGGGAGATAAGCCCCTTTCACACATGCATTACGTCCCTTCAATGTTCAGAACATTTCCTGCGTGGGGTCATTTGTGAATGGGAACAGGGATCGATATTCCTGGAAATCTGCAGCCGCTACTTGCCCTACTTGCTCAAGATCTAGTAACATTCCCAGATCATTACCGGTGACATTGCTTGAGGAGCACGTAAAGGGTAATGTCCGTGTGACGTATGATGCTATCGCATTGAGCAAGCGGAGCAATCCCGATTCTCTGCTGATTAAGGACTTCAATCTGCAGATGTTTATCTCAATGCTTTTCGGGGTGATTCCATTTCAATATCAATACAGCTTATTTTATTTGCCAACAAGCGTCCTTCTATCAATGGCTGGAAAATGGACAGATTCCAAAAGAAGAGTGTGAGATTGGGCCTCCATAAGTGTTTCATTACTGCCATCTGCTGGACTGTCCCTTGGACAGACTGTCCCCATCTATTCCTGCATTGCTATGCCATATGTGTAAGGGCACAGACGGGAATGCTCCAGAACGTAGCTGCATGTGTGAACAACAAAAATAACTAGCGGTGCCTGAAAATAGTTATTTACCCAGAACTATGTGTGCAAGATGCAATAGAGACACACAGAGTCAGAGAGAGACTGTGTGTGTGTGTAATGTGTTTGTTTGTGTGTGTGTGTGTGTGTGGTGTGTGTGTGTGTGTGTGTGTGTGCGTGTGTGTGTGTGTGTGTGTCTGTGTGTGTGCGTGTGTGTGTGTGTGTATTTGTGTGTGTGTGTGTGTGTGTGTGTGTGTGTGTGTGTGTGTGTGTGTGTGTGTGTGTGTGTGTGTGTGTGTGTGTGTGTGTGTGTGTGTGTGTGTGTGTGTGTATTTGTGTGTGTGTGTGTGTGTGTGTGTGTGTGTGTGTGTGTGTGTGTGTGTGTGTGTGTGTGTGTGTGTGTGTGTGTGTGTGTGTGTGTACCTGGTGTGTGTTGATGGTGTGTAGACCCCCTATGGTCCAGTCCACCTCGGGTAGCGGGGAGGCCGTCCCGTTGCAGCTCAGTGTCACATCGTCCCCCTCTGTCACAAACACACTGGACGCACTCACACTGACCTCAGGAAGGTCTGCAAACACACACACACACACACACACACACACACACACACACACACACACACACACACACACACACACACACACACACACACACACACACACACACACACAGTTTACAACAGATAGTGAGGTAGAATGCTGTGCTCACCATAGATAATGAGGTACATGTTGTGTTCCCCAAAGCTAGTGGTGAACATGTTGTGCATGGGGATAGTGTTGTGCTCACCACAGCTAGTGATGTACATGTTGTGCAGGGGGATGACGTCGTCTCGGTTCCTGCAGACCAGCGTCTGAGTGTGGAGAGAAGCTTCTCCCCTCTGCTGCCACAGCTGCAGCCAGCGGAGACCACAGCCACACACAAACTCTACACCCTCTAGTCGCCTAGCAACAACAACATAAAGAGACATTAACAGCATGAGCTTCCCCACACATATACACGCAAGCTCCAACTCCAGCAGCTAGTGTGCTTGTTAGCCTGTAGCAGGCAGCCAGTGTGATTGTAAACGTGTAGCCTGCAGCTAGGGCACTTGTTAGCCTGTAGCCTGCAGCTGGTGGGCTTGTTAGCCTGTAGCATGCAACTAGTGGGCTGCTGAGGAGACCACCAGCTCAGAGAGTTAGAGAGGTTGGTTGTTAGCCTATTCCCCACAGCATTCATTCCCTGAAGTCCAGATTGAACGGCAACATGGAGGAGAAAGTGATTGTTGACTTCCGGATCTCTATAATATCAATATAATTTAATATAGTATAATATAACATATTATATTCTTGAGTTTAATATTTGAACTTTGGCCTAAATTGAGCTTAATACCGAATCACCTGCGCGAGAAAAGTTTGTGATTCGTAAAGAGTAACGCAGGTAGAATATGCGCTTCACCTTTGGTATGCATGCGTCTTAAAACCAATACCAGAGTAGTTTTAGCGTTAGCCTGTAGCTAGCGTTAGCCAGGATGCTAACTTACAGCTCAGAGAGTTGGAGGTGTTTGAAGAGCTGCCAGGACAGTGTGGTCAGGGGATTCTTCGACAGGTTTCTGTTCAGAAGAGAAAATATGAAACAACAGATGTCTGAGGTAGTTCAATATTATTTATACATTTCATTGCTTTTAATTGAACACACACACACACTCATGTGTGTGTGTGTGTGTGTGTGTGTGTGTGTGTGTGTGTGTGTGTGTGTGTGTGTGTGTGTGTGTGTGTGTGTGTGTGTGTGTGTGGGTGGGTGTGGGTGTGTGTGTGTGTGTGTTTGTGTGAACTCACATGTAGTACAGTTCAATGTTCTGGTGGAAGGCACGCGCATGGATAGACCTCAACCTACAGCTAGTTATGGTCCTGTAAAAAACACACA
This sequence comes from Gadus chalcogrammus, assembly GCF_026213295.1. NCBI lineage: Eukaryota > Metazoa > Chordata > Actinopteri > Gadiformes > Gadidae > Gadus > Gadus chalcogrammus. The sequence continues at coordinate 21,066,379 of NC_079425.1, read as the reverse complement.
CACACACACACACATATTACACACACACATGCGCACACTCACACACACACACACAAACACATACACACAGGTAGACAGAGAGAAAGGCAGACAGACAGACAGACAGACAGACATGTAGGCTGACAGGTAAACAGAAAGACAGACAGGCAGATAGACAGAAAGTCAGGTAGCCTCACAGTCGCTGCAGGCCGATGTAGAGTTCCATGTCCACATCTCTGAGAGTCTGCAGTCCGCTCCAGTTCTCTATGTGTCTACACAGGCACAGAAACACACACACACACACACACACACACACACACACACACACACACACACACACACACACACACACACACACACACACACACACACACACACACACACACACACACACACACACACACACACACACACAAACATACATCGGACACATGTAAATACACACACATCGGAAACAACAGAACCTGATAGTGAATAAAAAACGCATCTGGAGAATAGCTGCAGAACTACAACACTACAGCTTGAGAACATATAGAAATGAAATGATAATCCTGGAGAGCAAATGGATGAAGATCTTCTCCTAGCCCTAAACCTAGCCATAACTCTTCTCCTAACCCTACCCCTGACCCTTACCCCTAGCCCTACCCCGAAGCAGTTAAACTGCTAATTCCATTACAATTCAGGCAAAATAACTGTCCTGGTACTACTAGATCTTAGTGCAGCCTTTGACACAGTTGATCATAAAATACTGCTCAACAGACTAGAAATCTGTGTCGGACTGTCAAGAAATGTCCTTAAATGTCCTTAAATCCTACCTAGAAGACCTAAATTATTTTGTGTCTATTGGAACCTATGCATCAGAGAAAACCACCATGCCATATGGAGTTCCTCAGGGGTCCATTATTGGACCTCTGATATTAAACCTCTATGTACATGCTGCCCCTAGGCCAAATATTTCAAGAGTATAACATTACATACCACAGCTATGCAGATGACACCCAGATTGACCTTGCATTATCACCTATGACTTTGGTCCTATTGACTATTTATGCCTGTATATTGAAAAAGTGAATAGCAGGATATACTAAATAGTTTCTTACAATTAAATAAAGATAAAACTCAGATAGTTTTATTAGGGAATAAAGAAGGGAGACTAAGGCTCAGTGCCCACTTGGAGTCTAAAAGTCTTGTAAAAAATGTAAGAAATGTAAAAAAAAAAAAAAATGCAAAGAAAAACCTTGATGTTATCTTTGATGGGGAATTTAGTTTTTGTGATTATACGAAAGCCACAACTAAAACAGCATTCTGGCACCTATGAAATATAGTAAGGATCAGAGATTTTGTATCCAAGCAGGACTTAGAGAAGCTCATGCATGCATTTGTATCATCCAGGCTTGACTATTGCAAAGCCCTTTTCACTGGCCTCCTCAAAAAGACAATCAGGCGGCAATTAATTCAAAATGCTGCTGCCAGAATTTAAACAAAATCCCAAAAAGGGAGACCACATCACACCAATCCTCAGGTCTTTGAGTTTAAGCCCTCCTTATCATCTTTAAGACACTCAACGGCCTGGGGCAAAAATGCATCTCAGATATGCTGGTCTATTCCAAACCTAACAGGGCACTTCGATCTACTGACACTGGTCAGCTGGTTGTGCCTAGGGTCAGGTCTAAGCAGGGTGAAATGGCATTTAGCCATTATGCTGTCCACTGTTGGAACCAACTAACAGAAATTAAATCTGCTCCTACTGTAACTTCTTTTAAAAAACAAATTAAAAACCCATTTATTTTTCTATTGCTTTCAATTAATCTTGTTTTGTTGCTGATACTGTGCT
>NC_079425.1:20997066-21062066 GCF_026213295.1 Gadus chalcogrammus | reverse complement strand
AAGGATGCAAACTTTCTTAATTATATTTTTTATAGAATATGGAAAAAATGTCTGTCATATGCGTATGTAATCTCTATGATGAAATCATTAATTTAAAGTTATTTGCCTTAATACCTGATGCATCTCCAATATAGTTGATCTTCTACTAGATCTTTTATGACTATGATATACTACTAAAAATATCATAAATACACTAGATAAACTACTAGATATATGATAAATACAATACGATCTACACGATTTATATTACTATATCTACTTTAATTCTCTGATACATATAGTATAATTACTATGATATATCCACTTTAAATACGTCTATGAATGTCCTATGATATATACACCATCGATACTACTATACTACCCATACTATATGAGATATAAGGTATAAATACGACTATATACTATAAATACTATGATAACTTTAAATAATATATGAGATATATTATATATATATATATATATATATATATATATATATATATATATATATATATATATATATATATATATATATATATATATAATACTATATATATTATTAATATCACTGTATCTACTATAAATACTACTATTTATAAAACAATCCAATATAAAAGCTATACACTATACATTTACTATAACCATGAGATACAGTACATTAATAGGCCTATAGACTTTGTACTATAGCCTATTCGTGTGTGTATGTATATATATATATGTTATATATATATATATATATATATATATATATATATATAGAGATAGAGATAGAGATAGAGATAGAGATAGATAGATAGATAGATAGATAGATAGATAGATAGATAGATAGATAGATAGATAGATAGATAGATAGATAGATAGATAGATAGATAGATAGATAGATAGATAGATAGATAGATAGATAGATAGATAGATAGATAGATAGATAGATAGATAGATAGATAGATAGATCGATAGATAGATAAATGTATATGAAGGGAAATTCTCACATGGAAGTGATGTTGGTGAACAGGTCCTCCATGTCGCCAGTGGATCGGTTGCTCTCATGCTCTTGGACGACAAGCAGCGGGAAGAAGCGGTCGCTGTCAGACCGGTTACAGAACACTTCCTCCGGGGAACAGATACAGCTTGGCGGGCAGTCCAGCATGGCGCTCCGGTAGTGACGGAAGATGCTCATCATGAAAACGATCTTCCACCAGCACCACCAACCCCAAGCCATAACTTCACCCGGGAGGGAGTCCCTGGCACCGCAGAGGGGTGGAGAGAGGTAGAGGAGAGAGTGAGGTGAAGGAAAGAGAGAGGTAGAGGAGAGAGAGGTGGAGGGGAGAGGATGACAGGAGGTGGTGGTTGTGGAGCGTTTAAATCCTGACGGTATTCTCCTCACTAGATGTAGTGTCCAGGGTCTGATGCTCGCTCTGCCAATATTCAAATGAAGGGATTTTTTTCTGGAATGCCGTAGGAGTGATCCGGAGTATTTTCTCCCCAGGGCGCGACCCTCCTCACACCTAGCATCCGAAAACACGAGCACCAGAGACGGTATGAACGGATGAGATCCAGGCGAAGACCACCTCTAGCGCTCTGACGTGTGTCGGTCAGTCAGGCGACGGCCGGACAGACTGACCATATAAGGCTATCCGACCAACACCATCACATATGCATATACATATGTTTATACAATATATAGATATATATCTATAGATAGTAACTATTATATGGTAGTATTTATGATATGGTAGTATACAAAGTAGATGTAGTAATATCTCTGTACTTATTATGATATAGTCGTATTTATAGCAGATATAGGAGTTTCTACATAGTTTAATATACTGTCTGTATATATTAATATTATTATTAAAATATCAATTTATACATGTATATATATATATATGTAGGTAACCATGGTAACAGTGGACCTGAGTCCAGGTAACCATGGTTTCAGTGGTCCTGAGAATGGGTGCCCATGATAACAGCTGTCCTGAGACCAGGTAACCATGGTTACACATTTCCTGACACCAGATAACTGTAGTTACCGCAGTCCTGAGATCAGGTAGCCGTGGTTACAGACGTCATGAGACCAGGTTACATGCTGAGGAGAGAAACAGAGCAAGATAAGAGAAGGAGAGATGGGAGGAGAGGAGAAGGGAGCAGAATATAGCGGAAGAGAGGAAAGAGCACAGCATAGGGGAGGAGAGGGGAAGGGAGGAGAAAGGAGGAGAGGAGGAGGACAGCAGAGGGGACGAGAGGAGAAGGGAGGAGAAGGAGGAGAGGAGGAGAGAAGGAGGACAGCACATGGGAGGAGAAGGGAAGCGAAAGGAGGAGAGGAGGACTTGGAGAGAAGGAGGACAGGACATGGGATGAGAGACAATGAGAGGAGGGAGGAGGAAGAGGAGAGGCGGAGGGGAGCGAAGGAGGACAAGACCTGGGAGGAGAGGAGAAAGGAGGAGAAAGGAGGAGATGAGGGGGAAGGAGAGGAGAGAGGAGGAGAGGAGAGGGGAGGATATGAGAGGGGAGGAGAGGAGAGGAGAGGAGAGGAGAGGAGAGGAGAGGAGAGGAGAGGAGAGGAGAGGAGAGGAGAGGAGAGGGGAGGATATGAGAGGGGAGGAGAGGAGAGGAGAGGAGAGGAGAGGAGAGGAGAGGAGAGGAGAGGAGAGGAGAGGAGAGGAGAGGAGAGGAGAGGAGAGGGGAGGATATGAGAGGGGAGGAGAGAGGAGGAGAGGAGAGGGAAGGATATGAGAGGGGAGGAGAGAGGAGGAGAGGAGAGGGGAGGATATGAGAGGGGAGGAGAGAGGAGGAGAGGAGAGGGGACAACAGAAGAGAGGAGAAAAGGAGAGGAGAAGGTTTAGTTGATTGACTTTTGTGAATAGCTAAACAAAACACTGCTGTCCCCCAGCACAAATCTATTCTGGAAAACTTGGCATACGGAAAACCGAATATCATTCATTGGTCCCAAAAAGTCCAATGAATGATATTCGTGATGAGGCAGGCTCAGTTAGCCCAGCTTGGACATCGAGACAGTGAGGGAGACAAGAAGGACAGTGGCCGGCTGACTGCCTCAAGAGACAGCATGGCTTCTGGCAGCTTGCCTTAACGGACAGTATGGCTTCTGCTGTGAGACAGTGAGTCACAAAACATGAATTATTTCAAAATTACATATATTATTTACGTTTAAGATAATGTTTTGATTCGATTGTTAGATTGGTTTGTTTGTGTTGGTGTTATTTGTGTTGGTGTTATTTGTATTGTTACATTATTTTATATTGTATCATACTGTTTTTTAATGCTTTGGCAAATAGAAACAGGTTTTTGTTTAGGATGAGGGCAAAGAGAAAGAGAGAGAGTAAGCATAATGGGCAGAGGTAGAGAGAGAGGTAGAGAGAGAGAGAGAGAGAGAGAGAGAGAGAGAGAGAGAGAGAGAGAGAGAGAGAGAGAGAGAGAGAGAGAGAGAGAGAGAGAGAGACAGACAGACAGACAGACAGACAGACAGACAGACAGACAGACAGACAGAGAGAAAGAAAGGGGGGAGTTGGAGAGAGAGAGAGAGAGAGAGAGAGAGAGAGAGAGAGAGAGAGAGAGAGAGAGAGAGAGAGAGAGAGAGAGAGAGAAAGAGAGAGAATTTGGATAATGGAACAGTAGAGACTACGGAACAGAGGGGAACTCTGAGCTGAGAGAGAGGGTGAGTGTGTGAGAGAGTGAGAAGGTGAGTGTGAGTAAAGGTAACGTCCTGCGCAACCAATCCAGTAAAGCAGCAGCAGATCAACACAGATGTGCTTCATGTCCGCCTGCATCCAATCATCCATGGTGTTTAATGTGGACATTTAAACAGCTGCTGGGAGAAAATCCCTCGGTCAAAACTAAATCCTTTAAAGCTAAACCCTTTTTAACCTGAACGACCTTCATCAGCTGTCCACTCTTCATCAATAACAAGCCTACTATCACAACTCTCTCAGTCTCCTGAACCTTTCTCTCCACCTCCATACTCCTTTCTCCTCGTCTCCTAGTCTCCTCCTCTCCTCTCCACAATCTCCTCTCCTCTCTCCTCTGTCCTCTCCTCTCTTCTCCTCTCCTTTCTTCTATTTCCTCCTCATCTCTCGCTTCTCTCCTCATCTCTCTTCTCTCCTCTCTCTCCTCTCCCCCTCCTTCTCTCCTACTCTCCTACTCTCCTCCCTCTTCCCTACTCCTCTCCTCATCATCTCATCCCTTCCCTCTTTCTCCATACTCCTCTCTTCTCTCCCCCTCCTCCCTCCTCTTCTCCCTCCCCCTCTCTTCATCTCCTCTCTCCTTCTTTTCTCTCTCCTCTCTCCTCATCTCCTCCTCTCATCTCCTCCTTTTCTCATCCTTCCACTCCTCCTCCCTACTCCTCTAATCCAATTTCTCCTCGCTCCTACTCGCCTCTGGCCCTCCTCTCCCCTCTCCTAATTTCCTCTTTGTCTCTCCTATTCCTCTCCTCTCTCCTGCTCTCCTTATGTACTACTATTACTCTATTCCCCCTCCTCTCCTCTCTACTCCGCCCCCCTCTCCACCTCTCCTCTCTTATCCTTTGGTAGATCAGGGATTGACAACTCCTCAAATCCAGCAAATCCAGGTTTTGCTGCATTGGAGTCAGGTGGATGGAGTAGTCTTTGCAGATCGTGTGACCAAATGAAATCATGTGTAGAGGGAGTGCCTGGTGACATTGTGAAGACAACGGGGAGCTCTTATGACCCTTCACCTCCAGCTCTCTCCAAAAGCACATCGCCGGCTGGGCTTTTAGCCATGCCTGGAAATAGCCATGATTCATCTTTAATGACCACTGAGATGTGGTGAGAACAGAGATCCAGAACAGCATAGATAGATATTTAAATATGCTATCATAGAAAGATATTTAACTATGCTAGTATAGGGACAACTATTAGATTGCTCATTACCTAAGGAACATGCTGTTATCTCTCAAAAATACAAACACATAAACCCCCCCTTCCTTCACTCAGTCAAGCTCTACCTGTCATCCTCTAAAGGTAGAAAATGTGTTGGGTTTGGGGTGTATAGTGAGCTATAGTGTATAGACATAAATAATTGACGCATCTGAAATGGGAAGTATGCTGTGTTCGGTCGAATAGGTCAATATTTTAGGATAGCTTGTTCTGGCCTTTCTTGTTTCACTCCCGGCAGATGGAAGTGTATTAATATTAGGGATGTGAACCTTTCTCTATAACCAGGCTATAACTAAGTGTGTACCTTTCTCGATAGCCGCGGGCCTGTATCTTTCTCTATAGCCACAGGTCTGTGTCTTTCTCTGTAGCCATGAGTCTGTACCTTTCTCTTTAGCTAGGAGTCTGTACCATTATCTATAGCTATGAGGCTCTAACTTTCTCATAGCTATGAGTATGTACCTTTCTCTATAACTTTGAGTCTATGAGTCTATACTTTTTACCTTGCATATTCATTTATCGTACCTAAAGTTTGTTTGGAATGTCATTCTAATGTCTTGAAGACTATAATTTGACCTCATAAATAAAAAACAGAATTGGCCTTTTTGTAATTCCAAAAAGGGTTTGAGGGCTCAACTGATAAGACTAAAAACTTGATTTATAAACTTCACTTTCGGGTTTAAGGTGGCCATTAATGAGCCTGCAAGTGACTTGCAAACAGTCAACGAAGATATTTTGTTATATTTTAATAACCGTTAAAATTATCTCAAAATCTCCAGATGATAGAAACCCTAAGAGGGGATGGTATGGGGCCATCTACACCAATTACAGGAACAAAATTCTCACTTATGGGCATATTATATTCTACATGTATGATAGAAAGCCTGGTGTATCTACTAAAGCAAATCTCCTTCACACCAATCATAATATTACGACTCAAATCCCCCCTTTTATAGACCTGCCCTTCTTAGATCCGTACCTGTCTTATTTGTATCAAAGGGGATGAGCACCATGGGATTTAAAAATAATTGTTTCTGTGGCTTTTTGGATTAGCGCAACCAATCCTTGCCATCTTGACATTTGTCTATCAGTTGCCTATGCATTATGCACCCTGGTTACATGCGCCCATCCGCTGCCCAGAAACCTGTGTGTATATATATATATATATATATTATATATATATATATATATATATATATATATATTATTATATTATATTAGAGAAGGGTGTCCAGTACAAGGTCAGGCGTGTGTTCAGTTTCTAAAGACGACCAGGTCCACTTTTTCATGATGAAACCTTTATTTTATTTTTTGTACAAAATCTAAAATAACAGAACATAGCACACATGTAGGAGATGGTATATGTAAGGGTCTGAGGTCAAGGAGAGGCTAGATGTCTTGGGGTCAGGGTTCAGAGGTCCAGGAGAGGGTAGGTATCTTGGAATCAAAGGTCAAGGAGGGGTTTCTTGTGGTCAAAGGTTGAGGAGGAAGGGCCTGATCTTCTCGAGGTAGGACGGCTTCAGGTAGTCCTTGAGCTCACTCTGTCTGACCCAGAGGGAGGAGGGGGCTGGAGGCGGGAGGGGTCCACTCACTACAGCCTTGAAGAAGAACACCTTGACCCCCGTGAGCCCCTCGCGGTCCCGCACCGACCGGGGCATCCGGTACTTATAGAGGCCACACGGGGCGTTGCCCAGGAAGACCGTCTGCAAGTCTAGACCTGCAACCCAGACACACATTACATCATCATCATGTCTAGACCCGAGTACCAGACAAATATTACATCATCATCCCTAACGCATGATGAGATTTAGGCCCAATCCCATTTCTACCCCTTACCCCTTCCCCTTCCGCCTTCCCCTTCCCCTTGTTTTGAAGGGGCAAGGGGAAGGTGTAAGGGGTAGAAATGGGATTGGGCCTTAGACATCTATTGTTAAAACTACCTGCTGAAGTGTTGTACGCTATATTCAACCTAGATTGATAAACGATAGGTTCATGTCTAGAATCTCTTCTAGACGAATCGCTCACTGATGCGCTCAAGGCAGGTGGTTGTCTCATACATCGTCAGCCGTCGATTAGTAGAATCCAAGCAGGCTTCATAATGCAAATGTCTCTGAAACATTGCCATGCAACTTATATTAGGAGACCATGGAGTGGTACAAACATGAAACCTGGATGTGTGCATATCAACAGTGGCTCCCCAGATTATGAATATAAACAAAATGATGTGACTTATTACCAGGTGTGGCGGAGAGGGCTCTCTGGGCGGTGGTCTTCAGGGTCTCCCCAGCCTCCCAGGGGGTCTGAGGCAGCATCCACAGCCTCTCAGGCCCCACCTCCTGCTGGGTGAGGAGGAGCAGCGGCTCAGCCAGACAGCGGTCGGCCCGCTCCAAACGCGCATCTACCACACCTGGAATACACAACACAACACGTGGATAACTCAACACAACATCTGGATAACACATCACCTTTATTACACAACACCTGAATAACAAAGCAAAACAGCTAGATAAGAACATCTGGATAGCTAAACACCTGAGTAACACAATAAACCACATGAATAACAACATTACCTGGATAACACAACACCTGTGTAACACAACACAACACATGAATATCACAAGACAACACCTGGATAACACAACACCTGAAACACACAAGACAACACCCGAATAGCACAAGACAACACCTGCCTAACACAACACCGGCACATCAATACAACAACATTATAACGTGCAACGATGTGACTGCTCACCTCGGGCCCGGGGTTGGGTGGCAAACCCCTTGAGTCTCTGCTCCCACGCGTCCTCCAGATCCTGTGTGAGGACGATGTCCTGGTCTCTGTCCGCCTCCTCCTCCTCGTCCGAGTCATAATCCACCGCCTGCCTCCTCCTCAGCCTCTCTTTGTCATCAAGGAGACGAAGCTCGTGGTCTGACATCAGGCTACACTCCAGCTCCATCTGCAACCAGCACATCAGCAACATCAACACCTACTAACCCCTAACAAACCTAGCACACTAGACAAAACCCTAACCTCCCCCAACAGTAATAACCTACATTAACCTCAAAAACTAAACTCTAACCCTTAATAATAACCTCCAACGCTTGCTTCTAACACAAAGACATAACACAAACCTCTTAAACTAACCTCTAACACAAACCTATACCCTGTTAACATTTACATTTACATTTAAGTTCTGATACTCAAGCTACACCTGGAACATCAAACAAGTCAACCAACCCTAACACTAACCCCATACCTCTAACAATATCCCCCTAACATGCACCCTGACTAACGCCCTCTATCATAAGCCTAAACCTGAACACACTCCGAGACTATACAGGCTCCTCTCTAGCCCCTAACACCTTGATGGATACCTGGTTCATCAGCTCAGAGAACTTGGCCTCCAGGGGTCTCTGGTCCGCCGAGATGACCGCTAGACGCTGCACACACGCCGCCCCCAGCAGCCTCCACGGCTCCGCCGCATTTTTAACTACAGCACCGGAGAACTGGCGGATCCCCGTCTTACCGGACGCTAAACGTCCGGCAGAGTTGGACAGTTTATAGAGTTGATAGAAACAGCGACCTGCCATCTTCACCACGGGCGCTGACATCTTGCCTCTCCCACAAGTCCTTGCGGCGGACGAGTTCAATAAAGGAAACAAAGGGGTAATCTAAAATAATAATTTTGTTGTAGGAAACTAACGCTCGTCTGAGGTTTAATTTAAACTGATTTACGATACTTAAAGTATTTATACGCCATTCACTTTGTTCTGAATAAAAAAATAGATATTAATATTATGTAAGCTGTAGTGAGTGAGTATTCGGTGACCCCCGACGACTTGGACTGGACTCAGCAGGCCTGGTTCAATGTCAGCGTGCTGTTGAGCTGCTCGGACATACATAACAAAATATCACCGAGTATCACCTCTTATCAAATCCAATGACATAATATCATATATGATATACACGTAAATCATGTTCAAGCTGAACTGTTCGTTAGTCGGCTCCATAAAGAAGTTGTGCTGCTCCAGGTAAGGGCTTCATACTTACAACCAAAATGTTACTTAATCCTTCTAGTTACATGATGTTTACTTCTACAGATGTGTGCCATTCATTCTTATAGTTGATATCATTATATTACAAAAGATAATTTGGTAGTTACTAGTTCATTCGTTCTTATTGTTAATATCGTAATAAAACATAGGACAGTTGGACAGTTCCTACTATGCATGCCATTCATTCTTAAAGGTGATATCATAATGAAACATAAGATTTATACCGTATCGTTTCGTACCTTTTTATATTGTCTGTAGTTTTGAGGATCTTTGGTTGAATGGAGACTCAGTTAGTGTGGTTTAGTGTAGTTCAGCAAGTGTAACGTCAAATAGGCCCAGAAAAATGTTGGTTCATATTAGCATAGTTCATAATAACTTGGATCAAACGAGTGTTCCAATGTGTACGTGTACGTGTCATACGTGTGTTCAACATGGTTCATATTAACATGGTTAACATGGTTCATACGTGTGTTCAACATGGTTGATATTAACATGGTTGATAATATCAACCATGTTAAAATCAACTTGATGTTAACATGGCTGATATTAATATGGTTCATGCGTGTGTTCCACATGGTTCATATTAACATGGTTCATATCAGAGGTGTAGCCATGGTTTCAACATTGGGGGGGACAAATGCCTGGGGGCGGGGTCCGGCCCCCCCCAGGCAAAGATTTTGAACATGCATTAATCTGGTGCACTCTGAGAGCAAAATCTCAATACCTAGCACCTAATTTTGAAGACCTTTTTAGGGATGGATGTTTAAAACACTTTAATACTGGATGTGACCAAGCAGTCTGGGAGTGTGGAAGACTTGAAATTAGGAAAAGGTTGACACACATATACTTCAGAGCTCTGTTTTCCTTTACTTTTTAAATTAAATATAACATTTGATGCTCCTCAATATTTCAACCAATCCAGTCAGTTCTTTTTTTTCCACATTACATTCATTGATGTTTTGTCTTTTTTACAAAACACACACAAACAAACACCTGCACCACCACAACAAGGACACAAAATCCAGCCAGTTCTTACTTCCATTACATTTTTTATTGCATAATCATCACATTTGCCAATGTTGAGTAAAACCCAGCCAGGTGCATCTATCTCATGGACCTAAGTCACCCCAAAACTTTGGTTACCCCTCAGAAAACATAGATTTTCTGATATTTTCAACCACTTGTTTAATAAGTACATAGATGAGTTTCAGGAGAGAGCGCACTGAGCTAATCTCATGGTGAAGCCATTAGCCGTATTGAATGATGCACTGTTAAAGAATTAGACATGTCAAGGACATAACCTAAATGTTTTCTGATTAGTTATGGATTAATCTATGAATACATACATTATACAATGTTGTGTAACTTTGAATGAGACTTGAATTAATAATTATTATATTGCTATATTAGCAACACAACGCTGCTGTGTAAAGTTGTGTGTCAACTGAAGAGAAAAAAAAAGAGATGAAGATGATGAAGACAGCGATTTTAGTATCGGTACTGTTGCACATGAGTATCTAATCCGATATTATTTTTTTAAATTTTTAATCGATTATTATCTTTTTGACAACCCTTCACTATATACAGTACATGTGTGCTAACAGGATTCTGCTTGAATGTCATGATTCGGTCTTAACCTTTCATATTTACTCCTCTCTTAGGCGACTCACCTCTATGGAACCACTAGATTGACAAACTCTCCCTGTGCTTTCATCCTCCAAACTTTCTGTCTCTCCCGCTGGCTCACTAGCTCTACTCTGAACACAACAGAGGAAACATGGAAGGAATAATATCACAGATATCGGCAAACTATTTACCAGTAGACTACTGAAACAGACTGTAGACATCAGTGCCACTGCCAACAGGATTCTGCTCTAATGTCCAAATTTGGTTTAAACCATTAATATTTACTCTTTGACAATCATTTTGCAGACGCTTTTATCCAAAGTAACTTACAAATTGCATTGAACATAGGAAAAGCCAAGGCTCTACTAGTTTCCAGAACTCCTCTCTTAGGCTACTCACCTCTATGTCACTACCAGATTGACACACACTGCTTTCATCCTCCAAACGTTCTTGCTCTCTCTTTGCTTATATTAACATGGTTCATACTTGTGTTCAACATGGTTCATAATAACGTGGTTCATATTAACATGGTTCATACTTGTGTTCAACATGGTTCATATACATGTTTCATACTTCTGTTCAACATGGTTCATATTAACTTGGTTCATATGAATGTTCGATTCATATGAACATGGTTCATACATGTGAATAACATTGTTCGTATTCACTTGTGCAGCAGCACATATGTGACTCAGTTGAATGGAGCTCACTATATCTCGGAACCACTTCCATCAGGCTTAAATGTTTGTACTAGTACTGTCATTTTTATACTTCCATTCATAAGCTCTTAGCTAAGAGTTTATGGAGGACCACAAGAGTCACGGAAATAGTAATAAAGAAATACAAAGTAATTTATTATTTGATATTTTAAGGGGCAATAAAAAGGAATTATAAAAATTATTTACAAATGAAATATTAATCCATCAATAAGTAGCTCAAATTAATATGGGATTTACAAAAACAACTTAAAACCGTCAATAAGTACATTATTTAAAAATTCATTAATGAATTCAAAAATATATTTGAAAATGCAGTTTAAAAAGGGAAATAAATAACTCACAAATTTGATGAAGAATACAGATTTTAATCAGACATTTAAAAGGGGGATTTCCTTGACATTTGCATTTCCATTTCCCCGCTGCTTTTCCTTTTCCTATTAGATATTCGATTTGCTTAGTCATTTAGCTTTTCCTTTTAGCCTCTCCATTTAGCCTTTCCGTGACACTTTGGGCCTTGCAAAAAAAACAATGCAAATTAGCCATGGGATGTAACAAGCGCTCTGATTGGCTAGAGAGCCGCACCCGCCTAAACACTGTTTAGGCGCCAAGAAGACCCTTTTAAGATGATAAGTTCTATTTCATGTAGGCTACGCCGGCGTCTAGGCTTCGCCTTATGGGCTTGTCCCGTGTGCGTGCTTGCGCGCACTGAAAATTTCAACTGCACCAATCAGCGTGGGCACCGCCCACATTTCCCACGGTATCGTGTCTATATAAGGCGGTGTATACCGTCGCTCATCCTCCTCCCTTTTCTTTCAGCACTTGTGCTTATCAGCGGAAAATCGAGAATACATTAAGATGACTGACAAAACGGATCTCCCAAGCCGGTGGCAGCGGCTTGGGCGAGGCCTTGGACAAACGGCCCTTTTCAGGGCCACCTGAGAGCGCTTCTGGAGCTAGGTCCTTTTCAGGGCCCCTATGCGCCTCCTGTCCCGCCTCCCTGGCACCGGGTGACGGGCACTTGGCGTGCTTTCGGTGCCTCGGCGCCGACCACGCCGCGGCTGCTATGGCGGCCCCCGTCTCCTGTGTCGCATGCCGGGAGCTGCCTGAAGAGGGGATCCTCTCCAGGCATCTCTTCTTTTCCCCTTCGGTGGACCTCGCTGAGGCCATCGACCTGTTCAGGGCCGGGGCCCCTGACCTGGACGACGACGGCGGCATCATCGACGTCGACGATCTTGTTGGCCTTGGTTTCTGCCAAGCGGGCCAGTGAGCTAACCGCTCTGTCTGTCAGCCCGAGTTGCTTGTTGCTAAACGAGGACAGCTCCTTCGCGTTGCTCAGACCTAATCCTGCGTTCCTCCCGTAGAACATTAATAGTTCTTTTCGGTCGAGGGATATTGTGCTTAAGGCTTTTCACCCCCAGGCGGAGTTGCATCTCCTGTGCCCAGTGCGGGCATTGGCTATGTACGTGAATCGCTCGGCCGCGTTCCGCTCCACACAACAGTTGTTTGTGTGTTATAGCGACGCTAGTAGCAGGGGCCGCGCTCTCCCTATTCTTGGCAGGGCTTGGCGCCAGTGTTGGGCGTTAAAGCTCACTCCACACGGAAAGTGGCCGCTTCAACGGCTCTACTCAAGAGCCGTTGAGTAGAGCCGCTTCCCCCGGCCCCTTTGTCAGTTTTTACATGTTAGACATGTGCAGGGGTTCACTCGGCAACTCTGTGCTGGAGTCCGGGACCCCTTTTACGGCTTAAAGAATATAGACATGTTCTTTAAAGCGGCGTGGTTGGATTTCCTCTCGCCGGCTGGCGAGTTGGACTTGACTACCAGTCTTACTCTCCCACCGTTTTTCAAATGAAAAACAGGCTAGGGGGTTTTTCTATTGGCCCGCCAATTGTCAGGTGGTTTTTGTTTGCCAGTATGGCACTCCCGCCGTTTCTTTCAAATAAGAAACGGCCGAGAGAGACCCCTTATTGGAGAGCCAGATTCCGTAGCTCCGCCCCCGGGGGTAGCGGACCTAATGGAAACTGTATTGCTCTGGTTTTTCTTTTCCTTTTCATGGGTTCCATGAAGCACGGATTAGAGCCGGAGTCTTTACAGACTCACTTTTTTCTCTCTTGATCATTGCCTTGCTTGATCTAGGAGGAATTTTATTAAGCTGTTGTGTTTTACACATCCTTGGCTTTTTGAGTCTTTATGTGCTCTGGTGACTCAAGTCGTTTTGACTGGGGTCCAGCAGGAGTACATTGATCGGGCTCCGCTCGCAGCTTCACCTTAGCCCATAAGGCGAAGCCTAGAAGGCGTAGCCTACATGGAATAGAACGATAGTTATGTTATTATAACTCTAGTTCTATGATTGTAGGCGTAGCCGTCTAGTTTCCCACCTGCTGTACCCTCCAAATGCTGAAAGAATAGCGTGGAGGATGAGCGACGGTATACACCGCCTTATATGGACACGATACCGTGGGAAATGTGGGCGGTGCCCACGCCGATTGGTGCATAGTTGAAATTTTCAGTGCGCGCACGGGACAAGCCCATAAGGCGAAGCCTAGACGGCTACGCCTACAATCATAGAACTAGAGTTATAATAACATAACTATCGTTATATGCCAGCCGCATTTAAACAGTGTTTAGGCGGGTGCGGCTCTCTAGCCAATCAGAGAGCTTGTTACATCCCATGGCTAATTTGCATTGTTTTACCAGTGCAAGGCCCAAAGTGTCACGGAAAGGCTAAATGGAGAGGCTAAAAGGAGAAGCTAAATGACTAAGCAAATCGAATAGCTAATAGGAAAAGGAAAAGCAGCGGGGAAATGGAAACGCAGATGTCAAGGAAATCGCCCTTTTAAATGTCTGATTAATATCTGTATTCTTAATCCAATTTGTGAATCCAGTTATTTATTTCTCTTTTTAAACTGCATTTTCAAATATATTTTTAAATTGCATTTATTTATGAATTCATTAATTAATTTTTAAATAATGTACTTATTGAATGTTTTAAGTTGTTTTTGTAAATCCCATTTTAATTTGAGCTACTTATTGATGGATTAATATTTCATTTGTAAATAATTTTTATTATTCCTCTTTTTATTGCCCATTAAAATATCAAATAATGAAGCATTTTGTATTTCTTTATAACTATTTCCGTGACACTTGTGGTCCTCCCATAAGAGTTAACATGCATTATTTGTCAAGCTATACCATATTCTAAGAGTGTGGTGTTTTTATTTCTGGGTGGTCTGTTGCAGCCGGGGAGCTGCCGGTGTGCAGCGGGCAGTGGGCACTCGCTCCGCCGGGCAGCAGGAGCCCACGGCGGCCGCAGGGGGCGCAAAGGAGCCGGCCAAGGACTTCAGGTACCGCTTTAATAACAACCGGTCACCATACAGACATGGAGGTTAACGCTGTACAGACTGACAGCAAAGACCTGGACGGATCTGAAATGTCTTCTATGTGTTAAATGTAATAGTTATTTGTACCTTATGTATACCCCTAGTTGCACATTTGTCATATCTTTGGGGTTCTATATTTGTGACTTTCTACCTATTGATCCTATTTCTTATACCATGTGAATGTGTTCTCCTTTTGGTCAGTTTGTACGCACCACTGCCAGGTCAAGAGAGCAGTCTCCGGTGGGCGGGTCATAAGTTTGACCAGCTGCCCATCGCTCACATCAAGGCCACTTACAACAAGTAAGAATCGCTGGACCAACTGCTTCGGTTTTTCTCGGGGTCGCTATGGTTCTGTGGTACTCCGTTTCTGCAGTATAAATAGTTCTGTCGTTTGAATGGTTCTGTAATATTAATGGATCTGTAATATTAATGGTTCTGTTGTCGCGGGCAGTACTCACGTCCAGGTCACGGACAGTGCTGGCCTGTCATTGGTCAGGACGTCATGTGGAACCGAAGGCTTCAAGAACATCAAGAAGTCGACGCCCATCGCCGCTCAGACTGCAGGACACTCGGCTGCCATGGTGACGACACTTCCCATAATAACCCTGAGCTTTTTCTAAACATGATGGCACCTAAGTAACCATGATGATACTGATACTAGCTAAAACAGGCGCTTACCCACTGTAGCCAACCTAGTTTTGGTCTGTGGTCAAATGATCTTTCGCTTTGGAAGCTTGCTAACCGAATGAAAATACCCGGAAGTATCAAAGTGGCAGCCATGATAAAAGCTGTTAGAATTCCTTAAATGATGCTTCAATGCTTCCTTTTTAATCTCCTTTAGCATAGGGTACACTGGAACATCCTTTATGAAAGGAAAATAGATAATGCCGAGCGCCCTGTTAAAGCTAGGAGCTAACTTGTAACTAGGAAGCTAACGTTGTGCCTGTCCTCCCACCAGAAAGCCGTGGCTAAGGGCGTGACCTACGTACGTGTCATGGTGAAGGGTCTTGGGCCGGGACGCTTGGTGAGTCTCTACACCCTCCTACACCACCTTCTACTCATAGTAATCAGTCCCCCCTCCTTCTCCACCTCCTCCTTCCAACCGCCTTTTCAGTCATCACGTCCTCCACAACTTCATGTTCTTTAGATTGTCAGCCCTCTATATATACAATGTACTCTTCACTTATTCGTATTATATTCTTGAAATTCCCAGATAGGTAATCTATATGTCTGTCCATGTTTCTCACTTTGATCTAACAGTGCCCCCTTTCTCTCCAGTCTGCTATTAAAGGTCTGAGTATGGGCGGTATCGAAGTGGTCTCCATCACAGACAACACCCCTGTCCCCCACAATGGATGTCGCCCACGCAAAGCAAGGAGGATCTGAATGGACTAAACCATGTTGTACTGGAGGGGGCGGGTTGTGTTTATAATTTGCAAATAAATTAAAATGTTTTTCATGACTTTGCTGGAGCGGAGTTATTTGTGGAAGTACACACTTCTTTGTTTCGATATCTAAGGCATATTAAATCTCCCGTCATAGGTCAATTCCTTATGCTCTCACTGTTGATACTGTTTAGCTGCCAGTTCCTTGATGAAAGATGAAACCTTAATTTAATCCATGGGAACCACCTGAGGTACCAGCAGGCGTTCACTGGGAGCTAGTCTGGGTTGGTTTTCACTAGGAGCTAGTTGGGTTCGGTGTTTACTAGGAGCTAGTCTGGGTTCGGTGTTTAAACAAGGAGCTAGTCTGGTGTTCACTAGGATCTGGTCTGGGTTGGTGTTGAAACTAGGAGCTAATCTGGTGTTTAAATTAGGAGCTAGTCTGGTGTTATGAAGAAACTAGTCTGGCAAGTGCTTGAAGATACTTTTATATTACATACGTCTTTAAGATCACAGGGTCTCACCTGTATTTCATTTTGGGTACAGCAAACATAACACTTTTCTGAAAAACATGCACAGATAATCCAGATGGTGGGGTATCAGAGAGAGAGGACAGAGTGGGGTATTTGAGAGACGGGGCAGATAACGGGGTATCAGAGGAAGGACAGATAATGGGGTATCGGAGAGGAAAGATGGTGGGGTATCAGAGAGAGAGGACAGAGTGGGGTATTAGAGAGAGCGGACAGAAAACGGGGTATCAGAGAGAAAGGACAAATAGCGAGAAAGAAGGGACAGGTTTGTCAATATATAAAATATACAATACAGTGGAGGAGAGTCAAACTCTAATACCCCATTGAGCAAGGCACATTTAGGTAATGTCTGATCATTATAGGCAGCTCCCAGTATAACCAGTAGCAGACTGTGATTATACCGAGCAGCCCCCAGATTAACCAGTTGCAGACTGGTTTAAGTGTGCGATGGCGGAGATGATGATGGCGATGGGTGTGTAGTGACGGTTTTGGAGTGTGAAATGAGTCTGCTTCATATTGCACATCGGGGGGTGGGGGTTAGGGGGGGGGGGGATAGTAGCCAGGGACAGAGGAGTGGGCTCGGTGGGAGCTGTGAGGTCCCTTCCTGCCGTGGGTTACTCGGTGGTCAAGGTGCCCAGGTCCAGCTGGTCCTTGCGGCGGCGCTGCTGGCTGAGCAGGGAGCTGAAGGGGTAGAGCTTGGCCTTGGCGGCGTACAGCTGCCCGGCGATGTCCACCTCGTAGTCCCCGCGGGTCACAAAGTCTGCGGCCAGGCCCCCGGGGGTCTCCACGAAGCCCAGGCACACGTGGCGCTCCAGGGTGTAGCTGTAGGCGCTGGAGGTGGTGGCGCCCACCATCTCCTTGTTCCGGAGGATGGGCTCCCCCCACCAGGGCCACAGGTCCAGCTCCGTGTCGTGCTCCTCCAGCACCAGCATCACGAAGCGTCGCGCCACGCCCTCCTGCCGCTGCCGCAGCAGCGCCTCGCGCCCCACGAAGTCCATGTCCTGGAGGGGGGTTGAGACGGGACACTGGTAACCAGGGGGACGGGTGTATGATGGTGTGGACTACACGGTTACCATGGTGACTAGAATATGAGGGTGTGGACTACACGGTTACCATGGTGACTATAATACGAGGGTGTGGACTACACGGTTACCATGGTGACTATAATACGAGGGTGTGGAATACCCGGTTACCATGGTGACTATAATATGCTGGTGTAGACTTCACGGTTACCATGGTGACTATAATATGAGGGTGCGGACCAGGCTGTAAACTTTTGTGACCAGACAGTAACCGTTGGAACTATATTATGATGGTGTGGCACAGGACGTAACCATGGTGACAATAATAAGATGGCGGTTTCCTGGCGATAGCCTTGGTGACTATGACATGATGGTGGTGACTATGATAAGAGGGGGGTGAACAGGCAGTAATCAGGGTGACTATAATAGGAGAGTGTGGATCAGAGAGTAACCATGGTGACTATTAAATGATGGTGGGGACTATGACATGACGGTGGCGACCAGGCCGTAACCATGGAGACTATAATATGATTGCGTGGCCCAGGCCCTAACCACGTTAAAAATAATATGATGGTGGTTTCCTGGCGATAGCTTTGGTGACTTTAATGTGATGGTAGTGAGGCCTTAACCATGGTAACAATAATAAGATGGTGGTGACCAGGCAGTCATCGTGGTGGCTATTGTAGGATAGTGTGGAACAGAGAGTAACCACGGTGACTATGATATGACGGTGGTGACCGGGCCACAAGTAAGGAGTCTCACCGAGTCGAGCTTGACTCTGAACTCGCGGCCGCACTCCAGGGGCGTGGTGAAGGAGTCCAGGTCCTGACCCCAGAAGGCGAAGAACTTCTCGATGCGGAGGCTCCTCAGGGCGTAGTAGCCGGCGTTACGCACGCCGTACTTCTGGCCCACCGACATGACCTCGTTGTAGACATGGAGCGCATACTGGGGGAGAGAGGCCGAGGGATGAAGCTCCAGACGGTGTCTGTGTGTGTGAATATATATGTAAAGTATATATATTTATTTACCTCAATGGGGATGTAGAGCATGAAGCCTGGTTCCCCGGTGTGCGTCATACTCATCACTCTGATCCCGTTGGCGTAGCCCACGCTCATTTCCTACACACACACAATTAATATCCATTACATACATTATGTTTATGGTGGTTAATAATGATTACTATAGTAACAATGATAATACTTGAATATTATAAAATAATAATAATATGAATAAATAATGATGGTTAATATAGTAATAATGATTATTATACGATAATATTATTCTCAAAATAATAATATTAATTCATAATGCAGCAAGAGTTAGCAATCTTTTAAAGAAACCCACACCACCTCTACCAACAAATTACCTTTTTACAATATGACGTCAATTCACGTCATCTGCATTAAATTTGACAGAAAACATGGGCTACTATTAGCCTTATATATTATAACATAGGTTTGGATGTCAATGGTAGTCTATGGTAATCTATACCTTTCAAAACACGTAGGAGGTCTATGGTTATCTATGGTCATCTATACCTTGCAGAACATGGAGGGAAAGTGATCAGGCGTCATGGAAACGTAGGACAGCTCAGCCAGGATGTCTGTGGCCCGGGGACCAATCAGATTGAGAGCTGAAGGACAGAGCATGAAGTGAGTGCAGCCCATGCAATATAATGGGTTACTAACAAATAACAGTGAAATTACTGATAAACGTCAAAATGATTGAAAGAATCAACGAATAATAATTATTGCACAATATAGACATGTAAAGTACCACCTTAATAAAACAATCCTCCAATTGATAAGGAAATGGGAATAAGAGATCAAAGTTCAAAGTTCAGCGAATCATTACTTCAGGAACTAATCTGTGTGATGAAATGTTAAATATTTGTTAAATATGAGTCAATTATGTGTTAATATATTTTGTTCTTGTTGTGTTCTTGATTTCTTGATATGATTGTTTCGTACCTATGCCAGCCACCAATCTAAAGCAGTATTTCTCACACATACTCGGGCAGCTCCTTTAAAGAAAAAATAAAATGGTCCGAGAGAACAATGCCATCCAAGGGCGTGTATTTTACTTATATCCTACCATAGTCGCAACATGTTCTCATTAAAGTGTTTGTGAATCCCCTGTTTCAGCCGGAATTCAAACACAATGAGATAAATAAAAAACATGTTTTTGGCTGGGAGCTCTATGGAGGAGGGGGTATGTCATCACAATGTTTACGACCCACGGCAACTTTGTGATACTTTATAAGTACAGTTGTTGTGTATGAGCAGTATAATGACCATTGTTGTGTACGAAATGTGCCACATACTACACAAAGGGAACCATAACCCGCCCTTGGACTTGAACATACAACTTAACCGCTGGTCGGAAAGAGCTTCACCCATCCACACACACCCTGTCTTTGTCGACACAATCAATAACAACCACCGCCCAGATAGAGCTACAGATAACCACACACACCTCACCACCGGTGTCCCTTCATTGAGAAGTTAAAGAGTATACTAACAGGCACGCAAAGAACGGGACCTGAGCAGAGTGGAATGTTCACCAACTGGATGGCAGAGACAAGAATTTAACTCCAGCTTTCTCCACATTACGTCTTAGCCATATTTCCGTGATCATGATAAAATGGCACACCATGGCTATGTTGTCTTCAAAATGGCTATGTTGAAGATCATTTAAGATATTATCAAGTTTAAAACAAAACAAAAAAAAAAGATTTGGCAGTGATCTAGACTGACCGGTGTACTTCCAGGACACGTCCTCTAGGTGGAGCTGTGGGTCGTTGGGCATGTGTTTCTTCATCCAGGACCAGCAGTGGACCTGCTGGTCACTCGGGGAGATGACGAAGAAGCTGAGGAACACAAGCAGTCAGTTGATTCCACGACTCTAGAATAAAGACAAGATGTATAAGTAGAAGTACTGATTTATTTTCATTGAGATGTTTCTATTTATTTGTGTGTTAGTAGTCATTATCTTCATTTCATTAATGAAGAAGGGGATAATGAGTACTTTTATACCAGAATAGAAGATATATCTGTACCACCTATACTGACTTGTGTACTCAGTACTTATATATCTTTATTTGTTTACTTGCGTGATATAGTTTAAAAGTAGCCATTATCCTCATTATATTAATGAGGTAGGGGATAATGAGTAGTTTTCTAAGTACTATAACAGGTCCTACCTGTTTTTGCTGAGGCGCACCACGCTGCAGTCGTTCTCGTAGCCTCCCCTCTCGTTCAGCATGCCAGTGTGGACCATGTGACCCACGGGGACGTCCACGTCGTTGGCACACAGGAACTGGAGGTAGTCCAGGGCCTGGTCCCCTGTGGACTACACACACACATAGACACTAATTAATCTCTCTCTCTCTCTCTCTCTCAGGGGAGGTGAGAGGAGGAGGTATCGGGTGGAGGAAAAGGAAGAGGGTAGAGGAGAAGGTGGTAAAGGAGGAGGTTTAAATCAAAGAGCAGGAGGTTGTTAAGGAGGTAGAGGGTAGTGGGGGAGGTATAGATTAAGGGAGGATGTGGTGAAGGAGGAGTTACAGCGTTCTCACCGTCAGCTCAAACTTGGTGAAGGAGGACATGTCGATGACACAGACTGCCTCCTTACAGCACTTGACCTCTGACCCCACCAGGTCAAACCAGTCGGGTTTATAGAAGGTCTTACTGTGGTCCAGAGACAGCAGATCTACACACATAGACACAAACACACACACATGCACACACGGACACAGGTCAGGCTTCCTGGTTTCATCGAGGTGGAAATGCTAGTGAGATAAAGCGTCGCGTTGCTGCTGTTGAGCTACAGTTTGAGTTTACTAGATAATTATCTCGTAATTGTGACATAAAGACCTCGTAATTATGAGATAATTATCTCGTAATTAGGCAAGGCAACTTTATTTATATAGCACTTTTCATACACAAGTTAGACTCAAAGTGCTTCACATATAAACATTGTCATACAATTAAATAAAATAATAGGTAAGTAAAAGAAAAACATATGCAAAAAAATAAAAGTTAAAAAGGCATTTTAGTATTAAAATAGAAAATAAAGGCAAAGTTAAAAAAGCTTTTTAGAAATTGCAATGTATTTAAGATTTAGCAGAAAGCTATAGCAAACATAAAAGTATTCAGGAAATAAAGATCTCGTAATTATGAGATATTTTCTCATAATTATGAGATCTTTGTCATAATTACGATATAACCTGATTTTGTGATGTGAATGCAATGCGCCACCGTAGTAAATCACTCCAAAAATAAAATAAAAAATAAATAAAATAAAAATCGGCCGATGCCGATACACGTAAAAAACGCAAATATCGATATATCGGTCGATCACTAATATAGAGCAAAGAAGGATCTGCTCTAGAGCTACAGGAGGAGGAGCTGTTATAGAAGTTTGAGGAGAAGGTGATGCAGAGCTAGGAGCAGGTTCTATAAAGCAACACGAGGAGGTACAGAGCTACAGTGGGAGGGGGTGTTATAGAGATAGGAGCAGGTTCTATAAAGCAACACGAGGAGGTACAGAGCTACAGTGGGAGGGGGTGTTATAGAGATAGGATGAGGTTAGTGTTCCCCCCAGAAAATGTCTTAGTCAAGGTGGTCAAGGAGGAGGGGGGGGGTGAAGGGGTCTTCAGTGAGGGTTTCAGTTCGCAATAATATAAACAACCACTTGATGCCGGCGTTTCAATTCCATTCAAAAAGCTTTATGGCACGACTATTGTTTTGAACAGTATTACCGATGCATTATTTATCGTTATGTTTTGTACTTGATGGTAGTATGTTTTCATTCCCTACGAGAGTTTTGTACTTTGTTATTGTATGATAATATATATATTCAAACACATTTCTTTTACACATGGGTAGTCAAGGCGGGGCCCTACTGTTGTTAAGGCCTTAACCCTACAGTGCTGGGGGAAACAATGCACCTGGTGCTATAGAGCTGGGAGGAAGTGCTTTACCTTTCCCGGCAGGGACAAAGTACTTTGGTCTCTCGAAGCCGTGCTTCTCCATCCAGCGCGCCCCCTGGGTGTCCAGCCGGTCATACAGAGGACTGGTCCTCAGCTGGCGCCCCGTCTGGTAGTCCCAGCGGGGAACCTTCAGCTCATACAGAAGGGCTGACAGACAGACAGACAGACAGACAGACAGACAGACAGACAGACAGACAGACAGACAGACAGACAGACAGAGAGACAGACAGACAGAGAGACAGGTAGGTTGAGACTATAGTTGGGTCGTACCACCTTCACACACAAAGTGAACTGAACAAGATAAGATAAGATAGACACTTTATTGATCCCTTGGGAATGCTCAAGGGATCAATAAAGTAAGAAAAACACAAGCTAGTGAACAAGTGTTCACTTGTTCACGGTGTTCACGGTATTAAAAATCCCCCCAATATAGTCTCCCAAAGTCTTATAGAGTCTTTCAGAGTATTGTAGAGTAGTAAAGTCTCCCATAGTATTTTAGAGTTAATATAGTCTCCCAGAGTATTCTAGAGGAAGAAGAGGACGAGACTCACGCATGACCTCCATCACCCGATGTCTGAGGAAGGTGCGACTGCTCTGCAGATTGCCAAACCTCTTAATGTCCAGGGGCCACACGTTAGCTGTAGGGTAGCCGTACACCATCCACTCTGCAAGGTACCTGGAAAGATTAATAAAGGTCATATTAGAACCATACCCCATTCGCTCTTCTAAATGTGCTTATTAGTTATAAACTAGGAAGCGTAACTAGAGTAAGAAACTAGGATATGTTTAGTAATAAACTGGGATATGTAACTAGAGTTGTAAACTAGGATGTGTTACAAGAGTAATAAACAAGGATGTGTTGAGTAATAAACTAGGATGTGTTACTAGAGTATCAAACAGGATATGTTTATAAATAACTGTGTTAAGTCATCAATAGGATGTGTGACTAGAGTAATAAGCCAGGACGTGTTTGGTAATAAAAAAGGATGTGTTACTGGAGTGTTAAACTAGGATATGTTTATAAAAGATCTGCGTTAAGTAATCAATAGGCTGTGTGACTAGCGTAATAAGCTAGGACGTGTTTGGTTATAAACTAGGATGTGTAACTAGAGTATCAAACTAGGATATGTTTATGAATAACTGTGTTAAGTAATCAATAGGATGTGTGACTAGCGTAATAAGCCAGGACGTGTTTGGTTATAAACTAGGATGCGAGGGGGTAAATAAGGAGGTGTTACCTGCCCGCGCCCCCAGCCAGTGCCAGGCCAGAGGAGTTCATACCAGCCAGGACGAAGTAACCGTGCACCCCGGGGGTCTCCCCCATCAGGCAGCGCATGTCTGGGGTGAAGGACTCTGGACAGTTGACCAGCTGCTGGATCTCTTCTGACTCCAGCTGTGGCATCCGCCTCAGCAATGCACTTAGCATGGGTTCTAGTGGGAGGAGGAGGGGTTATAATAAACCACCCTGTATCAATACAATAGCACATTTACATACGCAATAGCACCCCTAAAGGAGCCCTGAGGTAAAGGTCAGAGGTCAGCAACTAGTGTAGAGGTCAAAGGTTAGACATCTCCCCTAGTGTAAAGGTCAGAGGTCAAATGCTAGTGTAGTGATCTGTTCCTAGTGTAGAGGTCAGCTCCCAGTGTAGAGTACAGTGATCTGTTCCTAGTGTAGAGGTCAGCTCCCAGTGTAGAGTACAGTGATCTGTTCCAAGTGTAGAGGTCAGAGGTCAGCTCCCAGTGTAGAGTACAGTGATCTGTTCCTAGTGTAGAGGTCAGCTCCCAGTGTAGAGTACAGTGATCTGTTCCTAGTGTAGAGGTCAGAGGTCAGCTCCCAGTGTAGAGTACAGTGATCTGTTCCTAGTGTAGAGGTCAGAGGTCAGCTCCCAGTGTAGAGTACAGTGATCTGTTCCTAGTGTAGAGGTCAGAGGTCAGCTCCCAGTGTAGAGTACAGTGATCTGTTCCTAGTGTAGAGGTCAGAGGTCAGCTCCCAGTGTAGAGTACAGTGATCTCTTCCTAGTGTAGAGGTCAGAGGTGTGATGAGCTCATGTGCTGTACCGAAGTGGTCCCAATCCTCCTGCATGTTCTGGACCTCCAGCTGGTTCCGTCCCTCCGTGAAGATCGGTTTAGGATTCTTCTCAAAACCCCCCGAGAGAACGCCTCCCTGCCAGGGACGCACATAGATCCTCCCGTCCATATCCATCACCACTAGGGACACAGAGAGACATAGAACCATTAGTAGGGACACAGAGAGACATAGATCCATCACCACTAGGGACACAGAGAGACATAGAGCCATCACCACTAGGGACACAGAGAGACATAGATCCATCACCACTAGGGACACAGAGAGACATAGAGCCATCACCACTAGGGACACAGAGAGACATAGATCCATCATCACTAGGGACACAGAGAGACATAGATCCATCACCACTAGGGACACAGAGAGACATAGATCCATAAACACTAGAGAAACAAACAAGACATAGAGACAGAGCGAGACAGAGAGACATAGATCCATCACCACCAGAGAAACAGACAGACATAGAGACAGAGAGACATAGATCCATTACCACCAGAGAAACAGATATAGAAACAGAGGGAGACAGAGAGACATGGATCCATTACCACTAGTCATAAAAAGACGGAGAGACAGAGAAGCAGAGAGAGAGAGAGAGAGACAGAGAGATAGAAGTGAGAGGGGAGGGTGCGTATGATGTAAGAGACCTGGTGTGTTGGATGGGAGCGGCTGCTTCAGAGGCTTGCTGAGGAGGTAGAAATGTTCACAACCATGAAGAGGAATGGAAACCTTCACCTCACTGGCCTGGCCCAGCTCATATCCCCACTGGAACACATTTAAGCATATATAGTATACAATATTATATACAGTATATGGGTTAAGGTTAACCCTAAACCTAACCCTATATAATATGGATAGATATATTATATATTATACATGTTATTTTAATTAAACTACTATATTTAATTATTCATATGAAATAAATTGCACAAAAATGACTAGATATTATTAGGTAAGTGCTGCAAGGCAGTTTATGATCTTCTCAGGCTTTATTATTTTATTTTTTTATATTTATATTATTATTATTCCAAAACTGCTATCGATCTCCTCCCAAAAATGTTCCCTTAAAGACTCCATTAACAGTATAACCTTTCAGACAAGAACCTGTCGCACTGGAACCTGTCAAAGAAGAACATGTCCGTCTAGCAAATGTCACACTACAACCTCACTTGTCCTTATACGACCTGTCAAGAGTACAATCTGTCACACTACAACCTCACCTGTCACCATGGAACCACATGCAAACCTCACCTGTTACACAAGAATCTCATTAGAAACCGACGTTTCTAAGAACATCACTAGAACGTACCCTGTCACACTAAAACCCAGCTAGAAGCTATCGGACGAGAACTACACTAAACATGTCAGACTAGGACTTCAGTAGAACCTCAAGTATCACATTATAACCTCATGAGAAGCTCACCTGTCCCGCACAGTTGACAAAGTATTCACAGCTGATTGGGCCGCGGTCCGTCTCCACTGCGGTCACGTGACCTTTCTCCACCAGGACCTGCTGAACAGTGGTCCTCTCCAGAATCTGAACGCCTGTACACACACACACACACACACACACTTAAGTAAGAAACTCATCTAAAAATATATGAATAATACTTGTATCATGATTTTAGCAAAGAAAATAAAATTAATAAATATGGGACTCGGGGTGGGATTCTGTGGGACAGCAGTCTTTTTAGGTCCGGTCTGGGTCAAAAAGTCCCGGACCTGGTGGTCAATGGTGATCCTTGATGGAGCTGAATGTAGCTGTAAGCCTAATGCTGGAGCTAGAGTGGATAGATTCACATTGTCTCGAGCCTCAAGACCAATCAGGGGCAAAACTCTCCTAGCAAAGCTGGATCCACAGTTTCTATGGACAATATGTCTTTATTTAAAAAACAAATGTATAAATAATATTGAAATCGATTTGCTTAGTTTACTTCAGCCCAACTAGTCACTGCCAGCGGATCAACCAATCAGACGGAGCCTTTTGAGCCCCAGACAGACCTTGTCCTGCAGCGGATACAGCCAAGGCTCGGTTGACATCGGGTGGGGAGACGACAGCGTCTCCGGGGAGGTGCAGCGCCCCCACCAGGTCATGGATGTTCACCAGAGAGTGGAGCTTAGAAATCTCCTTTGGCTTTATAATGCTGCAGTTAATGCCCATAACCCTTGGGAGAGAGAGAGATAAAGAAAGAAATCCTCCATATTGTAAATACTATGTATTTTTGTGTTATCTGTTTATAGGAGATACTGTTATTTTTATAATATTGCGTTTTATACCTATATAATACTATATACCCAACCTTTTTATTTATTGTTCACCTGCTTTGGCAACGCAAATGTCTATTTCTCAGGACAATAAAACTTTTATTTTATTTTAATTGAATAAAGAGAGACAGAGAGAGATAGACAGACAGACAGACAGAAACAGAGAGACAGAGATCATGTCCAAATAGTCCTCATCAGGTCAGTTGGGATACCTGCCATGTATTTTTTCTTTCTTACCTGAGTCTCGACGCCAGGCGCTTCAGAGACAAGAAGCGGTCTTGATTCTGAGCAAGGCAAAGAGAGCCGGTCTTTACATAACCTGAAAGACACAAAACATCAGGGTTACCCTGTAGAGTATACTTATGTTGATTGGTGTTAAGGAAATGTTTCTATGGTAACAGGGTGTTGTTGAGTTGTTACTATGGTAACAGGTTGTTGTTAAGATATGTTGCTATGGTAACAGGGTGTGAGGGAGTTGTAACTATGGTACCAGGGTGTTGTTAAGAGGTCTTACTAATGGATGTTTTAGAAGGTGTCGCAATGGTCACAGGGCGTTGTTAAGGGGTGTTACTATGGTAACAGGGAGTTGTTAAGAGGTGTTACTATGGTAACAGGGAGTTGTTAAGAGGTTTTACTAGTTAAGTTAAGTTAAAGCTTTTTATTGTCCCCTAAGGGCGATTTTGTTTGCAGCAAGACATCAATAAACAACATAGGACAGAAAGTACCACATGACAGACCAAACACACATGCAGATATTAAAGATAGTGCAGAGTGTATACAGGCATGCTGATAAGCATGCCTGTATACTAGGGTAACCGGAGGTGTTACTAAAGGAGAAGCAAACCCTTAAAGGGGACATATTATGGCCCCGTTTTTTTTATTATTTTTTTATTTGTATTATTTTTGTAGCTTTAAACACAGCCCCTTGATAAATTGAATTACTAACTGTACATTAAAAAGTATTTCTGCTCAATTTAAAAGGTTGAATCTCCTCGTGACTGAATGTTTGTACATCGCGCAGGCTGTATGCGCGCAGGCTTGATGCGCTTCACTTTTTTCTGTGGAGAACCAGCGCCTTGAATATTTACTACAGCGTTTCTACAGCTTGATGCGGTTTCGCAATGACTCCGTCTTTACGGAGATATTCCTGAGACGCATTAAAACGAAACTGGATCGTTTTCGCCCGTTTCGGCTCTGTGTGGATGGGGCCTATACCACCAGTTGTGATTATGATTAGCCTTACAAGCAGTTTCGAAAATCATCTATCCAGCACAGATCTAGGTGGACACGCCCACTAGTGATGTCATAAGGGCAGATTTTCGAAACAGCTTGTAAGGCTAATCAAACTCACACCTTGTGGTATAATATGTCCCCTTTGAAACTACTTATTTTGGATTAACTGTGAAATCTCTTGAAATGCTGTTACGGCCACTGTTTGTTTGTTGCTGCCTTCTTGTTTCCCCTCTTATGTGCAGGTGCGAGTCATTAACAACTCATCATCATCCCGCCTCTACCAACCAGCTTCCACCAATCACCTCATCAGTTTCCAGCCAGGGGAGGCCTGCCACACGCATAAAAGCCAGTTTAACTTGTCCCTTATCCTCTCTCCTTTTTGTCCCGTTTGTGGACTGGTTTTGCTGTGGCATGGTTAGAGCATTTTGATATATACATATCTAAGAGATATACATATATTGTCCCCTAGTTTTCCTTTCTCCCCCTGCTTGCACCAATTGTGACCCCCTTTGTTAGTTCCCCCATGTTTTTTTGTCTTTGTGGTTGCCTTGGGACAGGTAAGACAGAGGCCTCTATACATTTACACGTAGTGCTCTTCTTTGTTAGTAACACTAGGCTAGGAGTGTTGCTACCCGCTGTACTTTTGGCTTAGTTTAGTTAGGTTAGCGGACGTGTGGTCCGCTGTATTAGCAGTTAGCTTAGCTTGTTGGGTTCTTTTCTTTGGCAACACTCAAGTACCAAGGCCCGCTGGTTTTGTCGTATGTTACTGTTGTTTTTGTAATCGGCCCCATTAAACCTATGTTCAACCTTATCCGTTGCTGTTGTCATTCCTTTATTGTTTCACTCACCAATAGTTTCTTCATTTACACCCATAACCCGGTTAATTTTAACATCCGTTACCTCCCTCGCTACCCCTGGACAGTGGGAGTTGTAACAAACGCAAAAAGGTTTTAGAAATGTAGGATAAGATTGAAATTGCCCTCTGTTAGCCACCCGTCACTAGCACTGGCAGAAATGTCAGGAACATCAATTAAATGTTATGGCTATACCTCTCAAATCTAATGGTAGTGGGAGGCAGCTTAATTAGTGAGTGACAGTGAAAGAACAGTGAAAGTAGGCAGGGACTAGCTCAGAAGAGGGTGGTTGGTTTTCCTGTTAACTTTTTTTTTTTTAAGGTAACGGGGTGTCTCACTATCATAACAGGTACCTGTGTTGACTCCAGTCTCCTCCTCCAGCTGCTGGTAAAGGCTGTTGGAGTAGTCTGCCATTTGGCTCTCGATGGAGATGGCCTTAGCCACGCTGACGATACCAGCACACATTCGGGTGGTCCCGGCTCCCAGCCTGTGTAATAACCATAACTTAACCATATATAATCATAATCACAATTGGAATAATAACTATAACTACAACCATAACTATAATCATTACCATAGCTATAACTATAAATTAAGCTGTATGCCTTCGGAGACATTTAGGCTGTAGTGAAGCTCTGACGTAACACAGCAATCCTATGCGATTTTGTGGTTTTGCTTTCTGTCCTATAAAGTTACACTGTAGAAAACTGTTTGTTCATAAACGCTCAGACTACGATTCAGGCAGGGAAAGATATACACTATGATTGTTTTATTTCTTTATTTTTTTGGGCGAGATTTCGAACATTGAAATCTATTTGGGCAAGCCATATATATATAGATATAGATATAGATATATATCTCGCATGACAAAAATAAACTATCACCTCACCGTCCCTGCTCCAGCAGTAGGATGTCATTCCAGCCCAGTTTAGCCAAGTGATAGGCTACGGAGGTCCCCACAATGCCCCCCCCACAGATCACCACTTTGGCCTGGCTGGGCAGTGGGGGCTGGCTGTCCCCACTGACTGCCCTGCGATGGCTGGAAACCCTATGAAAGGCTCCCCCCTGGAGTTGCAGCAGCCTGGGGAGCATGGCAGGGGACAAGCCCCTACAGCCCCACACGCAGTTACGCATGGACCTGCTGGCACACATACGTTTAGTAATTTTTATGCGTTGTGATATACAGAACAGGCAGCTTTTGGGAGGCAATGGAATGCCAGTACAGCAACAGCTCTGTACAGCTTATGAGGTTTACTACTATAGCTAACACTAGTGATGGTTTGACTGCAGCTTACCATCCAGCTAACACTTAATGGTTTTACAGTTAACACTAGTCGTTGTTTATTTCAGCTTACCAGTTAACACTATTAATGGTTAACTACAGCTAACTAGCTTACACTATTAAGGGGTTTAACTACATCTAAACAGTTAACCGGCTAGCACTAGCAAGGGTTTAACAACAGTTAACAGGTTGCCCTATTAATGGCATCACTAGAAAATACCAGCTGGGCTAGTGCTAGTTAGCAGGCCTTTAGCTCAAGCGTTGCTAATGACCTCCGACCTTGAGCAGAACAATGGGGGTCAACCCGGAGGCTCTCTGCTCTGGGTCGTTGTTGGATAGTTTGTTAGTTACATTTGACTTATTTGTACGTGGCTAATGTATTGCTCACAGTTGCCACAGGTCAAGGCTTACAGCAACGTTAGCTTCAGGTTATTGTTTATACAGTAGACGTGTTTAATCATAAACGTTACTTTAATCACTGTGTGCTCGATCTGTTTTAAATGTATGCTCACCTTATCCACTTAATTCAGATGGGATATGTGGAACAATGATAAAATACCTTTAAAACATCAGCTCTGACAGCTAAGCTAATGTGCTAGCTGTTTACAACCATCCTCTTCTACTTCTTCTTGTGTTGCCTGCTCAGCTTCAGGGCGCACCAACGCCACTTCTGGTCTTGAAGGGAACTGAAGTCAACTCTAATAGATCTGACGTTAATTGGCATTCCTATTAAGTTGAGCGTTCACTGAACTTTTGCCCTCAGCATAGAATCATTGTGATATAGTTAGATGCTGCTCCAGCCCATGAATTTAGTAGTAGTACTACTAACTACCTAACCCTAACCCAAAAAAAAAAAAATGAATACATATTACTAAATGTTTTCTACACTTGTATAATTTGTATATTATTGAATTCAGATTACTCCGACAAAAATATGGATAATTAAGAGTCTGGAGTATAGCTTACACCTCAAGTAACAAGTGGTCCCTCGGAGGTAAATAAACCTAATGTAGGTAATGATCTTTTGAATTAAATTATTTGATGGTTATCCTGTCTTTCTACCCAACGACCGGAGTCATCCACAAGGCCAGGCAGGGCCTTGTGGATGACAATTAGATTGTAATGCTACTGGCTCTCCTTCTAATCCCTTCCCTGAAAGAATACTTATGGGGGTGGGGGGGATCCCAGGACCACCAAAGGGCCCTACGTTACCTGGGGCCACCAGAGGGCGCTGTGCCACCCTAGCCACCCAGAAGTGGGTAAAACTTCTTCAAATGAACTCCCTACTCTTTTTCCTCATAGCATACAAGACAGATAGCCCTGCTGTGATACATATATATACAGTATATATACCTACATAGATATATGGATACATAGATATATAGATATAGTTATACCTATAGGTCTAATGATATATATAGATAAGTATTCATTCAGGGATTAGAAGGAGAGCCAGAAGCTTTGCAATGTAATTGTGATCTGTCAACTTTTTTCCATACCCGTGACGTAGGCGCCGGGGCAGTCTCTTGAGCTGCTTCCTCCTTCAGAAGCAAACTTCCAGGGACAGACGAGCGTCGCAACAACGGGGAACTCCCACCACACCGGCGCATGCTGTCAGCCCACCTGGCGCAGGTAGACCAGATGGCTTCGGTCACTTGCAGGGTCCAGTACCTGGAGGACTCGGACCCCTTCGTGTGCACCAACTTCCCCGAGCCGCGGAGACCGCTTCAGATCGACCTGGACCAGAACCTGGCGCTCAGTGAGCTGATTGCGGGGATCCAGAGCCTTCTTGGGGCTCCTCTCAAAGTGAGTCCGGAGTTTGCCGACTGTCAGTCCCGCAGATACATATAACAACATGTTGCCTCTTACTGAAGACGGCAGCTTTTTTTTTGTTATCGCCTGATAACTTTATAGCTTTGATTCGTCTTTGGAAGTGATTTACTAACTACCATCGGGTAATCGTTGCTGCGAACTTTTTGGGGAAGGAAGGGGGTTGGGGGGGGCGATGGTGTGTTATTCATAATACATATTTCGCGAGAGAAAGGAGCTGTGCAACTAAAACCAACCCAGTACCAAGCTCTTAGATCAGAACTACTGTTCTGCTCCCCCTTATACCTCGGTTTGATCGGGACTACTGTTGGATCCGATGGGTCAGGGGGCAGGACTACTGTCCGACCCCCTAGGTCAGAACTGGAGGATTGTTTGATAGATATGCGGTGATGAGTCAATGCATGAATGATGATCCTCTAAACAGGAATCCACATGTCTTTCTTTGTTTCAGTTTTTCCTTCTAATTTCACACACACACACACACACACACACACACACACACACACACACACACACACACACACACACACACACACACACACACACACACACACACACACACACACACACACACACACACACAGGGAGGAAGGGCTGTTGACAGCAGATATAATGACAGGAAGCTAGAAGTCACAGTAAGACAGTTTGTGAAAATAAAAGACAAGTTATCCAGTGTCTTAAATAGTACTTCCTTGTTGTCCTAGTTAGGATATTGTGATTACCCGCCTACTAACACTCATCCCTATCTTCGTTGACTATTGAGTATGAAACATATACTACATACAATACAAGGATGAAAATGTATGTCACAAACCATTGTTTGGAGGTCGCTTTCTGATCATCTAATTTGATCTAGTCATAAAATCTGAAGGTCTTCTCGTGAGTTAGTCAACTACAGGTAACTAGCCATCATCTGGATTCTGGAGATCTTGTTGGTTAAAATGTCTTTAACTTGCTTCCAATTTTTCAATGAAACCTATATTCACTGGATCTGGTCTGTCTGTCTGTGTCCCAGGTGGAGGACAGTACCCTGCAGGTGTCTTCCAGGGGGAACTATGTGGACCTGGAGTGTTCTCTGGCGGAGCAGAGAGACGACCTGGGGAACTTCTACCAGGACATAGAGTAACTTACCCCCTTCCTCACAAACCAATCAAATTCAACCACTGTCCAACAAAGCAGTGAGACAGTTCTAACAGAGCAGTCAGACAGGTTGAACAGAATAGTGGGAGGGCTCTAACGGTAGTGAGACAGGTCTAACAGCAGTGAGACGGCTCTATCGTATTGAGACAGGTCTAATTGCAGTGAGACAGGTGTAATAGAGTAGTGAGACAGTGCTAACGACAGTTTGACGGGTCTAACAGCAGTAAGACCAGTCTCACAGTCACAGAGCAGTGAGACAGGAATTTCCGTGCAGTGAGACCGGTCAAACAGAGCAGTGAATAGGTCTTAAAGTAGTGAGACAGTTCTAACAGAGTGGTGAGACAGGTCTAACAGAGTGGTGAGACAGGTCTAACAGAGTGGTGAGACAGGTCTAACAGAGTGGTGAGACAGGTCTAACAGAGTGGTGAGACAGGTCTAACAGAGTGGTGAGACAGGTCTAACAGTGGTGAGACAGGTCTAACAGAGTGGTGAGACCGGTCTAACAGAGTAGTGAGACCGGTCTCAAAATAATGAGACAGGTCTTACAGCATTGAGAAAGTTCTAGGGTCTAGAAGTAGTGACACAGCAGGAAAATGTAGTTCTCCCGGGACGGTGTGTGTGGTACAATGATGTCACCACGAAAATCCTTTTCTTAAATTTTCCATTTATAGCCTAACATTTTCTCTTTACCACAATCTTCTCTCTCTCTCTTCTCTTTCGCTCTCTCTCTCCAGAAATGGGAAGAAGCCCATCCTGATTTTGCGGACTCTGCTATCTGTACGGGTGAACTGCATTCTGGGTAATTACTTTCTTTCTTGGATCTGGTGGAACATGTAACTACGCTTACAATGATGGAAAAATATCTGAAAGAACATGACTTACTACTACCTAACCCAAACCCATATTCTCAGAATATTTTTGCTTTAGTCCAATGGAATTTATTGAGTGTAAAGCTAAGGGTAAGATAAATTGGGAGGGGTTAGGTTTAGTAAGGAGTTATGGTCAGGGCTATTTAGGGTTGTGGGTGTGTAAGGGTTACCTAGGGTTAGGTTAGAAGAGTTATAGGCCTTTCACATCTGAACTCCGGATAAGTTCTGGAGAATCACGCTTGGAGATGATCAGGAGTTGCCCTTTCACACATGCAAGAGACAACAGGAGATAAGCTTCATCAGACATGTGACACATAATGAAGATACTTTGTGTACTTTAGGCGAGGGGTGGCGCCTGGGTAGCACGTGTAGGAGGCAGAAGGTGACGGGAAGAGTATGCAGCACAGTGTTTTGTCACAGTTTCAGTGTTTTGTTTACAACACATCGAAGATGGTGGTTGAGGGGACCCGCTCTCTGATGTTTTTTTAGGTGAAATGCATCCAGCATTTATTAAGACACATCCGCAATATAAACACAAGAGTGGAAAACAGAAAAAAGTCAGAACTCAAAATACAGGCGAGAAGAGCAAAGTACAAGGCTCCCTGTTTCGCACCAGTCGCATGATAGAAACGTCATCAACAGGGAACAATTCGCCAGGTAGGAAGCTATCTAACCTAACACGGGACTGCACTGGCCTTTCTCAGACTCCGACAGACTAGTTACAAAGAACCGGAGTACCACAGAGTTCTCCAGGACATGGGTCCTAGTACGCCCAGTTTACTGCAGGGGCCTTGGTTTTAGGATGGCATGTGCTTAGCTATTTCGGCTTCAGTTTGGAGCTCTTTTCAGGGCTACCCTTTGGGGCCAGATTCTTATCAGACCCGCCTCAAAAAAAAAAGGAGTGTCTAGCTGCCATGGTAGGAGGTGGTATGGGTACGTGTGTGGGCTTACAGGGGCTTTGGGTTGGTCAAGCCACGTCGCACCCCTTCGGTGGTTAAATTTTCCTCAGGGCTCGTGCCAGCGGAGGGAACGTATCCCTTCTGTTGTCCGGGGATGATTAGTGTTAGTAAGGGATATGGTTATGGCTGGTTGGAGTTACTTTGGAAGAGTTTGAGTGTGGTGGGGGGAATTGCAGGCTCTTATCTTCTAAGACATGGAGGCAGAAACAAGCTACTTCAACATCATTAGCACAAACAGGAAATACCACGGCCAGCACATCGCACAACTTCCTGGCACTATAGGATAGCTGACCTGTCTGCCTGTTTGTCTCGCTCTTTGGGTATTAGTGTAGAATGTTGCATGTTTATTTCGAACTCTGAGTCACACACGTGACACACATTACCCACTAACACACTACATACACTACTCACTACTGCACACACCACTAGCACACACCTATGCATGTATACACACACTCAAACACTAAAAACACACGCTGTAGGAGACGCACTCAGAACAAATCACATGAGGTGGATCACACACTGGCAGTGTTGTGTGTACCCAGCTGTCGGATGTCTGAGTCATGCTCTATTAGTGACCCAAAGACACAACAGATTCAGATATCATGAGGTCATCAGAACCACACGCGAATACTACAAATACAACATCAGTTTATTTATATAGTAAACTGCAACCTTGTGTGTGCGTGCATGCGTGCGTGCGTGCATGTCTGCGCGCGCGTGCATGTGATGAAAGTAAGCAGAACTGTTTTGATTGTTCTGAAAGTTCGTTCTAAATATGTGATGGATGGAAACTAGCAATTAGTTCTAAATATTAGATAGAAAATAGAAGTTAATTCTAAATATTTGGGAGATAGAAACTCCATAACTTGGGGTTATGGCGCGGCCATAGGCGTAACGTCACTTATGTCACTACTGCGCTTTTGCGTAACTTACGGGAGATCGAAAAAAAACGAAACAACAAAATACATTGAGCAGCTACTTGTGCGTTCGCCACCTGTAGAGAAAAGGTAAATGTAGCCGGAGCAGAAGAAAATGTTTTTCTTTCGAAAAAGTGGCAACAAGATGTGCCGTGGCTCGAAACGAATGATAAGCGCAATGAAATGTGCGCTCATGTGCGCTGTGCACTGCGCACACACTGGAGAACTGCGCAAAATCAGCTGATCGCAACGTTAATTTTGTCAGATAATCAAACGCTCCGTGGTTGAGCTGCTGCAGTTTGATAAAAAGAAAGGTGACGCAAAAAAACTCTGTGAAACTGGGTACGTTTCATAAGAGCCGATGTTACGTGTGGAGCTATGTCTGGGGTGCGTACCAAACACCATTTTCTCCTGGTACTCAACTGAGTAACTCTATAAAGAACTTATGTGCACCCCTGGTAATAGATATGTATTAAATGTATACTAGATATTAGTTTGACATATGTTGTAGAATTAACGAGAAGTAAGATCTATATATATGGTAGATAGAAACTATCAGCAGCATTGTGAATGTGTTCCGCTGAACAGGATGTATGCAGCCATTGACTGGGATGCTTCTTTGACCCTTGACACCTATATCCTGTGTGTAGGGCATTTAGCAGACGCTTTTATCCAAAGACATACAATTGTCAGAAGAAAGTAAAACAACATCGCTGTCGGTACAGTAAGGATGTGCATAGAACAAGTGTCAAGCACTTACACTTGCTAGGTTAACCCATTCCCATCCGACCAGATAGCTAGGATAAGACGCTACGCAATGCCTAGTTCTATTTTCAAGTGCCAGGACGTAAAACATACAATAAGTGTGTACATTTAGTGCCAGGACGTACAACATACAACAAGTGTGTAAGAGGGTTGTTTTCAGGAGGAGAAGGGGTGGTGGGGGGTAAGGAGGTAGGCTATGCAGAGTCCAGGTTAACTCTGAAAAAGTGAGTCTTGAATCTCTGGTGGAAGCTGGTAAGTGTCTCCTGACATCGACAGGGAGCTCGCAACATTGGGATGCCAAAACAAAGAAGAATTGTGACTTTGTTGTTTGACCTTTGCTTGCTCTGAGTGGTGTGTGTGTGTGTGTGTGTGTGTGTGTGTGTGTGTGTGTGTGTGTGTGTGTGTGTGTGTGTGTGTGTGTGTGTGTGTGTGTGTGTGTGTGTGTGTGTGTGTGTGTGTGTGTGTGTGTGTGTGTTGTATAATGTGTCTTGATGAGTATCTCTGTATTTTCATATAGAGAAGCTGTATCGATGTGTATTGGATCTCTATGTAATGTTTTACAGAGAGGCTGTATAGTGTGTATTGATGGGTCTGTGTATATCTGTGTGTTTTCATATAGAGAAACTGTATAACTCTCAAGGCCCGGAGCTTCGGCGCGCTCTCTTCTCTCTCAAGCAACTCTTCCAGGTGAGACAGGAAGGCCTTCCTGCTTCACTACTTCCTCTTCCTGTCGGATATAATTCAATGTTACTATGGTCCTCAGTGTGGCTGGCTCTAGGCTAGTATTCTAGTGGTACAATTATCTAACATTGTAATCGCATAGTCTACTAATGTAGGCTAATAGTTTATTCGTAGTATTAATTAGTACTAATATTATAAAGGTGTCGGCAAGTAGGTCTCATAATTTAGTCTACTCTCTCAACGCTACTCGACTAGAAGTCGAGTAGGTTTGAATAATAGTTTTATGTAGTAATGTAGTCTAAAAGACTGAGTGGCGAAGGTTATAGTCTTATAATATAGTCTAATCGTCTCATAGTCTAGAAGTTTAATGGTGTGTAGTATAATAGTTAAGACAACTCTAGGCTAGGAGTCTACTGCCAGTTTTCCATTAAACTACACTGGCCTGGCCCGACTCGGTTCGACTCTGCAGCAGCCAAGTATGGCTGGGATTTGCATCTCTATCACACCCGGGATACCCACTTGAACTGATGACCTGCTTTTCTTGAGTCGATGACACAACAACGCACCACTTTTATTGCATTTTTTGTTTTATTTTAAAGCCTACCATAAAGTTGGAGATTTAAGAGACATTCAATATATTTGGGTTTCGGACAGATGGGACAGACACAATCATAGCAGCGATGAGGAATTCAGTTTGACGTTTTCAGTTTGAATATCCTTAAACAAAATCTCTGGCTGCGCTTCTATTCAAACCGGATAAAGACTCATACTCTCCGTGCATGAAGTTGCGTCTCATACACAAGACACACAGTTTATTGTATTTTTAAGGACTCTAGGACAGTAGTCTAATAGTTTAGTAGTCTATAGTCTAATAATCGAGTAGTCTAACTGTCAAATAATGCAGTCTAATAATAATATTCTACAACACTGAGATTCTACATTCTATATTCTAAGATTCTGAACTTCTACAAACCTCTAACCCCTGGTTCTTGAGTCTATAACTAGGGGTTAGATGTTTTATACAGGGGTTAGCAAAAGTAATCTGTTGTCAACAACCATTTATAAAATGGCAAACGCCTCAGAACATAAGGAGGATATTTGTAAGTGTTATGCAAGAAAATCTCTTCTCTGAACAGAGGCTTCTCTCTTTCTTTCTCTCGCTCTACCCGCAGTCCCATACCTATGAAGCTCTCTCTAATTCTCTAACCCTTTAAAGGAACACAATGGCAATATATATAGAGGTATACCTATTTATATAAAGATATCTCTATCTCTATATCTATCGTAACTGGGAACCTGTTGTCCGACTCGTTAAAGTGGTTTACTGCTTCCCTTCAGCTTTCTGCAGGGGTATAAATAGCGTGTTCATCCATGTCCTATTTAAGTAAGTAAGTAAGTAAGTAAGTTTTATTTATAGAGCACATATACACACAGCATACACTGACCAAAGTGCTGTACAATAAGATAAAAATAATAATGATAATTAAAAATAACAATAATAATAATTATAATTATAATAATAAATAAAGAGTTTTAAGTGTCCTCTCATGCAACAAAAAGAGACTTGTTACATCTTGTAACAACGTTAAGATCTTGTTAGCCTCTTCTACCTTAGTAAAGATTGTGACATAGAACCAAACCCTGGCACCCCAAGCAATGGGGTGCAAACCAACATTGCAGTAGGAACCGTGTGTTCACTGTCCGCTTTTCAAGGCTGTCTGATTAGTATTGTTGTCTCATCGGATAAATAGCTGCAGGATTGTGCATCGGCAATCTATAACGAGGAAAGAATAATTTCCGTGCAAGGGCTTGCTCTCACCAGGCTAGGTGGTGTTGTTGTTGATGATGATGATGATGATGATGATGATGATGATGTTTTCACAGGACGATGAGGATCTTGTCCCAGAGTTTGTGGTCTCAGAGGGCCTCACCTGCTTCATCAAGGTCGGAGCGGAAGCTGACCACAACTACCAGAACTACATCCTCAGAGGTATCACTAACTAATCCTAACTACATCCTCAGAGGTATCACTAACTAACCCTAACTACATCAGAGGTATCACTAACCCTAACTACATCAGAGGTATCACTAACCCTAACTACATCCTCAGAGGTATCACTCATCATCTGTTCTGAGCCAGGTCATGCTGTCTGTCTGTCTGTCTGTCTGTCTGTCTGTCTGTCTGTCTGTCTGTCTGTCTGTCTGTCTGTCTGTCTGTCTGTCTGTCTGTCTGTCTGTCTGTCTGTCTGTCTGTCTGTCTGTCTGTCTGTCTGTCTGTCTGTCTGTCTGTCTCTGTCTCTGTCTCTGTCTCTGTCTCTCTCTGTCTCTCTGTCTCTCTGTCTCTCTGTCTCTCTGTCTCTCTCTCTCTCATTCAGATCATGCTGTCTGTCTGTCTTAGCTTTGAGTCAGATCATGCTGTTTGTGGATGGGATGAACGGGGTGATTGGCCACAATCAGACCGTCCAGTGGCTCTACACTCTGACAGGAAGTCTGGTGAGTTCTACTTCCTCCCATGACAACAGCATGTGTTAAGATTAGGGTCTTGTGTTCTGTGTTAGGGGTGTTGGGGTTAGGATCAAGTGTACTCTGTTGGGGTTAGGGTCTAGTGTTCTGTATAAGGGTTAGGGTCTAGTGTTCTGTCTAAGGGTTAGGGTCTAGTGTTCTGTGTAAGGGTTAGGGTCTAGTGTTCTGTATAAGGGTTATGGTCTAGTGTTCTGTATAAGGGTTAGGGTCTAGTGTTCTGTATAAGGGTTAGGGTCTAGTGTTCTGTATAAGGGTTAGGGTCTAGTGTTCTGTATAAGGGTTAGGGTCTAGTGTTCTGTATAAGGGTTAGGGTCTAGTGTTCTGTATAAGGGTTAGGGTCTAGTGTTCTGTATAAGGGTTAGGGTCTAGTGTTCTGTGATGGGGTTAGGGTCGAGTTTGAGAACCGTGGTCCTAGTGGACAGAGCCGTTATGACAGTGTCTATGTGTTGTCAGTCTCGCCTGGTGGTGAAGACAGCCCTGAAGCTGCTCATCGTGTTCGTAGAATACAACGAG
This sequence comes from Gadus chalcogrammus, assembly GCF_026213295.1. Lineage (NCBI taxonomy): Eukaryota > Metazoa > Chordata > Actinopteri > Gadiformes > Gadidae > Gadus > Gadus chalcogrammus. The sequence continues at coordinate 21,021,560 of NC_079425.1, read as the reverse complement.
TCCAACAGTCCCCTGCTCATCACAGCCGTCAACACAGTGGACAACAAGAGAGGTTTCTTATCCCTTTGCTTTTTAAATGGTTGTCTTTCCGTCTTATTTTGGTAACAACAGTATTTCCGTACAGTGGGGTAACTTTCGGAAATACAGAAACAATGCAGAGTTAACGGAAATATAAATTTTGGTGTGTGTGTGTGTGTCCTAGATGTTGAGCCTTTTAGGTACGTGATGGACATCCTGGAGGAGAAGAACGGCTTTGACAATGAGCTCCTAATCTACACCATGACACTCCTCAACAAGGTACCAGTACTCCCACTATAACTCAGTCTAACTCCAGGTTTAACACCAAGTGTAGCCGGCAGTAATACTCATAGCATATCTCTTATAGTTTAAGTATAAAAAGTGTAACTCCCATTATAACTACCAGTTCAAATCCTATTATTACTCCCATTACATTTTCCTGTATATCTTCCAGTATATTTCAAAGTATAACTCCCAGTATATCTCCCAGTGTAACTCACCCTCATTCTAACTCTCATTCTAACTCCCGTTATCTCCCAGTGTGTCTCCCAGTTTAATTCATCATAATTCCTACTCTACCTCCAAGTATATCTCCTATTCTAACTCCCAGAATAATTCTCAATAAAACCAGTTTAACTCTCAATACAACTCCCAGTTTAACTCACAGCACAACTCAGTATATCTCCCAGTATAACCCCTGTTACTCCCAGTATATATATGCCAGTCTAACTTCCAGGGAAGCTCCCATTGACAACCAGTAGAAGACTCTGGCCGTACTGGGCAGCTCAGAGTGTCCACCAGTAGGAGAGACTGGTTGAACTGACAGTTCCCAGTGCAACCAGTACAACCAGTCTGTTTGTTGCAGACGGTGTCAGCGCTTCCGGACCAGGACTCCTTCTACGATGTGACGGACTCCCTGGAGCGTCTCGGCATGGAGAGGGTCATGCAGAAACACACCAGCAACAAAAGCCTTGAGCCGGAACTCCGGCAGCAGTTCACCATCTACGAGGTAACCCTCCCGAAGGCCGAACCGCGGAAGTCCTAGCCCTAACCCTAACCCTAGAGGTTAAAAGCCTGGAGGACCCATCCCTAAACCCTAGTGGTATAATCCCTGGAATTTCTAGTTATCTAATTTTTCCCAGAGGTCTGAACTAAGCAGGTCCCTAAACCCTAGAGGTCTTAAACCAGTGGCGTATATATCGACGGTGCAACCGGTGACCTGCACCGGGGCCCAGACGCCGTCAGGGGCCCATGGAGGAAGAATAAAAAAGTACCTGGGCTATCGCCTAGGGCGGAAAATGTGTCGGGGGCGCCCTCTGGTGGCGCCCTTAATTAATTAATTAAATTATACGAAAGAAGCAAAATGAAACCACACATGTTCCCAAATTGAACGGACAAGGGAGGGGGCGGGGGACTCAGTGTAAGGGCGCACTGAAACTGTAGTAAGCAGGACAACGGGACAAGCCCCCCTAAAACCTACAGGTCTTAACACGGGAGGTCCAAGCCCTTGTGGTCTAGACTCTGAACCGGGTTAGTTTGTATAACCGCAAAGGTTAGTTAGTCTATCAGCAGCATTAGTGTACCAGCAGGGTTAGTTCGTTTACCAGTAGGGTTAGTAAGTGTACCTGCAGAGGTTGGTCAGTGACCTCTGATACTGTAATGCCGCCCCCTGCAGGCTGCTCTGAGGTACGAGGACGGAGACGTAGAAGATCTCTCACCTCAGCTCCGCAAGGAGCGCCGCAAGGTGTCCAGCGACCAGGAGGGGAGGAGGAGCAGGCGCACCTCGGCCCAGAACCTCCCGGACCTCCTCTCCCCCACCTCCTCGGACATCTCCTCCACCTCCCTCGGGGGGGGCAAGAGGAGCAGCGTTACCTCTGACCTCAGCACCCCCTCCCCTAGTTCCTCCCTGAGAGGATCTCCTCTGCCCCTCCTTCAGGCCGCCAACGGTACTGCAGCCTCACCCACCCTCACCCCGGAAGATCTGCCCCAGAGCCCGTAAGCCACCTCCCATCGTGTGTGTGTGTGTGTGTGTGTGTGTGTGTGTGTGTGTGTGTGTGTGTGTGTGTGTGTGTGTGTGTGTGTGTGTGTGTGTGTGTGTGTGTGTGTGTGTGTGTGTGTGTGTGTGTGTGTGTGTGTGTGAGAGAGAATCCAGTGTTGATTGTTGTTACTGCCACCTGCTGTTCCACCATGTGCAACTTGCAGAGAGACCTCAATAACACCAACCAGTACTGGCCACCATAAATGCTTAGTTATGGTTCCACGTCGTCACAACACAAGGGGGTTTACGGACCCTCACATCCTTGCGCCCCTCCTTGCGTCCAACGCAAGGGCCTGACGTGTGCCTCCCAAAAACTGTAACCTTGCATCGACGCAGAAGCAAGGGCTGGGATTGGTCTGCTCACTAAAACCTGACGCAGAACCAAAATAGGTTTGTGACTTTGTCGAAATGTCTGCGTGGTCAATGCGTCGCATCGACGTGGAACCGTAACTGAGCCTTTACTTGCTGCCCACTAACAGTGACCACTACCTACCGACCACTACTGTGTGTGTCTCTGTCTTTGTTTCTGTACCTCCATGGATCTCTCTCTTTCTCTCTCTCTCCCTCTCCCTCTCCCTGTCTCTGTCTGTCTCAATGTGTCACTCTGCTGGTGTGGTGTGTTTTCTACAAGGGGCCGGTCTTTTCTCAGCCACCACATGTCTGCAGGGCAGTCACGTCGCTCCAGGCTCTTCTCTAAGGCCGCCTCTGTCTCAGAACAACACTCTGAAGCTAGCAGGTCTGTAGCGCCACAAAGCTAACACCTAGCTAACAGCTTGCAGCACTGTAGTCTCACAAATCAGACTGTAGATTAACGTCTACATTCTGATGGCAGACGATCTGGCGGACATCTTGTGCTAAACGCTAGTCAAATGCTGGCTTACTACTAGCTATCGCCTCGCTAACATCTAGAGGACTTTTGGTCCAAAGTAAACAGCTGGCGGACATCTTGCTAACGACTGGCTAACACCTAACTAGCACCTAGCTGACATCCAGCTTAACTCCGGTGGACATCTGTTCCAAACAGCGAACGACTAGCTAGCTAGGGAGCATGTAGGGGTTAGAGAGTACTGAGACAGGTCATTAAGGAGGTCGGAGTTAGACAGTACAGAGACAGGTCATTAAGGCGGAGGTAGGGGTTAGAGTACTGAGACAGGTCATTATGGAGGAGGTCGGGGTAAGACAGTACAGAGACGGGTCATTAAGGAGGAGGTTGGGGTTAGACAGTACTGAGACAGGTCCTTATAGAGGAGTTTGGGGTTAGACAGTACTGAGACAGGTCATTATGGAGGAGGTCGGGGTTACACAGTACAGATACATGTCGTTATGGTGGAAGTAGAGTTTAGCGAGGGGTTAAGGAGGGTTAGACAGTAAATACAGAGATGGGTCATTAAGGCACAGGTAGGGGTTGGCCGGTGAAAACAGAGAGAGGTCATTAAGGAGCAGTTAGGGGTTAGACGTGCTTTCTTGATAAAAAATTATTGGATTTTGTATCTTGCTGCATATCAAATTATTCCCCAAGGACCCATAGCTAGGCTGTAGTCTTGGCCGTAACACTTTTTGTGTGTGTGTGTGTGTAGTGTGTCTGGTCCAGAACTGTCACCTCGGTCCAGTCCTGAAGACTCATCAGAAGACCGGCGCCTTAAGTGAGTCAAATATTCATCGATATAATCATCAGTATATTCATAAATCACCTGCAGGATATTCAAAATTCAGTCCGTTTTTTTCGGATTATTGCGGCCAAAAATCCTTATTTGGCTGCTCAAGTGAAGTGAAATATACAATCCTGTGTTTGCACTAATTTTGTTTGAATGATCAAAAAACTAATATGGATCATTCAATTTTTTTTTATTATTCTTTAGAAGTCATTGAATGGGAAACGTTGATCAATATGTTTGCTTGTTCGTAATCATAAAGAACGTAGTGACGTTTGATTGGGGAAGTGTGATGATATGTCTGCAGCTGACATTTAGTAGATTTGATAACATATAAACCCCTCAAGGAAAGTAAAATGACCTAACTACATAATGTACTGTCATAAAAGTCTGAGATTCACATCACAGACTTTTATGAAGCTAGCCGGTCTAGCGCCACAAAGTTAACATCTAGCTGACAGCTTGCAGAACTGTCGTCTCACAAATCAGACTAGATTAACATCTACATTCTGATGGCAAAGGACCTGGCGGACATCTTTTGCTAAGTGCTAGCCAAATGCTGGCTAACTGCTAGCTATCGCCTTGCTAACATCTAGACGACTTCTGGTCCAAAGTTAACACCTGGCTAAACCCTGGCGGACATCTTGCTAACGACTGGTTAACAACTAGCTAACATCTAGCTGACATCTAGCTTAACTCTAGTGGACATCTGTTCCACACACAGTGAATGACTAGCTAGCTAGGGAGCATGTAGTGGTTAGAGAGTACTGAGACAGGTCATTAAGGAACGTGTAGCGTTTAGAGAGTACTGAGACAGCTCATTAAGGAGCAGGTAGGGGTTAGAGAGTACTGAGACAGGTCATTAAGGAGGAGGTCAGGGTTAGAGAGTACTGAGACGGGTCATTAAAGGAGCATGTAGGGGTTAGACAGTGCAGAGACAGGTCATTATGGAGCATGCAGGGGTTAGACAGTACTGAGACAGGTCATTAAGGAGGATGTCGGGGTTAGACAGTACAGACACAGGTCATTAAGGAGCATGTAGGGGTTAGACAGTGCAGAGACAGGTCGTTATGGAGGAAGTAGAGTTTAGCGAGGGGGTACAGTAGGTTTAGACAGTTAATACAGAGATGGGTCATTATTAGGCACAGGTAGGGGTTGGACAGTGAAAACAGAGAGAGGTCATTAAGGAGCAGGTAGGGGTTAGACGTGCTTTCTTGATATAATTATTGAATTTTGTATCTTGCTGCATATCAAATTATTCCCCAATGACCCATAGCTAGGCTGTAGTCTTTGACCGTAACACTTTTTGTATGTGTGTGTGTGTGTGTGTAGTGTGTCTGGTCCGGAACTGTCACCTCGGTCCAGCCCTGAAGACTCGTCAGAAAACCGGCGCCTTAAGTGAGTCAAATATTCATCAATATATTAATCAGTATATTCATAAATCACCTGCAGGATATTCAGACTTCAGTCCGAACAGTTTTTTTTCGGATTATTGCGGCCAAAAATCCTTATTTGGCAGCTGAAGTGAAGTGAAATATAAAAAAATACTGTCTAATATGGATTATTCAATTTTGTCATTGAATGGGAGACGTTGTTTGACATGTTTGCTTGTTCGTAATCATAAAGAACGTAGTGACGTTTTGAGTGGGGAAGTGTGATGATTTGACTGCAGCTGACATTTAGTAGATTTGATAACTTATAAACCACTCCAGGCCAGTAAAATACCTATAGAACTACATCATGTTCTGTCATAGAAGTCAGAGATCCTCATCACAGCCTCCTGATAAAACAAGAGCCTGTTCACTGCACATGCTATACACAATCTAGACCTATGACGACATGCTGCTCAATGACGGGCCAAAGAGGAGAGGATTGTTCTGAACATATTGAAAAACCTTCATTACCTAAAGTGTCGTTGAGTACTCTGATTACCTAGGTGGCCATGTAAACATGGTAATCAGTATTTAAATAGTTATTTTAACAGTAATTTAATGACATACGTTATTAAATTACGTATGTTATTATGTGTCATGACATATTTGATTTGTCTCATTGTATGTTAATATATGCATGTTATATGAACAGTATGTTAATATGACAATCAGTTGGACCATATCAGGTTATTCATACTCCTATACATACATAACTAATGTGTGCATGTGCACCACAATAATGCTGATAATATCGACGATGTTTGTAGTGTCCAGGAGGTTTGTATGAATCTGGACAAGCCCGTCCTGAGGAGGTTTGAGTAAGTACTCAGGTTCCTAAGCCGACTGCGTCTGGTGGTGGAGCTGGCTTGGTGGCGTTCTGCAGCGGTTTGGTTGTGATGATTGCTTCTTGAACTTTGATCCATCAGAATCACAATAACATAATAATATAATGTTAAAATAATAACATCATAAATAAATATTTATAAATAATAAAATAATACTACATTACACAGTATTACTAAAAGTAGTGCAATACTTTAATAATAATATAATGTAATAATATAATGTATATAATATCATTATAATATAATAATTAAGGTCATAACAATCATTGTGACCCATTTTCCAACGTGGTGTGTGTGTGTGTGTGTGTGTGTGTGTGTGTGTGTGTGTGTGTGTGTGTGTGTGTGTGTGTGTGTGTGTGTGTGTGTGTGTGTGTGTGTGTGTGTGTGTGTGTGTGTGTGTGTGTGTGTGGTCTTGGTTTGATCAGGGTTTGATTTGGTGTTACTACTTGGTATAATTTGCATGAGCGTTTGATATGTATGATCTAAAGTTGGGTGATGTGTATGATCTAACTGTGTGATGTCTACGATGGGGGGTTGGCTTAGCTCAGGAGGTAGAGCGGGTTGACTTGGAACCGGAAGGTTGCTCGTTCGATCCCCGGCTCCTCCTAGATGAGTGTCGCGGTGTCCCTGAGCAAGGCACCTAACCCTAACTGCTCCCAACGAGACGGCTGTCGCCTTGCATGGCTGACTCCGCCGTCGGTGTATGAACCGTTGTAAGTCTCTTTGGATAAAAGCGCCTGCTAAATACCCTAAATGTAAATGATGTGATGTCTGTGGTGTGATGTGTGTGTGATGTGTGTGTGATGTGTGTGTGATCCACCAGCCCCTCCGTGGTGCTTAGCCTGGCTGCAGCTCAGTGGAATAAGAGACGCTCCATGCATGAAGCGACCCCTGTGCCTGCTGTAGCCACGCCCCCACCGCCTGCCGAGGTCATAACCACTCCCCCATCGCCTGTTGAGGTGGTAGCCACGCCCCCATCGCCCGCTGAGGTCAAAGGTGAACTCTCATCTAAATGCTAAATGATGTTTATAAAGTTCTAAATACTACACTAGTACTACATACTCCTAGTGCAAACAACGCCCCTATCGGGACAAGTCTGACCTTATCTGTACATTACCAAACTTTGCCATTTCATTACCTTTTTTTTACCCTACCATTACCATAACATTAACTTATCTTTGCCGTACCATTTCCTTATTATTACCGTATATTGGCCTTACCATTACCTTAACTCTACCTTACCATTAACAGATCTTTGCCTTACCATGACTTTAGCCTCCCCTTACCATTACCTTATCCTTACCTTAACATACTATTTACCTTACCGTTAACCAATCTTACATTACCTTATGTTTCCCTTATCTATACCCCTTCTTTCCTTGACATTGCCTTATCTTAACCTCACTCACCTAAAAACAGTTTACAGTCTATATTTAATGTTGTATCTCATTTGTGTGTGTGTGTGTGTGTGTGTGTGTGTGTGTGTGTGTGTGTGTGTTCCAGCTCTGTGTAAAGACAATCAGTTGGAGGGAGGTGCTTTCTCCCCTGTGACAGAGGAGGCCGAGGTCCGCGCCGACCGGCCTGCCCTCCAGGGTGGTGTCGTGGAGCAGCAGAAGACTCTGTTCTCCAAGAAAGAGCAGGTCTCTGGGGAGGAGAAGGCTGCCAAACCTATCGGACGGCTGCCCCAGCGTCTGTCCATCCTAGAGACCACGACCCCCTCCCCCAGCGACACCTCCTCCTCCAAGCGGGCAGAACTAGAGGGCTTGAAGGGCTCCACGAAGGAGGCTCTGTCCAGACTCCGTCCCCAGCGCAGCATCAGCGCTGAGGGCCCCCCCCTCATCATTGCCCCAGGGCCCACCTCTCCCTCCCCAATGGACGCCGGTGAACTGCGGCCCCGCCCGGCAGACCTCCGCATCAAAGACATGGACTTCTCCGACCTCCTTGAGGACGAGGACCATGACGTCTTGGACATGGACACCTTCGACTCCCACAAGGCGGGGAACCTCGGGGGTCCTCCTCCACCTCCTCCACTACCTGGTGGAGGAGGCCCACCCCCACCTCCTCCTCTACCTGGTCTCGGAGGCCCACCTCCTCCACCCCCACCTCCTCCTCCTCTACCTGGTCTGGGAGGCCCACCCCCACCTCCCCCTCCTCCTCCTCCACCCCCCGGTCTTGGAGGCCCCCCTCCTCCTCGGCAGGGCGGTGTTTCTGCTGTGATGAAGAGGAAGACAGTGAAGCTGTTCTGGAAGGAGTTAAAACAGGCCGAAGGACTCGACCGCGGACTGAAGTGTAAATTTGGCCGTGGGACGGTCTGGGCGTCCCTGGACAAGGTAGTGGTGGACTCGGCCAAACTAGAGCACCTGTTTGAATCCAAGGCGAAGGAGCTGACCGTCGCCAAGGTAACTGACCTCTTTTTGTTTACTCTTGGTTGTTTACTCTTTGAGTTTGTTAGTGGTGGATGTTTCTAGTTATTGTGGGATGTATCTTGTTCGTTAATGTCTCCAGTTACTGTAGGATGTTTGTAGTTATTGGTGGATGTTTGTAGTTATTGGTGAATGTATTGTGCGATGTCTTTTTCTAGTTATGTTGGATGTTTCTCACTAGTAAATGTTTCTTGCTATTGCTGGTCATTTCTCTTTAGTTAATGTTTGTAGTTATTGTTGGATTTTTCTAGTTATTCTTGGAGGTTTCTCTAGTAAGCGTTTCTCTGTAGTTATTGTTGGCTTTATCCCTAATTATTGTTGGATGTTTCTGGTTATTGTGAATGCTTCTAGTTCTTCTTGGAGGTTTCGAATAATGGTTGGATGTTTCTACTTATTGATAAATGTTTCTAATGATTGTACATGTTTCTAGTTATGTGGATTTGTGTAGTTCTTCATGGATGTTTCTTCGTTATTGTTGGAATGTTCCTGTATTATGTGTTGCTGCTTCTCTCTTCATTCACTCCTCTATGAACCACTTCAGAAGGGAGTGGAGGTGAAGAAGTCAGAGATTCTGGTCCTCGACCCAAAGAGGAGCAACGCCCTGAACATTGGGATGAAGGTGCTCCCTGCCGTTCACATCATCAAGGCTGCCATCCTGGCCTTTGATGAATTTGCCATCAGTAAGGAGGGAATAGAGGTACGAACTGGCAGCATCAGCCTAGGATTAAACTATTTCACCTTAAGAGCATTACCATGTTCCTTAGATGCTTTTCTCCATTGTTGTTGCTTTTCGGACTCTTCGCAAGTGATTCGTCAGTTTATAGATTCTGTGGATTCAGTCACAAAGTACAAACTAACTACCCAAGTGCCCTGAATATAAAAAGTAGCAAAAGATTATACCGGCAGTGCAATGCATAGATGTGCAAGTGCAAACAAAAGACAAGGCCCAGGGTACCTGTTTCCGAGATCTGACAGATGAGGAGCTGCGTACAATTGAAGACGGGGCCCTTGAATCAAACAACAGCCTTCGCTATCAAGGTTTTCACTGAGTGAAAGAGCCACCAGAAGGAGACTGACAACTGACCCGGACACCTGCAGCTGTAGTACAAATGCATGTTTGATCGATCGTAATTAAAGGGGACTACTTTTTGAGGTAGATGAACTCAAACAGAGTTAAAAGCATAATTATTAAAGTATTTGAATTGTTTTATTATGTTGGTAAGCAAGAAGTAGAATAACGGGATAATCACCTCAAGGCAGGGCATTAAACAGTTCTATAGGCCCATATCGAACTGTATATTGCCCTGCCGCTCGGTGATTATCCCTTACATAATCAACAGATGCAAATAGGATTTAAAAGATGACTTTAGAGATGATTTACTGTTCTGTTGCCTTATTATGGGAAATTATGGCTTCTTACAACAGTTTGCTAGCTACTAGCGATGAGGTCAGTGACAGATGTTAGCAGTGTGCTAGTTACAGTAACGTTCTGCCTGCTACTAGCAGTGCGGTGAATACCAGAGGATATCACTGTGCTAGCTATTAGCGGTTGGTTAGTACCAGAGGTTAGCACTGTAATAGCGGGGTCATCCATATGTTCCCCGGGTCCTATGTTCCCCGGGTCCTATGTTCCCCGGGTCCTATGTTCCCCGGGTCCTATGTTCCCCGGGTCCTATGTTCCCCGGGTCCTATGTTCCCCGGGTCCTATGTTCCCCGGGTCCTATGTTCCCCGGGTCCTATGTTCCCCGGGTCCTATGTTCCCCGGGTCCTATGTTCCCCGGGTCCTATGTTCCCCGTTTTTCCCAAAAAGGGTCCTATGTTCCCCTGTAGCCATACATACCAGGGAGCATAGGACCCTTTTTGGGAAAAGCAGGGAACATAGGACCCTTTTCCCAGAAAAGGGTCCTATGTTCCCCGCAATCAATCAATCTTTAAAAATATTTAAACTTTGACGCGACATTCGCGTGAGGACAGCCAATCGGCGTTCAACAGCGTGAGTGACATGTGTAACGTAACAGCCAATCGGCGTTCAACCGGCCAACTCAGTGCAGTGCAGTCCGGGGTGAACGGCAGTGGCGAAGTCACGCCCCTTCCGGTAGGGCTCATGGGACCTATGAGATCGAAAAATATGAATGGGTGTCAATGGAGAGAAAATAATAATTTTCTGGTCCCGGTCTTTATATGCCCTGGATTACACATATGTTGTTTGTGGATTTAAAGGATAATTTTTCATGCAAAGAGTTCGACCGTTTATTGTGCAATTGTTCAGATAAAGGCTGTAGAGAAAACACAACGAGAAAGACTACACGGCTCGTATATGACGTCACGCTCCCTGCGACTGGCGTGGAGAAGACCGACAATCTTCCCATCGGCATCACTGAAACTCTGCACGTGCCCCGATTTATAATGGTTTTCACCTCTTTCGATGCTTTTATCCTCCCCTTGGAATAAGCGGTGAAGTGGGGCAGAGAGATCGCCATCTCTGTGCCGAGTTCCAAGGGCGGGTGTGGTGACGTATATCATATGCGTCGAGACCAGCGAAGAGCTGTAGTTCACAAAGCGGCCTCACATAAACCCTAAAATTATCAAACTTCTTCACGAACATTTTTTGTTTTCTTTGGATGAAAAATTATCATTTAAATCCACAAACAACATATGTGTAATCCAGGGCATATAAAGACTGGGACCAGAAAATAATTATTTTCTCTCCATTGACACCCATTCATATTTTTCGATCTCATAGGTCCCATGAGCCCTACCGGAAGAGGCGTGACTTCGCCACTTTGTTGCCGTTTGCGACTCCCTTTATATAATAGTATATAATATAATTGTATAATAATTGTATAATAATATCACGGCAAAAAGCTCTGTGCGCCTCCGGATGGCCGTAGCGTAGGGATTGGGCTTCGGTTTGTTTACCGGCGTATGACTAGACTGCGTCAGGTTCTCCGACGTCTCTCCCTCTTCCATAAAAGGTAAAGACGAACACTTCACCTGGCCCTTCCTCGTGCAAGCATCTCTTCGGAGCTCTCAACCAGACAACTCAAGATGAACGACGAAGGTAAACTTTTCATCGGAGGCCTCAGCTTCGACACCAATGAGGAATCCTTGATGGCGGCTTTTGCCAAGTATGGAAACATCGCCAAAGCTGATGTTATCCGCGACAAAGACACTGGGCGGTCCCGTGGTTTCGGCTTCGTCAAGTTTGATAATGCCGACGAGGCCAAGGATGCGTTGGAGGGAATGAACGGAACCAGCCTGGATGGACGGTCCATTCGAGTGGATGAAGCCGGCAGAGGCAGATCCGGTGGTTCCAGAGGCGGCTTCGGCGGCGGCGGTGGCGGTGGCGATAGAAGCTACAACAACGATGGCGGCGGAGAAAGGAGCTACGGTGGTGGAAGCGGTGGCGGCGGTGGATACAGAAGCGGCGGCGGTGGTGGCGGATACAGAGATAACCGGGGCCAGGGAAGCTATGGCGACCAATAAGACAACTAGGCCCAAGACCAAAAATCTCCCTCACTGAAGTTCGTCAGTTGGCTGGCTGTATTTAAAAGATGCGCCACTCAAGAAAAATGTCCACGTGTTATTGGTGACCTTATTTTTTTATAGTATGTTCTGTTAGCAGCTTAAGCATATTTAAAGTTACTTTAAGATGTTCCCGCGTTGACGGGGTGTCTTAATATCTTGCTATAAATAAATCTTGCTTTTTCAACATATATCCACGTGGCTTTCTCTTCGGGGATTTTTTTGTGCATGCATTCCTTAGTGATTCTAGCGCGATTCCACATCCTTGAGTGTTCTATATTGCGGAGGGGACCGTGTACTAGCAGTTTCTTTCCAAGCAAATTCATTTCAGAAAGTATTTCACACACGAGGCCGACTGCTCCTCGTGTCCCAAATTGCGGCACGCTGCAGTCGATCCGAAAGTTCAATTTTCTTTGTTCTGCTCTTCAACGCCTGCATTTTAAATGTGCTGTAAAATGGACTGAACTTGTATAGGTGAACATCAATGTAACTAGTCGCACCAATAAATAACAGGCGGGATCAGTTTTGTACTTTGATATTTTTGTTTTGTTGCTCAATTTGGTTTCATGGAGACTAAACGATTTCTACAAATAAAGACATTGAACATGAAGAAAAAAGGTAGACATGCAATGGTAGTTATCTCGGCCGGAATTTGGCAGTAATGGTGGAAAAAGTAACAGACCGGGGAACATAGAACCCTTTTTTTTAAAAAGGGTTCTATTTTCCCCAGTCTCATACAAGGAGGGGAACATAGGACCCGGGGAGCATAGACACGCTCCCCAGTAAGGAGTCTGTCGATCTCATGGATTTTCTTCTCTCTCGCTGTGCAGAAGATCCTGACAATGATTCCCACCGAAGAGGAGAAGGTGAGGATCAAGGAAGCCCAGTTGGCCAATCCAGACGTCCCGCTAGGCAGCGCTGAACAGTTCCTGCTAACGCTAGCTTCCATCAATGCTCTGGCCCCGCGGCTACAGCTCTGGTCCTTCAAACTCAACTATGAAGTGACAGAGAAGGTATAAATCTATATACATGTCATATAAATACCCTAAAACTATCTGTTTTGATCATATAGACCGCGCCTTGTATTTGAGACGGGCCTATTTCTTTATTTAATGCCCGTTTTATTCAACACAGTGTCGGATGTTATATTGTTGGTCTACATGTTGGATTTTGATTGGTTAGTCTACATTCTGTTGGATAGTAAGAGGGTTAGTCTATATCAGGGGTTCTCAAAGTTTTGACAGCTGTGGGCCAATTTAGGAACCCAAAATTTGACTGAGGGCCGCCAAAGGAAAGAAAATCAGATCAAAACACACAAGCACGAGCGATTTCACGTGCACCAAATTTTCTCTCCTAAGTCTCCTCTCTAACCTCGTCCCTCTCCTCCTAACTCCTCCTCAGGCGCCTTCTACTCCTAACTCCTCGTAATTCCTTTTCTTATGTCTCCTCTCCTCCTCTCATTCTCCTGTCTCTCCTCCTCACCCCTATGAGGTCTCTTCCTTCCATGCCTCCTCTCTCTCCCCTCCCAACTCTTCCTATCTCCTCTTCTCATTTCGCCTTCTCTTGTGTCTCCTCTCTTCTCCTAACTCCTCTTCTCATCTCTCCTCCCTCTGTCCTCTCTCCCCCCCCCCCTCTGGAGGTCAGGTTCAGTCGCTTGTGGTCTATATGTTGTTGGATGTTAGTGGGTTAGTCTACATGTTGTTGGGTAGTTCATGGGTTACTCTACACGTTGGATGTTATTGTTAAAAGCCCACTATGCAACTTCGGGAATTACTTCGCTTTTTTCTTGGTTTTGGCACGCACATTTCTCTACACAGCGCCCCCTTCAGTTTCGTAGTAGATATTTTACAACACTGTCGTAACAACTCGTTGACGACCCTTCCCCATGCACTTCTACGCGAGCCATGTGCATTTGTTTTCAAAGAAGCCGGCGAATGCGTGGAGCCATGTCCGAAGTAGATTTTCATAAAGTGTAGGCAAGGTTATGCATTTTTAAAATTGTGAATTTGTATTGCAATCAACATAAAGCAATCCTTTTTTATAGTTGACGGGGAGAATTTATATCCTAGATTATAATTGTTTTATCTTATGTTGAACAGAACAATCAGTGTGAGAGTGTTGGCCAACATAATAATCGAAATAAACCAGAACCTGGATTCGGGGATTCAGTCTGTATCTGGGGGACGAGACAGACGAAAAGCAAAACATCAATGGAAACAAAGGTGTTTATATGGTTGCAACCAACAAGCAAGCTAGAAACATACAGGGCTCACAACAAAACGGTCGAGAAAACAATTTTTACAGGGCTCACAACAAAATGGTTGAGCAAACACATTTGTACAGAGGCTATCAACATCAAGAATACCACGAGGACAAAGTTCACCCAAGGGTACTTGCAATTTCAAAAGCAACACGGCCAAATCGGAGTCTGATTTGCAGTCTTCTTTTTCTTTCAGTTCACGCTATTCCTGAAAAGCTTGCCCAACGTTTACTCGTGTCTGGCCTCTCTGTCGGTCAGTCTCCCTTTTCTCTTCTTCTGTTCCTCCGACATTGGGTTTCTCCGTCTCTTTTTAGTCGGCTGATATATGATGAATGTAACAATCCCTTAGTTACTTGTGTTTATATCGAGCCGGTTCCGTGTTTGGGGGTCTGTGCCGTAAAGCAATTCGTTACTTCGCGAGACCCGAGACTCCTGCGAGAGTGGGCGGCGGGTCGCCGGCAGAAACATATTCCTTTTCTCCGCCAAGATGCGCAAGGGGGAGTCGAAACAACGAACAATCGAACAAAAATGTATAATGGAACCATCGCAATGACTCCTAGCCTGTTATATTAAGGTAAATCAAGCCAAAAAAGTTGCATAGTTCCCCTTTCACTCGTGTCTGATCTCTTTTCTGGTCCATTCTTCTTTTGTTCCACCGACAGTCGCCTCTTGGGTCCCTTATCAGTCGATTGATCCATGATGAATGCAACAATTGCCTCGCAACTGGCTGTTTATATCTAGCCGGTGCCATGTTTGGGTGTGTGTCTGTGCCGTAAAGCATTTTCGAAACTACAATCTGACTACATTTTCGAGGATACTTCCGCTGCGTCACATCCGGAATGTCCCGGTCCGAGCAGATCAAGTTGCATATGCGCTTTTTCACTGTAGAGGCGACATGGGAAAATGACACACCCACCAATGGACCCAGAAATGGATGCAGAACCATCAGCATAACTCTCAACCTGCATACTTAATGTAATTTTGGCTAAAAAAGTTGCATAGTGGGCCTTTAATGGGTGAGTCTACACATTTGTTTTGATACCAAGTGTGTTGGTCTACACGTTTGTGGATAGTTAGTGCGTTAGTGTACATGCTGTTGGATGTTGATTTATTAGTCGACACGTTTTTGGTGAGTCTTACCAAATGCTTGGTGACGGAGAGCACACTGGACAATGGAAATGAAGAGTTTGGCAAGACCAATATTTTATAGCTGTGTGCCCTTGGAGTTCTGGCAGGGGCCTGTCTGCATAGTAATGTGATGAACATCCTCCTTTATTGGCCTTGAATCGCAGAATCTCTTACCATTGAGACTCATTAACCTTTTATTTGTGTAGCAACTTTTTCAACTCCCTCAGGCTTAAAAAGGTTTTTGCGATATTAAAATGTTTGCTCGACACATTGTTGTGGTCAGAGCTGCTTTACTGTTGGCTGGTTATAATTTATTTCAAAGTCCCTCTTCTTTATTTAACCCACTCCACTTTTTACAATATCCTATCCTTATAGCATTTACTTGTAGAATGTTAAACAAGACACATCGTATTTGATCACAGGTAGTTTGAATTTAAGATCAGCATTATTTATCTTGCCTTCCATGCCTCAATATTTCAAATGAAGCCTATGACCCATTTAAAGATGTAAATGTGGCCTGTAGCACTTTTTAATATGTAAAAGTTGCTTAGAACACTTTTAAAAAATATTAATGAAGTCTATTAAAAAAAAAAATTAAATGTAAATCACACATTTAAAAAGGTAAATCTAGCACATTTCAAATATTTAAAATTTGAATGTAGCCTTAAACACATATTTAACATTTAAACTCACTTTACAATCAAAACGTAAATGATGTGGCGGCAATAAAGTTGACTAACTAAACCTGTTATTTTTCTTTAGTAGTAGTTAATTGACTACGGTAGTTGACTTCCATCTATATTAATTTATATCTGTCTGTGTAGACCAGTGATGGGCAGTAAGGCGATAGAAGTAAGGCGTTACTATAATACAATTACTTTTTTTCAAATAATGAATGAAGTAAGGGATTACAATTGCAAAAATAGTAATTCGATTACTTTTACTTTCCTGCAAGCAGCCTGCGTTACTGAAACGTGATTTTTTTTTGCCATTTTTTTTGCCATTTGCCATTTTTTTTGCCAATCCCAATAATTTGGGATTTTGCCGGATTTGCTTTGTGAGACTGTCTCGTGACATATAGCGGCGCGACGTCTAGAAGTAACCTACAGACACGTCACGTGTGTGCAAGACTCTTTCTTGTGTTAGGCGCACATGGCTAATTTGCATACGTGCACAGGATTCGCTGGCTCCGCAAGACAAATAATAAAACATATTGAATACTCTATCCGTCTATATATCAACGCATGCGTCTAGTTTTAATGTGATGTATTTTGTGTATGTCCAGTCAGACTTTTTGTCTCCCTTGTCCTATGTGGTCTTGTAGGCTATACTGTGTGAGCCGAATCACCGTCCTAAATGAATTCACGACGTGTAGATTGGTATTAATAAGGACTTGACTAGGCTATTTATCTATCTAGGCTAATAGTCAACAGTTATTCGCCAAAGGCGAAGTGAATAGTGGGGAATAGCCGACGAGACTGAAGGATTATTTGTCGTTATCAGCTGACATTTAGAGTTTGAGATGTCAATCATGGGATATTGCCCAATATCCCGAGATAGCGAACCAACCAAATTGCGTCATCTTTGGAGGTTCACCTGTAGCATATAAATATGTATAATATCTATGTATTTATCTCTGAACCACATCCTTCCACACACACACAGTTCAAACACATACTCTTATTTTACATTAGAACATCCTAAATGTGGCATGCAACAGCATTTTCTGTTTTGGTAAACACATTACTCTTCTCTGCACTGCAACTGTTAAAAGATGTAAATGTTAATAGAGACTTTGGTTTTAATTATTTTATGGCTGTATTTTATTTACATCTATTTGAATGAAGGTGTGTACACACACCAAAACGATTTTCTTTAAATTAGACTGTTGCATTTAATTTATTTTTTTGTTTGCAATGTGCATAGTTAAAAAGATTGAGACTAACAAAAACAAGTTTTAAAAAAGCGTATTCAGGTTATGTATAGCTAGTGTGTTTTTTGAAAAGTAACTAAGTCAAGTAATTAGTAAAGTAACTAATTACTTTTGAAAATAAGTAATCAGTAAAGTAACTGGATTACTTTCTTGGATAAGTAATCAGTAATCAGTAACTAATTACTTTTTCCAAGTAACTTGACCAACACTGGTGCGGACACCCTAAAGACTAGAGCGGCCCTCTTCTGCTCCTCTGCAGGACATCGCGGAGCCGCTGTTCGACCTGAAGCTTGGCATGGATCAGCTCAGCAAGAACGAGACCTTCAGGAGGATCCTGGCTGCCCTGCTGGCCATAGGCAACTTCCTCAACAGCTCAAACGTACACACGCACGCACACGCACACACACACACACACTCTCTGTAACACACACACACACACACACAAACACATTCGCTTTTTTGCAAATGCACACAAAGGACATGAACTGTAGCTTTCAAATACACAGAAAGCGTGGGAAATTTCACATGCAAATACACCCGTATAGTTTCTAAAAATGCGACGTCCCACAATAAATAATCAGACATGTTTTGCTGGTTATTCCTAACACAGCCAGATTAAAAACATACAAGCACGAGAGATTTCACGTGCACCAAATTTTCTCTCCTAAGTCTCCTCTCTAACCTCGTCCCTCTCCTCCTAACTCCTCCTCAGGCGCTTTCTACTCCTAACTCCTCGTAATTCCTTTTCTTACGTCTCCTCTCCTCTCATTCTCCTGTCTCTCCTCCTCACCCCTATGAGGTCTCTTCCTTCCATGCCTCCGCTCTCTCCCCTCCCAACTCTTCCTATCTCCTCTTCTCATTTCGCCTTCTCTTGTGTCTCCTCTCTCTTCTCCTAACTCCTCTTCTCATCTCTCCTCCCTCTGTCCTCTCTCCCCCCCCCCCCCCCCCTCTGGAGGTCAGGTTCAGTCGCTTGTTGTCTAAAGACACAGATCAAAACTGATCCTGTGTGTGTGTGTGTGTGTGTGTGTGTGTGTGTGTGTGTGTGTGTGTGTGTGTGTGTGTGTGTGTGTGTGTGTGTGTGTGTGTGTGTGTGTGTGTGTGTGTGTTCAGGCTCCAGGGTTCGAGCTGTCCTACCTGGAGAAGGTGTCTGAGGTGAAGGACACGGTTCAGAGGCAGACTCTGCTGCACCATGTCTGCTGCCAGATACTGGATACCTACCCGGAGTCCACTGACGTGTACTCTGAGATACCAGCCATCACCAGGTCTGCTAAGGTAATCTTAAACCCTTACCTAGTACCTAACCCTCCACACCTACGCCTAGTCCTCTGATGTGTAGTCTGAGATCCCAGCCATCACCAGGTATGCTAAGGTAACCTTTAACCCTAAACTAGTACCTAACCCAAACCCTCCACACCTACGCCTAGTCCTCTGATGTGTACTCTGAGATGCCTTCACTTTCTATTTGATCAAAGCAGAGATGCACCAAGCCTTTGATACCAAATGTATTCAAAAGACAATCAGGAAGAATGCCATGTCTCCTGTCCACCATGTCTCCTGACTCCTTTGTTTCCACTCTCCTCCCCTGATGTGGCCTCCCGCAGGTGGACTTTGAGCAGCTGGCAGACAGCTTAGTGCTACTGGAGAGGAAGTGCAAGGCATCCGAGGAGAACCTGAAGCTTGTCTCCAAACACGAGACCAAAGCTGTCCTCAGGAACAAGATGAGCGTCTTCCTAAAGGACTGCAGCCACAGGATCGGGATCCTCAAAGTAGTGCACAGGAGGGTCATCAACAGGTCAACTAGTCACTCACTCACTCACTCACTCACTCACTCACTCACTCACTCACTCACTCACTCACTCACTCACTCACTCACTCACTCACTCACTCACTCACTCACTCACTCACTCACTCACTCACTCACTCACTCACTCACTCACTCACTCACTCACTCACTCTCTTGAACTCTCTCACACATTCAAACTCTCTCACACTCGAACTCTCTCACACACTCGAACTCTCTCACACACTCAAACTCTCTCACACACTCGAACACTCTCACACACTCAAACTCTCTCACACACTCGAACTCTCCAACACACTCGAACTCGCACACACACTCGAACTCGCACACACACTCGAACTCGCACACACACTCGAACTCTCAAACTCTCACTCTCACACACACTCAACCTCTCACGCTCAAACTCTCACACAAACTCGAACTCTTGACACACACTCAAACTCTCAAACTCAAACTCTCATACAGACTCAAACTCTCACACTCGACCTCTCACACAGACTCAAACTCTCACACTCGACCTCTCACACAGACTCAAACTCTCACACTCGACCTCTCACACACACTCAAACTCTCACACTCGAACTCTCACACACACTCGAACTCTCACAGACTCACTCTCACACACTCAAACTCTCACACACACTCGACCTCTCACACACACTCAAACTCTCACAGACTCACTCTCACACACACTCTAACTCAGACTTAGTGACTTTTTGTTGCAGGTTCCACTCCTTCTTGTTGTTCCTGGGCCAGCCGTCTCACGGTGTGCGTGATGTGGCCGTCACCCGGTTCTGTGGGGTCCTGAGTGAGTTCAGCCTGGAGTACCGGACCACGAGGGAACGCCTGCTCACCCAAAGACGCAAGAGAGCGGCCCACCGGGAGCGCACCAAGACCAGAGGGATGATGATCACAGAGGTACACTCGCCATAGTACAGTCCTAACCCTGACCCTGAACCGAATAACTACCGCTGTACTACTTTACTACTAGCAGTGGTTAAAACACACCCCTGACAGTATGACCCGCTCTACCAGTTAGACGAAACCTCCTCAGAAACAAGTCCTGAAGGACGTAATTGACCTTGATCTGAATTGAGTTTTCAACAACCAGTGTGATAAATATATTGAATAATCTCTTCTTATGTTCAGGGATGGGAAAACCGTAGTGGAACCTTAATATTACATTGTAACTACAGCTTAATACTAAACGGCACAAGTTAACCTTTATATTGCAGTATTAGTAGTGCTTTATGAATGTATAGTTTAACTACTACTAGCAGAGTTACATTACATTCAGACTACTGCCATGCTATTACAAGTAATAGTTAACCTTTATATAGTACAGTATAACTGCTAATTTACTACTATACTAGTAGTAATTCACCTTTTGTATTACAGTATAACTACTAATATACTGCTACTAGGAGTAGTAAATATCTAATCATACTACTATAATGACTATACTACTGCTACTAGTTAACCTTTAAATAGCAGCAACGACTAGTATACTAATACTACTAGTAGTAGTCAACCTATATGTTAAAGTATTACCACTATTATACTTTACCTAACCTTATATATTACAGTGTAATTACCAAGTGTTTGGGGTTAAACACAAAGATATAAAGATACAATCTGGAGACCAAAATATGATGAGAAGACGCCAGGAGAGCTTAGCACACCCGTCTCACATATATGTCTACATAACTGTGTGTGTGTGTGTGTGTGTGTGTGTGTGTGTGTGTGTTTCTCCTACCGGACATGTCGGTTTGTTTATATCTGAGATGTTTATTATCTTGTTGGTCTCTCTCTAACTGTCTCTCTCGCTCTCTCTCTCTCTCCCTCTGTCTCTGTCTCTGTCTCTCTCTCTCTCTCTCTCTCTCTCTCTCTGACTGTCTCTCTCTCTCTCTCTCTCTGACTGTGTCTCTCTCTGTGTCTAGACTGAGAAGTTCTCGGGGGCGGTGCCCTCCCAGGAGGCCAACGAGGACAAGGTGGTGGAGCAGGAGCAGGGGGAGAAGGAGCATGATCACATGACTAACCTCCTGATGACCTCCAACCCCCAGACTCTGAGACGCTCAAGAGGAACACGTAAACACAGACAGACACACACACACTTACGCATGTACACATACACATTGATTTACACCTAACAAGGTTATTTCTTGTTGCAGGTCAAGGCAGAGCGAGTCCATCCCAGTCTCCGGTATCCAAGGATGACATCATCACCGGTGGTCAAGACGACGCCACGGATGAGATCATGGATCAGCTTGTGAAGTCCGTTACCCAGAAGCCCTCAGAGCGCCCGGCCAGCCCCAAGACACGCAAACGCTCCCGCCTCAACAGGAAGTCATGTGAGTCCCCTGCTCTTCCTTCATTGGCTGACTCTGACCCGGCGATAATGATGTCCGTGGTCGTTACCTTATGTCACAGGTCATGATGGTCATGTGATGTCTTATCTTGTTGCTATTGGTCACATGATGAGGAGTACTATGGTTTTATTACTAAATTGTGTGTGTGTGTGTGTGTGTGTGTGTGTGTGTAGTGAGGAGGACTCTGAAGACTGGACTGAGTGTGGATGTCGTCCAAGCTCTCGGCCTCACTCCCGATACACTCTGATACACGCACCCTACACACAACCCAATACACACTAGACTACAGACCCACTCTGATACAATACACTACACAGTAGACAACACAACACACACAACCAAACCGACACACACACGATATTGCAAGTTCCTACACAACACTACACTTCACACTCACACAGAAGACAGGACTGCATAGGAGAGCACGGAGGACCTAAAGGAGACCACCCCATGGTCCCCAAAGGAGTGGGGGTTGGATTGGTATTCTATAAACGATGTCATGTACTAGTATACTATACTATGCTATATGATATCCTTGGTGTACGTTATATTATACACTTCATATGGTTTGGTGCAGACACTTAATAACGTCCTTTGTGTACATTTTAATTTGTATTCATTTTTAAAATTGTATATAAAAAAAAATGTCTCATTAAACTGAAATAAATAAAAATTAAAACCCTGTGTTTTGTGTGTGAAGGTTTTTTTTGGAAACTCCTCCACCATGTAGATAACTCCACTATTAGAGCATCTACTCCTCCACCATGTAGATAACTCCACTATTAGAGCATCTACTCCTCCACCATTTACACAACTCCATTATTAAATAACCTCCTCCATAGCACAACTCCCAGTCTTAATGCAGAAAGCTATAAATAATACAACTAATTATCTTCGTGTTTGTACAAACGTGGAGGAGAAACAAACAAACAAATCATTATCTGCTGCCGCTTAGAACTGTTAGCTAATAAACGCTGTTTGTAGAACTGTTGACGGCTGTGATTATCTTCAGCACTCAGCGAACAGCCTGAATATCACCTAGGCTGTGCCGATTTCATTCAACGAGAGAACCCCTCAAGGGAGGTAATACTTAATAAGATTACTAATATCAGCTATTATGTATATAATTCCCCCCCATCTTTTATGGACCCCATCCACACCAAGGCATAGGCTACAGATTTGGGGAGGGAGTTTAGGGGAAGATGTCACCAAATTAACAGTGAATGTAATATATAAATATATAATTAATACATTTACAATAACAAATACAATTCAGAAAGTATCACCCCTATCTAAACTTGAACGATCTATTCATCATACTACAAATGTATACAATTGTTTGGTTATTCAGATTTCCAAATAAATATCCAAATGTTTTAAAATTATATTTCTACAAAAAAACGTCTCCCGGGTTTGAGTCATCCAATCATTTTTGCCACAATGTTAAGGGAGAGGAGCGATCCTATAACGGGTCGTTTCTCATCTTATTTCCCATCCCCAAAAGCCCAGACAAACCTAATGTGAATCCATGCCCCTGTCCCTTGGCCACGCGGGGAGCTCCTCCTCCTCATCCCTCGTCCACCTACTCTCGCCCCTTCCTCTCTCCACCTCCTACTCTCTCCCCCTCCTCTCTCCTACTCTCTCCCCCTCCTCTCTCCTACTCTCTCCTCCAGCAGTGTGCCGGAGTGTTGATATCTCCGGAGCGGGCGGAGCTCCGTGTCTCATCCTATAAAGGCAGCTGGTGTGGATGATTTACAGACCGTAGCCGGTGTGAATGGATCAAAGAAGCTAGCCGGTGTGGATGTTTTAGAGACCGTTGCCGGTGAGAATGTTTCTGAGACCGCAGGGCAAGATGCTGGTTCCCAGCATGCTGCTGCTGCTTATGCTCCCAGTGACCGGCGCCGCTACGGAGCTCTCCGTGACGGAGTCTCTTCAGTCCGGACTCGCTGGTCTAGGGGTGTCGGGCGACCACGGGCCACCGGGCCTGGTTTCGCCGGGGTCTACCGGGGAGCAGGTAAAGCAGGTACAGCCGGAGGTGGCCGAGGAGGAGGGGAGCCACCACGGCGGAGGATTCAAGATCGTGCAATGGGAGTGGAGTTATGTTCAGACCCCCTACATCATCTCCGTGTGGCTGCTGCTCGCCAGCCTGGCCAAGATCCGTGAGTCCTGACATACATAAACTATTAAACATATATATGCATACACATACACATATTACACATTATAGACATGTTAACATTCATAGAATCATACTGTTATTATAACTGTCCCTCAGTTCGCTCAACGGACCGTCCCGTATCTGAAATGTAATATCCAATGTCTATAATATCTTATACCCCATTTAGTAGTAATTAAATGTATATGTATTATATCACATATATATTATATATCAGATTTAATGCATTTACTAATATATTATTAGTAAATGTTACACCTCTAATATATTACCCCTACCACCAATACAATATCATGAAATATGCCTCTAAAAAATAACTAGGCCTATTTCTCCTTCTACCCCTTCCTCATTTGTCTGTTTATTTGTCTATATCATCATCTGTCTATCTAACTACCTTTCTCTTTGTCTTTCTAACTACCTGTCTGTCAATCCCTTTTTACCTCTCCGATGGACTTTTTGTCTATCTGTCGAATTGTCTGTCTGTTTGTCTACCTGTTTGACGGTCTACCTGTTTTGTCTGTCTACTCGTCTTTCTGTCTGTCTACATCTCTATATGTCTCCCTGTCTGTCCGTCTGTCTACCTTTCTACCTGTCTGTCTTTCTGTCTACCTGTCTGTCTGTGTACCTGTCATTTTGTTTGCCTACCTGTCTGTCTACCTGTCTGTCTGTCCGTCTTTCTACCTCTCTGTCCGTTTGCCTACCTTTTTGTCTAACTGTCTGTTTGTCTGTCTGTTTGTCAACCTGTCTGTCCGTTTGCCTACCTGTCTGTCTGTCTGTGGGTGTGTCCGCAGTGTTCCACCTGTCCCAGCGCTTCACCACGGTGGTCCCGGAGAGCTGTATGCTAATCCTACTGGGCCTGGTCCTGGGGGGAGTCGTGCTCCTGGCCCATGAGA